>NC_059339.1:80265497-80568552 GCF_018350155.1 Leopardus geoffroyi | reverse complement strand
GGTCAGATGCTTAATCGACTGAGCCACCCAGGTGCCCCTGATTTTATTTTTAAATGGCAGTGAAAGACCCGAGAAGAGGAAGTATGGGGGATAATACAAGATTCTGAATCCATGGGTTCACATTCATTCCTAAAACATTTATTAAAGAGAACTTTCACACTGGGCAAAATGGAGTAACAGCTAAAACAATGGGACCTTTTCTTACGCCTTTAATCTTTTTCCAAACAACTTAAAAAGGCAGGGGGGAAAAAAACCTCTGAAACAACAGTATTGAGACACTGGATGATAAGAAGTGCAGGTCAGAGAGCAAGCTTGAAGCCTGCCCAGCTGATCGCCTGGAGGAAGATTCTGGAGGAGTGGGGGGGGGGGGGGGGTGGTTAGGGCCTCGGGCGGAGCCTGCTCTGGAGGCCTGCAGAGTCTCGCACCCAAATCCCATTGTTTCCAGGTAACTTAACCGTGGCCACAGACTCTTCAAAATGAAACCCAGAGGGAAAAAGACTGGCGGACAAATAAAAATTCAGGGCATTAGTGAGTGCGGGGTAACCCCAAGCACAGGGAACCGAAGTCTTCAACAGAGCAGAGACAGGAAAAACTTTTGAAGAAGTTAATGGTTGAAAAGATTTCAAATCTGATGAAAACTGTAAACCTGTAGATACAAGAAACTCAACAAATAGCAAACAAAAGAAAATGAAAGGAAAGTGTAACAATTGCTGAAAATCAGGAATAAAGGCGGGCAAGTAGGGTGGAGGAACAAAGACCTTGATGACAGCAGACTTACAGAAACAACGCAAAGACAGCAGAACAACATTTTTAAAGTACTGCTTGAAAAAAGCTGTCAACCTGGATTTCTAAACCAGTGAAAATTGCTTTCAAAAGTTAAGGTGCAAGAAAGACCTTTTCAGATGCACGATTTCCCACAAAAAAGACTGGCAGTATAAGAAATACAAAAGGAATACATGAAGCAGAAGGAAATACCAGATGGAAATCTGAATCTACATAAAAGAATGAAGTGTACAAGAAATGACAAATAGATGAGTAAATATAAAACTTATTTAAAGATCGTTTTAGAAGAGTGGTTCTCAATGGGGGCAATTACCCCCGGGGAGACATCTTTGATGGTCGCAGCTGGGAGCGACGGTGCTGTTGGCACTTAGCGGGTAGAGGCCAGGGGCGCTGCCAAACACCCTGTAATGTGCACAGAAACACCTCCCTCCCCTGCCCACCAACTATCAAGAATTATCTGGCTCAAAACGTCAACAGTACTGAAGTTGAGAAACACTGCTTTAAAAATGACTACTTACAAATTATAACCATGTATTTTGGGGTTTATAACAGAAGTAAAACATGACAACAGCACAAAGACCAGGAGAAGGGAAATGGAAGCACACACTGAAAGGTTCTTATATGTGAAGTATTAGTTTACCTGTAAATAAGAAGTTAAAGGTTTTACTACAACCACTAAACAAAATGGAATCATAAATAGTCCAAAAGAATGAAGAGAGATAAAGAAGAACAGAAGAGACAAATAGAAAACAATGAACAAATGATAAAGATCATTTAAAATGATCTGTAAAACTGATACGATTTAACCATATCAATTTCATTAAATATAAAAGTGGTCTAAACACTATCCCAAAAGAAAGTCAGACTGGATTTAAAAAAAAGCAAGATCTAACTGAATTTTATAAAAAGACAAATAGGTTAAAAAGGTAAAAGACCTACTATGCTAACACCAATCAAAAGAAAGCTGCAGTAGTTACATTAATATCAAAGTATAATTCAGAACAAAGATTACAGAAATAGTCATTTCATAATGAAAAGGATCAGTGCATTCATCACAAAGCTATGACATTTCCAATGTTTATGCACTTAATACAACTTTGAAATGCATGAAGCAAAACTGATAAAACTAGGAGACACAGACAAGCCCATAATTACGGTCCTCTCAGCCATTGACAGAACAAGTAGACAATCAGTATGGAGATTCAAGACCTCAACAACAGTATCAACCAACTTGACCTAACGGACACCCTACCCCAACAACAGCAGAATACTCATTGTTTCAAATGCAGAGAATATTTACCAGTGTAGACCATATTCTAGGCCACTAACATGTCCCAATAAATTTAAAGGATTCAAGTCATTCAAAGTGCATTCTCGGGGCACCTGGGTGGCTCAGTAGGTTAAGCATCTGACTTTGGCTCAGGTCATGATCTCATAGTCCGTGAGTTCAAGCCCCGTGTCGGGCTCTGTTCTGATAGCTTGGAGCCTGGAGCCTGCCTCAGATTCTGTGTCTCCCTCTCTCTGTGCTCCTCCCCCACTCATGCTCTGTCTCTCTCACTCTCAAAAATGAATAAATATTAAAACAACAACAACAAAACAAAGTGCATTCTTCAGTCACATTGGAGAATTGCTTAGAAGGAAATTTACAGCTCTAAATGCTTATATTAGATGTTCTAAGCTCAAATCAGTGACCTAAGCTTCCACGTTAAGAAATTAGAAAAGTGAGAGCAAAACAAAAAGAAGAAGATAAAAACAAGAAGTCAATGAACTAGAACACAAAAGCAATAGAGACAAATCAATGAGGCCAAAATCTGGTTTTTTTTTGAGAATATCAATAAAATTAATAAATCTTAAACCAAACTGATATATAAAAGGACAAATTACCAATATCAGGAGGAGAGAGCGAGTGCCATTACTACAGATCCTACAGATTTTAAAGGATAATATTAACAAGTTTATGACAATAAATTTGAAACCTAGATGAAAGAGATAAATTCCTCAAGAGACACAAATTACCAAAGTGCATTCGTGAAGAAATAGATAATCCCATAGCAAAGAAACAGAATGTGTAGTTAAAAACCAAAGAAAATTCCAAGCACAGATGGCTTTTATTGGTAAATTCTACCAAACATTTAAGGAAGAAATACTAATTCCGTACAAACTGTTCAAGAAAACTAAAGAAGAAGAAACACTCCTCAATTCATTCTATGAGGCCAGCATTACCCTGACACCAAAGTCAAAGACATCACAAGAAAACTACATGCTAATTAATATCCATCATGAATATAGACATGAGCAACAAATTACCAGAAAATTGAATCCAGCAGCATATAAAAAGGGTAATATGTCATGACCAAGTAGAATTTATCCTGGGAATGTAATGCTGATTCAACATTCAAAAATCAATGTAACTTACCACATCAACAGATGAAGGAACAAAAATATGATAATCTCAACTGAATGCAGGAAAAGCCTATGACAAAATTTGATACCCATTATAAAAACTCTTAGCAAACTATGACTAGAAGAGAATTTTCTTAACTTGATAAAGGGTGTCTACAGGAATACATTCAGCTCTATTTAATGTGAAAGAATACATTCTCACCAAAATGGATGGATGATAAACACATGGAAAGATGATTAATATCATTAGTCATCATGAAAGGCAAAATTAAACCACAACGAGATATCACTGTTAGAATGGCCAACACTGCCACCACCACCTGATACCAGGAAGCACCGGTGAGGATGTGCAACTAGAATTCTCACACATTGCAGCTGGGAATACAAAAGGATACAGCCATTATCAAAAGGAATTGGGCAGTCTTACAAAATTAAATATATAATCCTACTTGTAGGTATTTACACAAGAGAAAACATAACGTTCACACAAAAACCTATATGGAACTCTTTCTAGCATTTATACTTGTATTTGCTAAAAACCTGAGATATCCTAAATCTGTTTCAAATGGTGAATAAACTATGAATAAAAGGAGCATGGGGCATCACAGATGAATGAATACAAAATGCATCATGCTAGGTGAAAGAAACTAGACCGAGGGGGCTGTATTCTCTGTAATTCCATCTATACAACATTCTAGGAAAGACAAAACCAAGGCAACAAAAACAGGTCAAGAGGTGCCAAGGGCTGGGGTGAGCAGAAGGATGACAACACGGGGGCACAGGAGAATTCTGGGTGTGATGGACTGGCCCTGTACCCTGACTGTGGTGGTTACATAACGACCTTCATCAGCACCTGCAGAGCTATGCTCCTACAAGGGTGAAGTTTATTGAATATAGGTAACTTCTTACTCTCCAGATAATAACAAACATTTAAGCACCTGATACGAATGATGGCTAGACAGAGATCTGAACCTGGAAAGATAATCCCGGCTCTCAAGGAGTTAGGAGATGAATAGCAGTAATAACCATTATCCTTAAGCATAGCTCACACTTAAATAGGGTTTACCATATGGCAGACGTTGTTCCAAGTACTTCACACGTGTGTGACCTGGGATCCTTACAATAACCCTATGAGTACAGGTAGGATTTAAAAAAAAATTTTTTTTAATGTTTGTTTATTTTTGAGAGAGACAGAGACAGAATGCGAGTGGGTTAGGGGCAGAGAGAGAGGGAGACACAGGATCCAAAGCAGGCTCCAGGCTCTGAGCTGTCAGCACAGAGCCTGACGCAGGGCTTGAATTCACAAGCTGTGAGATCATGACCTGAGCTGAAGTCGGACGCTCAACTGACTGAGCCACCCAGGTGCCCTGGACAGGTAGGATTTCTAGTGCCACTTGATAGTTGAGGAAATTTAGCCGAAGAGGGTTGCATCACTGGCCAAGGTCACACAGCAGAAAAGTAGGAAGCCCAGGTTCAAAGCCAGGTAGCCTGGCTCTTAGCACTTTGTGATCCTTGCCTCCATTTGTTAATAAGTCATCCTAAGTTATATGGCTATTTGAAGCAAAGTAAAATTTAATACTCATTAATTCCATCTTCCTTCTGTAAGCTCCCCTTGCTACTCAGAATGGGGGTGCATAAAAAAATCTTTCAAAAATAGAGTAGTGATTCTTTTCTACTGAGGTTTCCTGTTTGTTCTTTAGTCTGAGAAAGAATCTAAATTACCCAGTTGTAGCTCCTGCTTGGGTTTCCCCAAAGGATCTGAAATGACCTGATAGGGAGGCAACACTGCACCCCTTGGGGAGGGAGAAAAGAGAACAGACATCTGAGATTGGGAGGCAGGGACAGCTCCTCTCCTTCCTTCAAGATGGCAAGCAGCAAGGTCCTTGTTTACACGACCACTTTGTTTGTTTTTTTTTAAGTTTGAGAGACAGTGTGCGCGTGTACGCACACACATGTGGAGGAGGGGCAGAGGGGGAGAGTGTTAGAGAGAGAATCCAAGCAGGCTCCCCAAGGCCAGTGCAGAGCCTGACACAGGGCTCAAACACAGGAAACCGTGAAATCATGACCTGAGCTGAAATCAAGAGTTGGACATTTAACCGACTGAGCCACCCTGGTGCCCCTACATGACCTCTTTACAATTAGAAAACAAAAACAAAAACAAAACGCTTGAGAGACTTCTGGCAAAACCAAAGGGTAAAAGAGCAAGGGGAAATGAAGGGAGGACCAGGGGTGACAAGGACTTCTGAGGTGCCGGTAACATTGTATTTTTTAATCTAGATGGTGGTCTGCAGATGTATTCACTTGAGGGCCATTCCCAGAGTTGCATGCTTATTCACTTTTCTGCACCTATGTTATACGTCAGTATAACAACATATTTAAAAGTAACATGGAAGGGGGAATTATGCAGGAAAAAAAAAACCTAGTTGGTTCCTTTCTTCATTATAACATATGAGTAGATAGTTTTAATATCCAGAGATGTTTCAAAACCAATCTTTGGTTTCACACAGCGGTCTAGAATTAGAACACTTGATTATAACCAAGACATAAGGTCTTCTAAGTTAAAAAGATCTCCAGAAAGGAACTCTGGGTGCTTTAAAAGAATATACTAATTTCTCCCCCAAATACAACGATAATACAGTGTAAAATACACAGAACGAATATGACAACCAAAGCTCGGGCACAACCTTTATCGGGCAAATGGAACAGAGGCGTCGAGATGGGGACTGCCCATTCTCTGGACCGCACAAAGCCAGGGCACACCCTTAGGGAAAGAAGAAAGGATCAACGTGTCAGATCCAGAACTTGAATTGATTCTACTTTCTACCTCAAAAAAGAAGAAAGCAGTCCGCATGGCAACCACAATTGTACCTTTTATTTTCCATGAAAGGTATTCAGCTAGTCAGTGGTTCCCATTCCTGGATGCACATTAAAATCACCTGGGGGAGATTTTAAAACATTCTGAAATACTGGGCTTGATTGAAGATTATTTTTTTTAAAGTTCCTTACCTGATTCTGATGTGAACCCAGGGTTGAATACTAATTTAGGTAGTACTGAATCGTGTTCCACTTGGTTCTTTCCCTGTTCCCAATATTTTGTGTTCTGATACCTTAGCTAATTATGACTATTCTAATTTATAGGATTGTTGCCTTTTCTGGTACTAATTATTAATACCTCTTCATAAAAAGCAAGCAAGCCTGAAGAGCTTGATTACAATTCTCAGGAAAATCAATATTTGCATGTAGGACAAGGAAGGAAAAGAAACTGAGACGGACGAGTCCCGGTGGCCAGACCAGCAGGTGATGTCACAGGGAATGAACATGAAACTCCTTCCAGGATAATTTAGATTGTAAAAACTAGCTTCTTAGAACCCTGACTAATCAATACCGGAAGTGACTGAATACGGACAATCAAGGCTACTTCTCCTTTAATACTAGCCCCTGTTTTGCTTGGCAAACAGGCTTCAGAAAAAGATAAAGAGGCTTTTCAAAAGGACAGGGATGCATTTCAATACTCACGTCTTCTCCAAACACTGGAGTCTCACACAGACATGATGTGTCAGTTACGCCGTATCCTAGCAACATCTCACAAAGAGAAGAGTACGTGATGCCAAGCAAGGCTTAACCTAGTGTTCAAATGTAAGTCATGAGGTGGCCTCGCTTTGGGGAACCCTGTTCAAGTAAACGTTACCCGAGGAAAGTGTGTGCTAGCACCGGGCATCTTCCCCACTAAAGAAAGGAGGTGGGGGGAGGTGGTTCTCACTGCAGAGTTTCACCCACTTGTTTTTCACTCCTGAAGCTTCGGTGTAGCCGTGGCTCCAAACAGCTGGGGCTCCAGATCCATCTCCTGCTGAAGGCTGATCAATCTTGAAACAGCGGATGTTACTAACGAGAAAAGGAAGAGACGGGAATCAATCGTTAGAATCCAATAATGTGTGAATTGCTACCTTTGTCTGCTAAGCACCAGGTACTTACCACTCCTGTGTTTAATGGGTCTGAAATCTCTTATCAGCCAGAAGAACTAGCTACTCAACAAAGCGGAAGCAAAGGAGAGTTCTATAGACAGAGCCTGAAAACTCATTTTCGTCAGCGTCCTAGGGTGGTTATTAGAGACCTTTACACATCGCCCTAGATGGCGGCTGTCTCCCAGGAGCGAGAAGGACCCCTCTCAACCTTGGCATGAGAAAAGAAAACATTACGTTGGGTGTATTCTTACAACATGAACACCAGATTTGAAAAGTATGAAATCTAAGCCACAGTTATACTGTATTTGAATGCTGTGAGCAAATTCTGCAACATTCATCCTCAAATCCAGTTTCTGCCCATTTCGCCCCTTCAGAGGTTTCACAAATACTGAGGACTTGCCATCCCCGAAGCTTCCGGTTCTTTCCGCATCGCACGGCCATTCATGCTAAGACTAATAACCATAAAATTATGAAAGGGGTATTTCAACAAATCACACATGAACTATGTGGATTTAAACTGGGAGAGAAGTCATCTCACTTGCCACAACTGGCCCAACAGGACCCAAGACTGAAATACTAAAAGCGTAAACTCTTGAATGGGGTTTTTAAAATCCACCCTACTAGAAAGCATTCTGTGCCCCCAAACAGGAAATTCTGCAGATGTGAAATAGGTTTTTAAAAAGGCTGGCTACCACATGGTGAACTTAATCCCACTTATAAGTTGCTACTAGTTTTCTCCCTCTATTACTTAAGAGAAAAATCATGTGTGTCGTCTCTTAACACAGACACTTTTGTCATGACCCCAAGAATTTATCTGTTGGCATTCATTAACTCCAAAATACAACCCTTCAACTTTAAGAAGGAAATCTATATCTAATTGCATTCACTTTGATTTTAGAAACAGCTGCTGGCGGTTTCTTTGAAATTTAAAAATATTTCGTGAAAGAAGAGTTTCTACTCTCAATTGGCAACATTCGCTCTTCCCTTTATCCTCAAAAGCCAAAAAAGCACCAACAGAAAATCCTGAAACGAGATTAATACCTTATTTTACAGCAGGGCTATTTATCCTCTTTTCAGAAGTTGTCATTCCTACCAAGAAAAGAGGGGCATTGAATGAGTCTGCCGTTATCTGCTGTTCATGGGACCCTGCTAGCAGATTTCATCCATGCCCAACGGTAAGCACATGCACAGGGTTTCTTAATAAGGCATAACTAAGGGTTTCACTGCATCTCTGCTGCCTTTCTGAACCCCAGAGAAAAACTGAAGGCTCATTTCTAAAGACAGTTATGCTTTTTATTATAGAACACAGAGCCTTCAAAGAAATAATGCCACTTCCCGGCCTGAGTATGAACGGGAAAAAAAAAAACCAATCCTTGAACTACCCCCGCCCCCCAGACGCTTCCCAGTGAAGCAGGGGTTTCTCGTTCTCTGCCCAGCTGATACAGTGTGGCTGGGCAGCTGTCCGAAACGACCTGAACGCTGACTCTTGCACATCTTCCGAGGAGTCTGGGAGAACGTGCGAGCCGGAGCTCAGTCACAGTCACGCACCTTACCCTGTCTCACACAGAATAAACAGGCCATCCCTCCAACAGCACAAGAAATACAGTAGATACGGAAGCTCTTCCAAGTTATTAAGAAGCCACAGCCTCCCAGCTGTGAAACAGAAGGCGTCATTTTTTACATAAAAGTGTTACGTGGGCCCCTGGGTGGCTCAGGCGATTAAGTGTCCCACTCTTGATTTCGGCTCACGTCGTGATCTCACAGTTCCTGGGGTGGAGCCCGTGTTAGGCTCTGCGCTGACAGCAGGGAGCCTGCTTGGGGTTTTCTCTCTCTCTGCCCCTCCACCCCCCCCATGAGAACTCTCTCTCAAAATAATTCTTTAAAAGAAAAACCGTGATTTCATTGTCTGTTCCTTTTTAAAATTTAAAAAATTTTTTAAATTTATTTTTTGTAGCTTATTTGAGAGTGAGCGAGCACGAGTGAGGAAGGGGCAGAGGGAGAGAGAGAGAATCCCAAGCAGACTCTGAGCTCTCAGCGCAAGGCCTGATGTGGGGCTTGATCCCACGAACTGCGAGGTCATGACCTAAGAAGCCGAAATTAAGAGTCTGACAACCGAGTCACCCAGGAGCCCATGTCTTTTTTTTTTTTTTTTTAAATCTTAGAACACACATCTGATGCTTTGTAGTAGCTCAGGCCAGTCTAGTAACATGTCCATTGCAGAGACTTTAACAAATAGATTTTTCTTACGGATAATAGTGGGATAATCATAAATATGTGGTTTTTGCATCTTTTTTCTAATTGCGTCATGAACATTTTCCCATGTCACGTTATATTCATCCTAAATATAATTAGATTGATGATCACCTCTGTGCCTAAAATGAATACCACATTTCTGATTATTTTTTAGAATGAATTTAGCCATAGAAAACCTTGATCTAAGTATATGAAGATTTTTAAAGGCTTGATACACAGAGTCCATAGCTTTTAAGAAAAGTTATGTTCAATTTACAGTACTCCAGCAGCACCAATTTGAGGGGGGAAGTATTAATATTTCCTTGATATACTAGTAAGTTTGAACATGACATTTTCATGCAACTATCTGTACTTCTTTCGTGAAATGTTAACCTCCTTCACTTATTTGCTGTTCGAGTACTTTTCTTATAAGAACATTTTTTAACAAGAATATTAATGCTTGTATTTTTCCTGGTTTTTTTTTTTTTGCCAGTTTCTTCTTAGTTTGTCATTTGCCTTTTAGATTTACTCTTGGTTTTTCTTCTGGAAAGAGATTTCAAACTTTTGTGTATACAAAGTATTTTTAAATACTTAGAAATATCAAAGCCAATTATATATATTGATTTCTACTTTTGCGATCCCACCCTCCCACCCCCACCTCCCACTTTTGGACGGAAAAAGATGTTTTCTGGCTTGTGAATATATTCATGTGATTTTTTTCTTACTTTTAGAAATTATTTCATTTTATAGAGTTCTTTAATTTAGCTTTAATTTATTTTGGTGTGTAATACAAATTCAACTTAATTTTGATATAATTGTTTTATACAAAATTTCATATATTTACAAAAATACTCAAAAGCTAGCTGCGTTAAGATGAAAATTTATTTTGATAACCCAGGTACTCTTAGTTCTAGAAGTCTCTTAGGACTTCCTTCTCATCATATGGAGGAGAAAGCTGAGGTCTGGACAGACTCAAGGATTTGGGCCAAGTCTCCACTAACTGAGAAAAAGTACAGAGCCCCTAGACCCCCTGCAGCTCTCCTAGGACACTCTGCTTAGGCAGTACTCCTCAATTATAGATTGAAATCAATTAAGTACCTGAAACAAACAGGCACTAACTAGGCCAATTCCATCCAGGAATCGCCTCGAGCGATATTCAGATTTTAGCTGGCAGTAAACACCTAGGATAATATTAATGACTGCTCTTTTAAAATTCTCCTCCTTTTCAGTTTTGTTCTAAGACAACGGAAGAGGACTTTTAGCAGGAGACAGCACAACAGGGCTTAAGCATAGAAGGCAAACACAATGACTAACGTGTGTCAGTGTCCAAGACTTAAGCTGGCTGCAAGAAAATTCAGAAAAGTTTAAAGGTAATGATGACCATCCATAATCCTATCATCCCGAGAATAACACTATTTTAACATTTTTATATCCTTGCAGGCATTATCTAGGTGTACACATGCACACAAATTTATTTTGGAAAAAGTGGGAACATACCATACAAATATTTTGTAAATATTCTTCTCATTGAGCTTCATACGTAGGGATCTTTAACTCTACATCATTTTAAGTGTATTATTTTGAGAGAAGAGAGGGTGCACATGCATGCATGGGTGGGGGAGGAGCAGAGAGGGGAGACACAGAATCTGAAGGGAGCTCCAGGCTCTGAGGTGTCAGCAGAGTCTGACGTGGGGCTCGAACCCATGAAGCGTGAGATCATGACCTGAGCCAAAATCAAGAGTCAGACGCTCAACTGACTGAGCCACCCAGGGACCCCTACAGCATTGTTTTTAATGGCTATATAATATTCAATTATGAAGCACAATTCTCTTGACATTTAGAGTTGTGTGAGAAGAAATTTTTAAAGACGGTTTTTTTCTAATGAGGTTTCCTCCTTTAATGTTTTACCCAGTGAACTTCAACCTGCAATTCTTTATCGACATCAAGAATGACACCGTATCAATAAATTCTTTCCCCAAACACGGTAACTTAGCAGGATCTAACTATCCCACACTCCCAGTTTTGTTTAAACCATCTGGATTTTACCAGATTGTTAGTTTTTCCCACATCATGCATCTCTTTCAATCCTTTCCTAACATTTGCATTAAGCATCACACCATATCCTCAGTAACTGAGATGTAAGTTTATGTCTTAGTTATTCATGGCTCTCCTCCGCGTTTTTCTTTATATCCACCTCCCCCCCCCCCCCCCCCCCCCCCCCACTTTGTATTCATTATTCTCATTCTCTTTTTGCCTGGATACTTCCTCAAAGACTTTCTGAAAGGACACTTGAGTACCCAACTATTTGAAATTGTTTTTGGCCCTCCATTCTGATGAACTATGGACTCACAAATCGCTCCAAATGTGTGTAGATACAGCTAAGAAGCCACCGGGCACTTCATACTGTTTAATGTTTTCAGTAAGTTACAAATCGCGTTGTCCGTGAACGTGGACAGGGCTGCAGGGCATCACGAAATACTTACTTCAGCAATTCCAGGGTTTTGTGATCAAGGGCAAGTCGGGGGTTTCCAGTCAGGTCTAGTTCTTGTAGTTTTGGAGGCAGGTTTTCTGGTAAAGTGACTTCGCTTAGCTCATTACAGCTCAGGTCCACGCACTGAAACAAGAAGGGGAAACAGGAAGTGATGGCCTGGACAAGTGGTTCAGGTGGCTCTATGCTCCTACCCGTTGCTTGAGAATCAGTCTGCCATTCACTAGACTATGCTGGCCAAGTGCAGAAAAAGAAGATTGTCTGCTACCCTCCCATAAACATTTAAAACAGATTCTGCTATCTGCAGTTAAAATGTTCACTTTCTTTGGTTAACACAGAAAACCCGTGTTCTTTATTCTCCCCCTCGTTATCTTTTTAAGTTTATCTCTACATGTAAAACAACAAGCATTAGCTGAAAATCCCAAGGATAGTTTTCCCGATTGCTCACAAAATCTCCACACCTGTTATGGCCATAAGGGGTAGAGTCAACATCGAAATGGAACTTTGAAGGGGCTTCCTTAAATCAAAATACCTGCAAGATGAGGAAGGCAGGGACACCTTCAAAAGGAGAAGATAATTCAAAAGAAGCTCAATAAGAAACTGGTAAAAGACTAGCTGTTGGGCCTGCCTGCCGCCTGCAAGGAAAAAGGCAGGAGTCAAATAAGGATCCTACCCTGCAGGCATCCAGTACCTAGATCTTCCACCAGCTTCTGCCTAAAATCACTCGAAAACGACGACAAAAAGGGTCAGCATGTTGATTAGGACAAAACTTGTGTTATCTGCGAATGGGGATAGTACCTCCTTTCTCACAAAACTGAGGTAAGCCCTAAAAGAGGTGCTGCGTTTGTGTTCTGAGAGCGGGGAACCGGAGGAGAAGGTGGCTCACCATCTACGAGAGGCAAAAGGAGTAATTGGCAATTTTTCCGGATAAAAGAACATGTCATCCACTATTTGGCAGAAAGGGGTAGGAAGAATTCAATTATCCGGCTTGAGGCTGCACCTTATGATTTCAGAAAATGCCTCAAGAGCCTGTTAAAAATCTTAAGATGGTTTGAAAGGCAAATTGTATCCAAGAATTTCAGAATCTTTAAAGCAGACAAAATCATCTTTTTTGGAAAAAATTTTAACTTAAATCTGTTATGGATTGGGGAGGGACAGAGACCGAATGAACACCTATATTTTTGGAGAAAAATATTCTCAACTGACTTCAAATAATGCAATGTTTCCACACAAATTGTTTTATATCCTTGCTCTCAAGCAGTAGCAATGATATAAAATTATATTGTAATTTTAATTACTTTGTATTATGAGAGTGTTGTAACCACTTTATAAAACGTTGGACAAGTGGAAAAGCTTAGAAAACTTGCCTTTATATGTAGCGCCCTAACATAACCAGTGTTAGTATCCAATTTTTCTTATTCATATAAACAAAAAATTTAAAAAAACATAAATGTAGATACAATTTCATCACTTATTCCATATCTGGACTCCTAGCACCTTTAATGGCAGAAGACATATATTCATTGAGCCTAAACATCAATAGGGAGGTGGTCATCTTTTTGTTTTGTTTTTCTGTTTATAAATAATGGTTGCATCAATAGTCAACTGGACTGTAATGAAAAACCGCTAATACTGAGAATACTAAAGACGGGCTGTTCCATCAGGATAGTCCGTGTACATCAGCACAGAGAAGGCAAATGCTGCCAGTGCGATGTGCTGGGCAGTGATGAAACACAAGCTTGAGGACTGGCCAGTGTGCGTAACTTAGAACGGGTGGTTGACAGAAACAAAAACAAGGTCAGAGCATGAACTATGGGGAAAGACTGTAGACATCTCAGAACGTTATGGAATTTTATGAAATTGATAGGCATCGTTTTCTAATTTCACCTGATGATTTAAACACTCATAGCTCTGCTGGTGTAAAATTGCTCATTCTTTAAATTACCAAATTATAAAATGAGTTCAGTAGGGTGTTTATTTATGAAGACAGTGTTGGCGTTGTCTTTATGAATAATCCTCTTAGAAGTGGTGCTTACCACCATCACGTCCCTGTCTCACCCCCTGCCCCTCCCCCCAAGGCCCTTAATTCACTGCAGCCAGCTCCTGTGCCCTGTCCCACAGTGTTGTCGCCTCTACAGGGAGGTCTGGGACCGCGGGGGTCCTGACTCTGCTCTCGTCTCATCTCCCTCCGGCCCACTCCCCACAGCGCTGTCAGGGGGACTGTGACGTGCTTAATCCCATCTGATCACACTCGGGCTTGTCTTTCAGTCGCTCCCTACTGCCTTCCAATCTGCCACCAGACTCCTCAGCATGTCAAATAAGGCCCTTCATCTCCACCTTTCAGCACCTGCTTCCCTGCACTCTATATTCAGCGGTGTCACAGTTAATTCCAGTTCCCGCGTGTGTCATGTTCTCACTTGTGCTCTGCACATACTGCTGTGACCGGGACTCTTCAGGCTTTCCTCGCCCCTTACCTGGCACAATCTGCCCCATTCTTGTCAGTCTCAACTCAACGCCAGTTCCACTAGGACCCCTCGTTCAAAGTTTCCGCTTATTTATTCCTCCCATTAGACTACGAGCTCCTAGAGAACAGGGCCGGTGGCTTCTCCCCCATGTCCTTAGTGCAGCACAAAGAACAGATGCCCACAAATGCCTGGGAATTGGTAGACGATTATTTGTTGAACAAAGAAATGAACGAATCTTCCGAGAAGATCCTCCAGTAATTCAATCCGCTAGGACGGAAACGGAGATACGCGTGCTGAGATTAAGTTCAGTCTGGAGTAAATAGCATAATGGCAGATAAGGAGAGAAATACCCTTTCATGGTTCTATACATTGGAGGAGGTTTGATCATGCAAATTACAGGGTGTTGGTTCCCAGCGCTGACCTACTGGCATTAACATAAACAGTCAGTGCTCTACCTACAAGCTCTATTCCTTATTCTTTTAATAGTCTTCAACAAACACTTGTCGACTGAGTGGCTGTAATGGCTACCACTAGGAAAACAGAAAATGTGGGGGTGAGACTGGAGAAAAAAACTAGTACTTGCGTATTCCATGACGTTTAATGTATGTTTCTCTATTGTTAAATGCATTAAAATTTTCTCGAAAATACATTATTAAATAGAATGTTAAATCAGTCTACAAAGTTACCTTTCCCTCTTTCAGGCCTATTTTAGGACATAGCTTACAAAAACTACTTGGCTATAATACAAAATTCTGGTAAGAATACTCAAAACAGAATTATCCAACCCTTGGAAAAAGTGAGATAACTCATAGTTGGAAGAACTCAAGATTTAGAGGGAAAGGACCGCTAATACGTTTAGCTAAGAGCACAGGAAAATAATCAGTGCATCTTAAAGAGAACTGATCTGACATTTAAGTATAATTATCACCAAAGCTCTGATATCTTTATTATGTTTTCCTCACAAAACCTTACCAAAGACACGGGCGTATCACTTTTCACAGCAGCGTATTGCCTATTATCCCCCCAGTAATCGCCTGGACTGCCCGGAAACAGCAGAGTCACCTGCTAACCCTGAGCGATTCTGCAACCGCTTGCTTCAGTCTTCAGACCACAGCCAGGCCACCAGCGCAGCCACGCGGCCCTCCAGTGCGCAAAGGGGCACTCCCAATCACCTTTGCACTCCCGTGCCCTCACGGCGGGAAAAGCGGCTGATGTAATTATTTCTGTAATTGTTCAGAAATGTATATTGTTTAAACCGCCCCACCTTTTAGGGAGTTGCAGAAGACCTTTCATCTTTTATAAAGCCTTCCCTCTCTGTATTTACATACACTGTGATTTTCCTCCGAACAGGTTCACTAATTTTCATTACGAATTCCTAAGAAGCAAATAAATGCAAGTGTTCATCCAAAAGAGCCTTGATTTAGCACCTACCTGGTGGCAGACAATAAGCCAGACGTCAGGGATCTACAGAGACGGCATCACAGTCCCCACCCTGGGGAATTCCCAGGCCAGAGTGGGAAATGATTCTCCCTCTGGCTGCGAATCAGTAATAGGTACAAGTGTGCACGGGTGTGACAGGTTAAGGCTTCCGAGAGGGCCTTCCGGGAGGGGATTTTTGTGAAGAATCGAAGATAACGAGGCAGAGAAAACAGGAGGGCATCCAGGGAGAGAGAATAGCACACGGCTTACCAGGACACGACCCACGAGTGACTGGCGTGGCCGGGGACGGCGGAGAGGCAGGCAGGGACCAGATGGTAAGCTAGAGACTGTGTCTCAGGTAGAAGTGGTCTCTACCACCTCCCTGTCTTTCAGTTAGGAGACACAGCCTTTTAGCTTAATAGTAAAATAAATATACACGTGTATTATTTCTCACTGTGTAACTTGTAGCCAGATTCTCTTGCAACACTCAAACTATATTTATTCCTGATGTTGTATAGACTAAGTGGTCATTACCGTAGGACGTTCATATATCTAAGTAAACTTGTTAACTAAATGAGCCAGTCAGAACCTGTCAAAGATACTCAGACTCCAAACCCAAAGCTGGAGTTCTATTTTTCTATATAGGGGTGCCTGGGTGGCTCAGTCGGTTGAGTGTCTGACTTCGGCTCAGGTCATGATCTTGTGGTTTGTGAGTTCGAGCCCTGCATCAGGCTGTCTGCTGACAGCTCAGAGTCTGGAGCCTGCTTCGGATTCTGTGTCTCCCCCTCTGTCTGCCCCTTCCCTGCTCACATTCTGTCTCTCTCTCTCTCTCTCTCTCAATTATAAACAAATGTGGAAAAAAAAAGTAAAATTATTTTTCTATATAAGATTGTATCTGTAATTATTCAGAAATGTATATTGTTTAAACCTCTGCACCTTTCAAGGAGTTGCAAGAGAAGACCTTTAATCTTGTATAAGTCTTCCTTCTCTATATTTACATATACTGCGATTTTTCTCAACTGGATTTTAGATTTAGAACCCCTTTATTGGCAATAATTTGATAAAAATGACAATCAGGGTAAAAATTTCTTTTAAAAAATCCTCATTCCACCAAATAGTATTCCATTTCCCCAAACATGAATTCCCTTAAACACTGAAACTAAATTATTTGCAAAATTTGGCTTTAAGAAAATGCATCCTTAGGGGCACCTGGGTGGCTCAGTCGGTTGAGCGTCTGACTTCGGCTCAGGTCATGATCTTGCGGTTTGTGAGTCTGAGCCCCACACTGGGCTCGCTGCTGTCAGTGCAGAGCCCGCTTCAGATCCTCTGTCTCCCTTTCTCTGCCCTTCTTCGACTTGCGCTCTCCCCCAAAAATAAATAAAACAAAAAGAAAAAGAAAAAGAAAATGCATTCTTTATATAAACTAAGCAATTCCTTTCTATCACTACTTCTTAAAATTGGTTATGTGTGCCTTTGGAAGGATGCCGTGGTAGGTATATCACAAAGTTACAGGGCACCTGGCCCATGCTTCTGTGGGCTTCAGTTTTACTCAAAGATTATGGACAGAAAGGGCCTTTATGTTTACACGAAAACTAACAGAAATGGTAAAAAGTAGAATGCAAAATGAGTGTGTGATTTTAGATTGCAGAGGAGACTTTAGAGAAATTTGCTTGTGATTTCAGGCCATACCCCAGACTTCTGGGCCTATCAGCTCACTTCTCTTCAGCCTTAGGGGCAGAAGACTTTGAAGAGCATGACGGTGACCACGTCACTGCCTACTTCCTGAGGACTCAGCCACGAGCGCTCCTTTCGTTCATCTGCATGTATCCATGCCCCACTGCATACGATGCACGCGGCATTTTGTTGGAAAGGACATGGCTCTGAAGTTAAAAGGATCTGCTGAAATAATTGTTTCAACTAGAGTTTAAAAACCATCAAACAAGCTAGTCTGACTTAATTCGTTACTCCAATTTTGAAAGAGCATATGCAGTCCTGGCTTCCTGCTGTTCTGTCATGAGTGAGGCAGGGAGAAGAGTGGCATGAACGGCCACCCGTGGTCTGTAGACGCTGCGTCATTCCTTTCCTTTGCCCTTGTCAGGAGCCCTGCCCCACACAGAAATGGACACAAGATTCCTGGCACATCAGAAGATCCCCTACATAATTATTACTGACCCAGATTCTAGAACCCTAGTGACGACTGCTCCCAGTTTCTGGTTTTCAGATACACAGGACAAATGCCTCCATGACCTTTAAAGTCTGCGAGGTCAGCTACTCTACCCGGCTGACACCGAACTGGTCCCTGATCTGTCTTCATTTGCATTATCCTACTTTCCGAAGAATTAATCCCTTTTCTTTCATCCATTTGACCCAACAGTTCCCCATGTTCTTTGTGTCTTTATCACAGAACCGGTTCTCTCTCTCTCTCTCTCTCTCTCACCTCACCTTACAAACAACAGCAAACAGAGTTTGATTCCAAGGGATATTCAGCTTCCTGTAATCAGTGTTCTCAAGAGTGTGGCATATTAAAGATACTTCATGCTGCATTTCCCCGTGAAAAGAACACAGATCCTAGAGATGAGTTCACTCAACTTATCCGAGTAGTTTATTACTGCAGAGTACAGCATGAAAATAATCTGCAGAAAATTTCAAACATTTTAAAAGACACTGTTCACCCAGTAATTAAAATCAAGATGCCACAGGAACATGTCAAATTTAAAAAAGAAATCGCTGACATGGTGTTTACACTACAAATTTCACTCACCATATGTATCACCTGTTTGTTTTATCTACTCAAACCACACTGTTAGAATAATTCAACAACTGGAGGTTACTCAACTAAGAGCTTGGGGAACCGAGCGCTGTATTCATGGTCACTTTTGCTTTTTGGATTCATCAGCCACTAGTAGCCCAAGTGCAGACTTCGGCCTAGGACTAAGCAAGCAGAGTCTGGCTTATGTGGTGACTCTGGGATCATGTTTTCCTGTCTAGCCCACAGAGAGCTGATCTACATCCTGACAAAGCCTGTCTATTTTAGAACCAGAATAGAACACAACCTGCTCCAGGAATACAGGACTGGAGGTAGGGAAGACTAATTTGAAAGAGATAAACAAAGGGGAAGACAATAAAACCAAGGAACAAAAGTGCTCTGGCACTGGGTCCACATGGGCTCACTGGAAAATTCTGAAAGGATACTTCTTCCTACTACCAACTTCTATGACCTTCCTGCCCAAGTACAGAAATTGATGCTGGAGGATGAGCAGATGTCACTGAATGTACCAACATGAGAAGAGGCCAGACCTAAATTTTATCCAAGATTAGAGGAGGGTGCATACAGCCTGTTTTAGGGGTACAAGAATAGTGGCTTAGTTCCTCAAGTTAAAAAAAATATATATTTTAGCATATATATTTTAGTAGGGGAACTTATTTACCCTTTTAAGTAGTAATTGGCTTTGAAGCTTCGGTAACAAAGCTGTGAATAAGCACTTTCCTTTAACGTCTTACAAGATGAGACTGTATGGAGAGAACAAGCTAGTTAAATATACCAGGGCCTGTCCCTCTTTAAATCATGTTACCTGCTCAGGTTTTACAACTGCAAGGATCTTAATTTATGATATACTTTATAATTATGGCACTTTACTTTCAAGAAGCAATAGGAATATAATCTAGGGTTATTAACTCAACAATGAAATTTTAGTATAGGCCGAGTGTTTCAACTGAGGATAAAAATTATCTCTTTTACATTAAAAACATGCTAATTTAGAGCTCAGTTCGCGGTGAAGAGGCGCACAGGTGTTTTATCACTTGAGATGCAGCAACTCTTTTTACCAAGAATTTTCTTGGTTTAAATGTGTGTACCTGCTTACACAGCAATTTAAAATATTCTCATGTGAGACAATCACATTTCAGCTCAGAGTTCTAAAACAACAGATCTACTACTTTTTCGACACTAGCTGCCCAGGGCTGCAAAACGGATACTTCTGTACATAAAGGATGCGAGATGGTGCCCACCGCCACCCCCATCCCAGAGCAAACCCCGACAACAAAACCTCTATCTGCTGGTAATGGAAGCGCTGCGTGGTAAAGACCGGATGTTGTTAACATACGGAGAACGCTAAGATACAGTAGCTGGGATAAAAAGAAAAATCAAGGAACAAGAGAGAGAAAACCATTAAAAAAGCAATACCAGAAGTAAAACCTTAAAGGAGCGATAAAGTCAAACAGAGCGAAGGCAACAGGGGAAGGCGTTAAACAGATTTACAAGGCGCCGACCGACTTTAGAATCCAGGAAGGCAAGCAAGGGTCTTGGAGAGGATTCGGTTTCACAGAAGAAGAGTCAGATTTTGCAAAATCTAGTTAAAGCCTGAAAAGTTTAAATGTCTATCTGTATCTGTACTTTAAACCAGATACTTGGGGGAAAAAAAAAAGCCTAATCTACAATTTCGAGTAAGAAAACACTAAAAGACAGGTGCAGAAAGTAAGACCAGCAAACGGGAGGTTGTTCTTGCGACTCTTCCCTTCTCGAGCTGGTGCCCCACCGGGCACGGTGCACAGAGACCAGTTTAATAGGTCCCTGTCATAGCACAGCCCCCGTGTCCAGTAATGGGCAGGACAGGAGCCCTGGGAAGCTTAGCTGTCAACCTCGTGCCAGTGCTGGAGGCAAAGAAGTGTTTGTTTACGTAACAAATTTCCAGATTTTGATGGTCATCAGCCAGAATAGCTGCTGCATATAATCACAGCTGAACCACATCAGGAGTGTATTAATTATAGCCAACATTACAGAGTTCTTCCTGTGTGCCACTCCTATTCCAAATGTTCACACGGAGTATTCCACTCATCCTCACAGCAATACTGTAAAGGAAGGGCTAGTCTTCCCTCAGTTTACAAATGAGGAAATGAAGCAGTTAAGGAACTTTTAGCTCGAATAAAATTCCAGGTCTGTTTCCTTTCAGAGCCCTGCCTCTTCACCCTTGTGAAAGGTACTATATGGAGAGCAGAAGTAAACTATGTCTGTGAGCTTATAACCAATGTTCTAAAATGCCAGTGATGTATGAAGTGATAGTGTGCTCTAGGTAAAATACATCATGGCCCAAAGCATGCACATACTTAGAAAGTGACTTGTATATACCCCAACCATGTAAATGGATAAAAACCGCTGTAGTGAAGGATTATGCATGCTACTTAAAGTGTCTTCAGTGGGGCGCCTGGGTGGCTCAGTTGGTTGAACGTCTGACTTCAGCTCAGGTCATGGTCTCACGGTTCAGGAGTTCGAGCTCCACGTCAGGCTCTGTGCTGAGAGCTCAGAGCCCAGAGCCTGCTTCGGATTCTGTGTCTCCCTCTCTCTCTCTGCCTCTCCCCTGCTTTCTGTCTCTCTCTCTCAAAAATAAACATTAAAAAAAATAAAGTGTCTTCAAACGTCTACCTAATTTCTTAAATCTGATACATAAAGATCATAACAGCAAGTGCCTGGAGGGTGGCCAAGAAAGGTGACTTCGGTTCCTTTTTAGGAGATTAAAATGTGCTCCAAGTCTATAACCACGGAGTTATTTCTTACTAAGCACAAAACTGACGATCAGAAACGCTAAGATACAAATGAAAAAATACATTATATGTAAATAACTTCTTACTTTTGCACCAAAAATCATGAATAGGAAGTTGTTACGTGGCTTTCATTCTGGCAGGCTGGTTTCATCCTATGATCTACCCTGAGGCAGAAGTCACGAACTGCAGACTGTTTCTGCCACCAATTTACGGTCTTCATGGACACAAATCCCTTTGTTTTTCAGCACCTCACATCAGATGGGAATAACAGCTCTTCTGCTAGTTTCATTAAACTGAAATGAATGTTTGGGGATGGGAACGATGCTGGATCTATCAAGGGAATTAGTACTAATTGGGTGCTGTGCTGGTGGATACGATTTAATCGTGTGAGTCTGGGGGAGGAGCATGCAGTTTGTTAACTTTTTCAAACTGCTGTCAGGCATTTGAGTGACATACTCTTTGAGCCTCATAACCACCCTGGAAATAAGGAGGACAAATACCGTTAGATGGGAAAGAGTTAGGTGACTATATGGTTAGCCTCAATTCACACAGTTAGTTATGGACAGAGCCCAGAGTATCACTTTCCCAACTCCTGATCCTGTGTTTTTTATTTATCGCTGTTGGTTTTTCCCTCTGCTGACAAGGCAGCGTAGCCCAGTGGTTGGAAAAGATGGGGCAACGTCAACCGAGAGTCTTCAATCCAACAAAGGTACAGACATCCTGAACTGATGAATTAGAGAAAGCAGTTCTCTCCTGTGACCTGCATCTTGGAGGCTACGGAGTCAGACCACGTACCTTGATTTCTGGGAGCTGCATCACTTCAGGAAAGACTTCAATGCAATTAGAATGTGCAATCACGGTGTGCATACGCCTGCAATTCATCACAGTGGTCGGGATGGCTTTCAGTTTATTCCCACTGACATCAATTTCTTCAAGTTCCTCCAGTTTTGCCATTTTACTAAAGAAAGGAAAATCCAAGGGGGAGCAGGTTGTAAAATAATCATAAGGCAATTAAAAAATAATAATACATAACAAGAATAAAAAGGGAATTTACTATGAACCTAAAGATTCTTTAAAGATTCACTGTATAAATTTTTTTTTTTTTTTAACGTTTATTTATTTTTGGGACAGAGAGAGACAGAGCATGAACGGGGGAGGGGCAAAGAGAGAGGGAGACACAGAATCGGAAACAGGCTCCAGGCTCTGAGCCATCAGCCCAGAGCCTGACGCGGGGCTCGAACTCGCGGACCGCGAGATCGTGACCTGGCTGAAGTCGGACGCTTAACCGACTGCACCACCCAGGCGCCCCATAAAGATTCACTGTATAATATAACTGTGTGTTAACTATACTGGAATTAAAAAAATAAAAGATTCACTTGTAATCATCATTTTAACAAACAAGACCCGGGCGCCTGGGTGGCTCGGTCAGTTAAATGTCTCCATCTTGATTTTGGCTCAAGTCACGATCTCATGGTTGTGAGATCAGGCCCCATGTCAGGCTCTGCACTGACAGCACGGAGACTGCTTGGGATTCTCTCTCCCTATCTCTCTGCCCCTCCCCTGCTTGTTCTCTCTTTCTCCCTAAAAAAATAAAAAATAAAAAAATTTTAAGACCATGATTTTCACTACTGGTTTTGAGTATCAAAGTAGTTTAACACCTCCTTTCCTAGTATAAAACAAAAACTATTAACTTCAACTGTTCAAATTAGCAAAAAAAGAAAAATGGATGTCTCTTTCCTCTTAAAACTGTGTGTGTGAATTAAGTTATCCTGGCAACAATCGCTTTGCTATGTAGCTTAGTCTCAACGCCAATAAAAATCCTACTCAAGTGGGTAAGTTAGCATTAATCCACTGGAAGTGCTTTAAAAAAGCTCAGTTTGAGGGGCACATGGGTGGCTCAGTGGGTTAAGCATCTGACTTCAGCTCAGGTCATGGTCTCACAGTTCATGAGTTCAAGCCCCACATCGGGCTCTGTGCTGACAGCCCAGAGCCTGGAACTTGCTTCAGAATCTGTGTCTCCCTCTCTCTCTGCACCTTCCCTGCTCACAGTCTGTGTCTCCCTGTCTCTCAACAATAAATGTTAAAAAAAAAAAAAAAACTCAGTTTGAGAGAAAGACTTGTCTTTGTATTGGCTCTGAAAGGTCAGGGGAGGCAGCGTAGCCCAGGGCATTTGCTCATATGAAGACATGCTTTCCCCAAAACCCCACTCCCCAGATTCCTGTGACATCATTTGTGATGACAAGATGGTGGGAGTACCATCTGGACCATCTCTGGACCTGGCAGGGCCCAAATTCAAACCGTGCCCAAAAGAAATTCCTTTCACCTCCTGTTAAATATCTGCCAAGGAGGACTCTTGCTAACCTTACTTTAATAACACGTCCTAATACATTGAACACTTTTGTTTAAGAATGTCTTTTATTGTGGTGGCATCCAAGTCCTGATTTCAGCTCAGGTCATGATCTTGCAGTTTGTGAGCTCAAGCCCCATGCTGGGCTCTGTGCTGACAGAGCAGAGCCCATTGGGATTCTCTCTCTCCTATCTCTCTGCCCTTCCCTCTATCTCTCTCGAAATAAATGAACATTAAAAAAAAAAAAAAAAAACAACGGTTAAAAGAATGTCTTTTATTGTTCAGTCTTAATCTATAGTTGATCTTAGTAATATTAACCAATAATTATAGTAACCAAATAAAGAAAATTTGTTAGGGTTTCTTGCCTTTTCTGCAAATGTGGAGGGAAAAAACCATGCACCTCTATAATCCTGTAATAGCATCTACCACTCCTCTGACCCTTTCTCTACTACTGGTGATGCTGGGCTCCAAAAACTGCAGGATTTCCAGTAAGTGTAACTCAAACTTTGAATCATGTAGTTTACAATTGTTGGTATCTCCTCTGTTATGGTTTCATTTGTCATAATAAGCCTTCAAAAAAATTTTAGCAAGAAATCCTTTTATTTACTTTTCCTTCTGTCATCTCTCAAATATAAAATTTATCTTGTTTATCTTGAAAATTAATATATTCTGAAGATACAGTAAGAACTAAATTTTCATTTTATGACATCAGGTCTTTTAATATCCTGAACAGGAATCAGGATATGCTACAAACAACACTGTGTACACAGACTGTGAAGGGATTGAGCTCCGACTGCCTGAATTTGTGAGACTATTACTTGAATATGCTGTTATCATATTTGGAAAGAAATATGGAGAAATCCATGAGTAATGGGATATGGAAAATGACCAAAAGTATAGAAATCGGGCCCAAGAAAGAACTTAAACAACTTTCCATTCCTCCACTTACAAAGAAGGTGACCAATGGACTAGACCGCTGGAGCATGTTCTTTAATTTGGGAAACATTTGTGGAGTGTCTGTCCCAGACCAGACCTCATATATACACGGGACTGAAGGTGACACATCACAGTCCTGACTCTTGAGGAACTTGGGGTCTTTAGGGGGCACCTGTGCTATATCACAGTCCATAGGGAGACAGAAATTGTAGCAAAATGCATTTTTATGAGGTACATAAAAAAAATCTCTGTAGGTAGGGTGATTACAACTGGCATGGGTCACTGGAGGCTGCTATCGAAATCTGAGTTAGTGGTAGTTTCTCCTTCAGGGCTTATTTGCCTCTCAAATAGGATGAGGAGTCCTTTCAGAGATATTATTGTTAGGTGATTGCCATGTTTTCTTCCAAAAATATCTCCTCATTCCACAGTAAAATACTACGTACACAGTAAAAGGACATGGAAGTAAAAAAAAAAAAGTACACAGAAGTAAAGTACATAGAAGAAAAAAGAAGGTTTAATCATTAATATCAAATGAGAGGAAACAATACAGAAATAAATACGTACAACAACAACAAAACAAACCCAGAGCAATACTTGTAAGTCCATGCATATTTGGCCTTCCTCACTTAGTGAGGTTTCGATAGGCTCGTAGCCTTGAGGGCAGCAGAGGGAAGCCGAGCCACTATTTCTTGCTTTGCCCGGTGCTCAGCTGGAGCTAGCAGCAGAATCCCAGAAGGGGCTAGCGGTCGCCTCTGTGCTGGGCGTGTGTGTGTTCCAGGTCCCAACTTGTGAGATGGACAAACAGCAGTGACACGCACGTGGAGTATTTCCTTCGTGGCAGGCTGGGTGTGTAGATTCACCCCAAGTTAGACACCGTGCCACTGCTCCCCCAAATTACAAGTTCAGATTACAACAGAATTAAAAATGGAATATTCTGAGAGCCAGAAGTTATTTGTAATATGACATGGTGTCTCTGGTCGCATAGACAGGCCACCGGGGCTTTTTATACCACAGCACAAATACAAAGACTGGTAGCTAGTTAAGAACCGTCAGGTTCCTGGTTTACGTTCCAATTCCCACACACCGTATTAGCTAATTAAACAGAATAATAATTTGATTAAAAAGAACCAAAAGAAAAAACATGCCCACGAAATAACAATACCTTATTTCAAAATCATAAGAATGCCACAGTGATTGGGTCCGTGGATACATTCACAGGAGAAAAGCGAACACATTTCTCTTTAGGGAAATGTTAATCACAGCTGATATGAAAGACAACTGTGAACTCAGGAGGGACAAGCTTTACTTTATCTGGGAAATAAACATTTTCGCTTTTGCCTTTCCACCTGTGAACCCACTTTCAGAAATGCACTGGAGAACACTTTGTGACCTTCGGTTACCTTGCTGGAAAACTCTGAAGTCGGTTATAGGCCATGTGAAGGATCTTTAGGTGGGGGTGTCCTGTTAACAAGGGCACACATTTATCTGTGAGGCTGTTATTTGTCAAATACAACTCCTGCAGGATGCTGCTCGTCTCTTCCGACAGAGTGGCTGGCGGAAGCGTTTCCAGTTTGTTGGCAGACGCATTCAGGAATCTCAAGCTACAATGACAAAATGCAACAAAATCCCACTGATTAAGCCAGAGCTCTGGTCCAGAATCCGCAACACATCTGGAAATTTTCTGACTGATACCTGGCGTGTTCTAAACTGGGTTTAGAAACAGGCATTTAAAAATAAACCCTGGCTTTCCTCGTCTGCATATGGATACGTGACCCCACGCTCTGTGATGAACACAGTAACTACACGTGCTAGACACAAAAAGGTAAAAATCAATGTTTACGGAAGCACCAAGGTGAGAGGAGGGGATTCATTCTACAGCTGGTGGGGAGTGGAAGGGAAGGTGGCATGGGAAAGTTAATATTCTGTCTTCAGGAAGAGAAAAACAATTGCCTATTTTTAAATAAAAGAGCCCTTAGGGTAACAGGACAATCAGACATGAGGTCACAATACAACTAAATCACACGGCGAGTGTGATGCCCAAACCGCGTTTTGCAGACGCGTGTTCGCGACTGTGGCGTGTGCTCCATCCACTGTCAAGCTGCAGCCCCCGCAACATGGCGAGTGTTCAGCCCGTCGGACTCTCCCCTGTGGTTACCAAGGTCAAAGCTGCCTTGCCTCCCCACCTGGAAAAGCCTGTTAATGAACCACCTTTCTCTTGTTTCAAAACCACCTAGGTTTGAAACTTTCGGCATCCAATTCAGGACTATTCTGCCATATGTTAAGAAAAAAGAAGAAAATCTTCTTTAAAAAAAAAGAATATGCAATATGAGGTATAGCAGTTTTTAATCCTGGATAAAAAGAAGGCTTTGTATTCAGGAGTCATCCCCAGGACTGTCATGCCAAGCTGTCAATCCACTAATACTCCCCAATCTTGCAACCCCCCCCCACCACATACTTACACACACTGGCCAACTCCACTACTTGTCTAAGGAAAAGCAGTATCCCCAAAATAGAACATTTTCCATTAAAGAAACACGTATTCAGTTGACATTTAAAAAAAAAAAAAAAAAAAAAGGGAAGTTAGAAAGGGCTGTACAGACCATAAATAGTCATGGGAAATTATAGTCGTGTGTACCACACGGAAGAAAATAAAGGCCATTCATGCAGTTTCTGAAACTAGTTTTGAACTAGGAAGGAAACCAATTTCAGCACCATAGTTCTTTAAAGTATTTTTACGAGTCTGTTTCGTTAGGTCCCATTTATATCACCTGATTTAAATACCCTGTTAAGAATTTCTTCAGGATAGAAGTAGAAAAAATAAAAATGCATTGCCCTAAAATATCATGGACTGGGGTGGGGGGGGGTAAATTATATGACAATCTCATTAAAATATAACTCTCGGGGCGCCTGGGTGGCGCAGTCGGTTAAGCGTCGGACTTCAGCCAGGTCATGATCTCGCGGTCCGTGAGTTCGAGCCCCGCGTCGGGCTCTGGGCTGATGGCTCAGAGCCTGGAGCCTGTTTCCAATTCTGTGTCTCCCTCTCTCTCTGCCCCTCCCCCGTTCATGCTCTGTCTCTCTCTGTCCCAAAAATAAATAAACGTTGAAAAAAAAATTAAAAAAAAAATAAAATATAACTCTCTAGGGAATATATCAGTTATGGACACAAGGGAAGAGAGAATTCATGAATGTTCACCTGTCTTCAGGCCAGAAAAAAGAGGGAACACTGTTGGGAAAGGAAAAAAGACTAGTGAATGCTCACCTAGAAAGCTGTCAGAGGGGCTTTGAAACCCCTCCCACCATGTGAATGAGGAGGAGACGGTCATTTCCAAAAAGATCCGTCCTCTCATCTTGTTGAAATTTGCTGCAGTGAAGGAGCCAAATACTCTTTTATGGGAAAGTAAGGGGGGAAAAACCCCTTACATCCTACCCCTCCAGGAAATGAAACTAAGTTAAAACTACATGGGCTGGTTCCAAAGGATATGATTTGAACTGAAAGGGCCTGGTTGAATCACCTTGTTAGCTAACGGCCAGAGAGCAGACAATCGGGCTAAAAAGTTTTTGATTAAAGGGTCTTGGGAAAACTCAATTCAATACCCATCCTTTTACAAAAATTCCTAAAGCACTGAGTTTCGCCTCAAGTCAAGATGATGTGATAACCTCAAGCTCCTTCCCTTATAGATTTTGTGATAACTGTAGAAAACACCGTCTCGTGTGCCGAGAAAGGTTTCATCCCTATGATCCTCTTTACCAGGCAACCTTCTTCTGCTAAAGAGAGAAAAGGCAGTAACATAGGACTGCTTTCCATTCATTTGTAAGGTGCTATGCTGAGGCCACAGCTCTTTCCTATTTTCTATTTCATTTGATGCTCCCATCAGCCCAGAGATGGCTCTCATATTTCACAGAAGACAGAAACTCAAGCTGAGAAAAGTCAAATTACTTGGCAATTGTTAAAAAGTAATTAATGGCAGAGCCAGAAATAAAACCCAGACCTCATTAATCTTCAGAGTCCGCAATTCCCTGACACGTCTCTCCAAAATTCAAATGTTAAAAAACAGTACTAATAACACATTTTCTCAGGACATTTTCATAGGCCCTCCTCGTGAAAAATGCTGGAGGTCGAGCAGGACACCTGCGGGCAGTGTGGCGACCAAATGCACACAGCACTTCAAGTTAACTCAGATTCAAAAACCATTCTGAGCAGAAAGTACAGAAGTTGTGGAGAAAAATGTCATGTACGGCTTCTGCCCTAAAGCATCTGGAAGGCTGCCCACAACAGCAGGGAGAGACAAATCCACTTCCTGCTTCTTGAGCAGTCGCTCTGTTCCTCCCTGACACGTTCTGTCCATCTGCTCTGGCTCATCTAGGTTCTATATTCTGTTTTGTTTTTGTTTGTTTTTCAGTAATTTCCAGCACACCCTTACATTTTACAGCCAAGCTCTGCCACTGAAGCCAAGCACGGGATTTGGTGGTGAAACCGATTCCCCTGTTTGTAGGCGCACCAGGCTGCCTGCACTTTAACAATGTTTTTTTGGAGATCAGGCCCGGGACTTGTACTCTATTAAAAATCCAAAAGGTTGAGTCTGAGCCCAGCAACTTTCCTACTTTTAGACAAAGACTTGATTTCTGGCCCCCAAATGTCCCAGGAAGTCGTAACCCTCTAAATCCCTTATCGTCTGTCTGCACAACATAACACTTTTACCAACTTCATTGTCTTCATAAGGTTGGTAGCTCGTACAGGGCTTCCAAACTTTCATGATAGTAACCGAGAGTACAAAGGACATTTTACGTGACCACCCAACACAGATGCAGCACACACACGTGTAATTAAAAGTTTCATGAAACAATCACTACTTAGTCTCACTTTATCCTGCAGTGACATTTTCCATCCTACTTAATTTCTTAAAGTGCTGGGAGGAGCCCACTAAATTAATGCCACGCTCCACTCTTCAATTCGAAAAACAAACCACAATTATTGTCTGGCGATACCACCTAACAGTGCTGATTCCAAGTGGAGAAAAAGCGCATGCAGTCTAACAGAACTGTTGTTTCAAAAGATAGGGAAATCTGCCTGGCTTGGGCGCTAAAGGCCACGAGGCCACGAGGTAAAGGAACAAAAGGTATACAGATGAAAGAATTGTTGGACAAGAACACAAAAAGAATTCGTTTTAAAAATAAGTGCGATTATAATTAACAGTGATGCAATGCTACCGGTTCATCTACAGACCTTAGCCCAACTTCGTCCATTATCCCACTGACGTCCTCCACCTGGTCCAGGACCCAATCCGGGATCCCACCTTGCATTTCGTCATCGTGCTTCCTTAGCCTCCTGTAGTCAGTTTTATTTGTCTTCAACAACTTTAACATTTTTGGAAAGTACTAGACAATTATTTTGTAGAAGGTCTCTCAATTTACATTTGTTTGATATTTTATCGTTACAACACGGTGGTACGTTTTTGGCAAAAACACAGAGTAGTGATGTTGCACCCTCCTATCGGAAGGTACACGATTCTCGAATTCAATGCCCAGATACACTGATTAACTCAGTCAGGTTAAGGCTTCAAAAATCTGTGGAATTAAGGATTCTGATGATCAGCCACACTGAGACAGCAGAACTGAGGTAAGGGCCAGGAATCTGCATGTTTAGTAAGTTACCCAGGGCATTCTGAAGACACACTTTGAGAAACACTTTAATTTTATTCTCAAAACACCAGTACTTCACCAGTTAGCTCCCTTCACTTAAACAAAATAGTGTAGGCAACTTAGCTCTCAAAAATGCCAGAAATATCTGTCTTTGCCAAAAGGCACCAGTTGTCATGGTCAATTGATCACGCTCTCCAAATTCTCTGTTCCCGTTTAGTCCCGTTGATATTCACACATGTTCTGAGTCACTAAAACTTATGGTCTGTAATGTGACTAATACTCTCAGGGTATTTAATAATTACCATGTACTTCATCCGCACATACACTCTCCCCACTGCCCCCCTGAAAGTACCTTGTACTGCTCCAACCACGGATAAAAACAGATCCTAATGTCCACCCACAGCAGGAATCTACAACTGTCCTTTAAAGGGTCAGCTGCGACTTTGTTAACTAGACCAGCCGAATTCAGGAGCAGCTCTCCTGTGATCAAAAGAGTATTCAGGTGTGAGATGGACGGGGAGGTGGCCATCACCAAGATTTCAGGAACAGAAGGGTGGTGGTCCCCCCTCCACTCGTTCCAGTGACCCAGGGGGACTGTCTACCCCACCCTGCCCAGTTGTTGATGAAAAACTGATTATCTGAAACTCTCCTGGGGGCTTCCATCAAGGAGATCTAAGCAAAAAGAGGTAAGCTGGGAGATCTTGGCCAGTGAGATTTGGATTAGAATACTGCCAGTTCACCCCACAGAACAAAATCCCGCCCTCATAAGACACAAAATCACAGCTTCTCAGCAACACAAGGTCCACAGCATCTCACATCTGTCTACAGTTTTCGACACAGCTGCCAGTGAAAAGCAAGTCAAAAGAAACAAAACTCAAAGAGGCATACAGAGAGTAAACTCATAAGCTAACATTGCCGGTTCAAGCTATAAGAACTTTAATAAAATTGCTCTAAAGTTTTCAGAGGAAGAGAGAGATATTACTAAAAGTCACCTAATTTAGGGGCGCCTGGGTGGCTCAGTTGGCTAAGCAGCCAACTTCAAGTCATGATCTCACAGTTCGTGAGTTCCAGTCCCACATCAGGCTCTGTGCTGACCGCTCAGTGCCGGGAGCTGGTTTCTGATTCTGTGTCTCCCTCTCTCTCTGCCCCTCCCCCCACCTCGCTCTCTCTCTCTCTCTCTCTCTCAAAAATAAATAAACATTAAAAAAAAAGTCACCTAATTTAAAGCACATTCCCTTCTCTCATTTGGTTACCAGATACCCTCCCACCACCAGGTGAAGAAGATGAATATACACCACTCTAAAGCTGTAACACTTAACAGACAATATCATGTAATGAAAACCATGACATTGGTTTTAGCAGACAAGATTCAGAGCTAAAGAAAAACTCACAAGAAAGAGAGTCAAAGTTCAGTCTTTGGCTCTGTGTCCAGTGACGCAGGCTTCTCTGACAGCTCTCTTACAGCTTCCAGGCACAGGTTCTACGTAGAGCACTAGCGAAACCACTTATAACTAACAATGACCTGTATCCAGGCCCTCTCCTCAGTTATATAACCAAACACAGAGCTGGCAACAGTAATTTATTATCACAAAACGAAGAAAGAAACAAGGAGCATCTCATATTTGTAAGATTTGTATCATGGAGCAAACTGAAGGGAAGGATCGGAGCAAAGTCTCATTGCTACCAAACAGCTCTGCATCGCACGGCAGCCACAGGCTGTTTGTTCTTCCACTCCAGGAGCTTCCATTGAAACTACCCGTATCAGTCCCTCCCTCTTACCCTCCAAAACCCGCCTTTCATTATGGTTTATCCTGCCGTGGTTTTAGAGTCTGCACTTGACTGTTAGCCCCTGGAGGGCAACACCAACGTCAGGCACTTTCGATGCCCCGCGGCACCCAGCAGGTACCAGGACCGCAGGATGTTGGCCTGGACCGTGCAAACTAGAACCAAGCACAACTGAAGTCACCTGCAAGAAGCCAGTCACAGAGATTCTTTTCTCAAAAACCCACTTTCATATTTTGAAGTTCGTGTTTTCTGGGCTGACCTCCTGCAACGGTCAGTTCTGGTTTATTCCTTCCCCCCAAACTCATCAAACCAAATATACAGTATCTCCACATTTTCCTGCATGTAAATTATGCCCCAGTCAATTAAAAAAAAATTTAGACAGACAAAACCTCCATTTTTTAGACATTGGAAAGGGGAAGAAGTATTAACTCTTCAAGAAGTGGCAAATAGTTCAGTGAGAATCATTATAAAATGTTGTGTTTCTCGTCTTCCAACAAGTAACACAAGAACACTGTTCAAAAACAGCAGTCAGCAGCTTCACACTATCCCTTTCATAAGCCAATCTGCCTGTGAGGACCAAAACTCTTAACTTTTCTTTTCTGACTCAGAGTCATGACTAATAACACACTATGCTGGAGAGGTGGCTATTATGGTGGTTGGAAAACAAAGGCACTAAAATATGTCTTCTTGAAAAAATTCATTTCAGCCTTTTTTGGTCATTTGCTTTTCTCTCATAAAATAAAGGAGGATGCTTGCTCCTAGTAATTCTCCCGGCCTTTTACTCCAGGACGTTCCTGTGCCAGAAATACATTTCACGTGGCCTGCCCTCCTCCCAGGATGCACAGAGGCTGGTTAATCCCCTGACAGCAGCTCCTATTTTCCAAAATGCAGCTGGCTCTGGATAGACCCATCTATTCGGTCTATGGGAATTTCTGCCTAAATGCCTTTAGCTTACACTGTTAGCTCAGCCTACACTCTCCATGACAGCAATGTCCTCTTCCAGTGGCTCCTAATTTTCCATGTTGCTTTACTAGAAATATTCCAGTGCACACACTCCTTCCTCTTCCAAACTACAGATTCTGTTTGGGAACTGTCCAGAATATGCAACGTGCAGAAACCTAGATTCAGAGCGAGTTGCACAGGATCACAAAGTCACCAGGAAGCAGAATCACTGATGGAAGAATCTACATTCCAGATGTCCCACTCCAATCCTTTTCTGAACACAAAAACATAGTCTCCTTGACTACACTTGGGAGCTCCCGCTCAGGGACATGTTTGCAGGTCTGCCCCAGCACCAAGGAGACGGAAGGACTGCTCACTGATTGCTTCTGGGGAATTAAAAATATCCAGAACTGTCCTTTTAAAATCAAATCCTCAAAAATGAATAAAGACTCACTATTATCTGTTGGAGAGTTCCAGCACTATTTACCTACTCTATTAGCCATGAACTTATCAGACTTGGCCAGATCCAGAGATGATTTTATCTCACTCAAAGACTCCTAAATCTGAATCCATCTATCTGTTTCTGTAGATTCAGTAGAGACGCCCAGGAGAACAAGTAGATTCTCATTATAAAACCGCACCCAAGTTTTGCCTAGTTAGCCTTATGAAAGAGGACACAAGGTTATAACATAACTTAGAATTCTCCACAGGGAAAGAGATCAAATCCCACTGTATTCATGACAACAAAAACCATGTGTCTACAGTTGCCCAAAGGCTGTGCATTGCAAAGTTGACCCCTGAACAGCACAGGTTTGAACTGCATGGATCCACTTATACATGGATTTTTAAAAATGTAATACAGTACTATACATGTATTTTCTTTCTTGTGATTTTCTTAATACCTCTTTTCTCCAGCTTACTTTATCATAAGAATACAGTATATAATACATACATAACATACAAAATGTTTGCTAACTGATTATTTACATGATCAGTCGGGCTCCTGGTCAACAGGTTTTTAGCAGTTAAGTTTTTAGGGGATCAAACGTTACACACAGATTAAAAAAACATTTTTTTAATGTTTATTTTTGAAAGAGAGTGCAAGTGGGGGAAGGGCAGAGAGAGAGAGAGGGAGAAACAGAATCTGAAGCAGACTCCAGGCTCCAAGCTGTTAGCACAGAGCCCGATGAGAGGCTCGAGCCCATGAACCGCGAGATCATGACCTGAACCGAAGTCAGATGGTCAACCGGCTGAGCCACCAGGCATCCCCCACACAGATTTTTGACTGTGCCGGGGTGGGGGGGGGGGGTGGCGCCCCCTGTTGTTCAAGGGTTAACTGTACTTTGATATGAACGCAAAAGTAAGAATAATTCTTTTTTTTTTTTTTTTAAATTTTTTTTTTTCAACGTTTATTTATTTTTGGGACAGAGAGAGACAGAGCATGAACAGGGGAGGGGCAGAGAGAGAGGGAGACACAGAATCGGAAACAGGCTCCAGGCTCTGAGCCAGCGGCCCAGAGCCTGATGCGGGGCTCGAACTCACGGACCGCGAGATCATGACCTGGCTGAAGTCGGACGCTTAACCGACTGCGCCACCCAGGCGCCCCAAGAATAATTCTTTAAATGATCTTGAAACATTGCTCTTTTGTCAGGGGAATGATAGAGCACTGGTCAATTACAATTTAACAATCCCATTTTCTCACAATTCCATTATTTCTCTATATTCCAGTAGGAATTCATTATAACTTATATTAGGTACAAAGAACAAATGTTTTTTAAAATGAGGATAAATGAACAAAAGGAAAAGGAAAGGAGAACTAGAAATGTTCTCTATCCTGATCTGGGCGATGATTACAGGGGCATATACACATATGAAAATTCACTGAGCAGTATGCTGAAGGGTTGTACTTTTTTTTTTTCACTATAAGCTATCTCTTGATTAAGAAGGGTTTTTTTTTAGGGGCGCCAGGGTAGCTCAGTTGGTTAAGCATCTGACTTCGGCTCAGGTTATAATCTCATGGTTCATGAGTTTGAGCCCTGCATCGGGCTCTGTGCTGATGGCTCAGAGCCTAGAGCCTGCTTCCGATTCTGTGATCTCCCCTCCCCCACTCACTCTCTCTCTCTCTCTCCCTGTTGTTCAAAAAAGTAAACATTAGGGGCGCCTGGGTGGCGCAGTCGGTTAAGCGTCCGACTTCAGCCAGGTCACGATCTCACGGTCCGTGAGTTCGAGCCCCGCGTCGGGCTCTGGGCTGATGGCTCGGAGCCTGGAGCCTGTTTCAGATTCTGTGTCTCCCTCTGTCTCTGCCCCTCCCCTGTTCATGCCCTGTCTCTCTCTGTCCCAAAAATAAATAAATGTTGAAAAAAAAAATTCAAAAAAGTAAACATTAAAAAAAAAAGGTTTTTTTTTAAAGGACATAGAAGAAAAATGAAAATCCACAGGTGAAGGTAGTATTTAAAATTCCTTAAATTTTCTTTTGTTCATTAAATAAGTATTTGTTCAGCATCCTGTTTTATTCCCGTCACACTGCAAGATGCTGAGGCTAACACTGTAATTAAGACACAGTCATTGGACACAGCGTTCGTGATCTACGAGTGGGGACAGGCAAGTAAACAAGAAATTATAATACAGTGTGTGGTGAGTATTATGACAAGAATAAGCACAGGGAGTTGGTACACATGGTCAGGTATCTAATTCACTTTCAGAGAACCAGAGTTCTTTTTGCCCATGAAAAATCTCACAGGTTGAAACACATCTCAAGTTTTTATTTTAAGGCTGAAAGACCCATCATTATTTTCTTTTTTAAAAGCACCACAAAATTAACTTTTTTGTTTTTCTCATGAGGTGTACTAGAAGTTCAATCCTTTATGTCATCTCTAAGGTCACAGTCACTCACTAAAAATAAACATTAGCAGCGGTCCCAATGATGCAGGCCATCAGGCTAGGAGCTTTTTAGGACGGTGCACGAGGACTCTGAAGCAAACAAGATGTTCCCAAGTAAGTTACCACTCAGTTGACTTAAAGCTTTCTTTAAGGAGAGTGCTGCATGTGGCCACTCTTACTTAATGTTTAACCCCCTCCTCCCATCAAAACAATTTCTTTAACTACTTAGTGTAACACAACAAGCTACCTGGAAAAAGTCTGTTCAAAAGGAAATAATTTAAATGCAAGGGGAAAACCGTGGTAAAGGTAAGAACAACTGGTTAGAAAACAACGAGAACTGAGCAAACCCTAGGAAAACGATGGCCGTTGCCCAGGTCACAGGTACGTGAAAGCAAGACCAGAGAGCCCTGAGAGAATGTGGCCAAGACTGCCGCAGCTGCGGCAGACTTACCCTCGTGTTACGGCTACACCCCCACGACACGTGCTTGTGAACGACTCCAGGCCCTTCTCTCTGGAAAGCAGTCAAATTAATGAAGAACCTACAGGTTCTTGAGTCCAGGTTCTTGCCCTGACTCCACACGCTACCCAACAGAGACGTGGCTGGCAAAACCGTGCTCTTTGTAAACCTCGGGCAGATGAGCAGAAAACCCACACAAACGGTGTCCTGCCACGAAAGACGGGCCTGCTGGCGAGGGGACGCTCGCTCGGCGACTCAGATCGGTAACCGAAACACACCAGCTGCGTTACCTGTCGGCCTTCATCAGAAGGTTCGGCGGCAGCTCCAGGAGCTGGTTGTGCTGTACATCCAAGACCTCCACCGAGGTCCTTTCCAGCCTCTCAGGGAGCCTCGTCAGCTCGTTGTGTCCCGCCAGTAGCTTCCGGAGAGCACCGTTACAAAATAAGCTGCGCAAAAGGGGACAAGACAGAAGGAAACTTACTGAGAGCTAATTCGGGACAAAGAATAAAAAATGAACAGGAGTCGAATACTTAAAACAAGCTCTCCGAAGAAACAAATTCATTCAGAGCAACTGCAAATTCACATTACCATAAGTTCAAACTTGGAGCTCTTACATTTCAGTGTTTTCCATACTGCATGAATAAATAAGTAAATAAGAAAACCTATGAGCAGGAATATTTAACAAAGAAGCTCTACTTAGTGAAAGCGAAAAAAACAAGTTTCATAGGAGATACTGAAGAGAACAGTCTACCCTTGTTACACTCACTGGGCGAGCTTTAAAAGGTTGTAGGCTTCCCACGGTAGGCCTTGTTTCTCGTATTGCCCTGGAACACGGGTGTTTTACCCACAACAGATTCTGAATAAATACAGTCGATCAATTTTTAACCATAGGATCCACATTAAATAAGGATTCTTCTATCCAATTAAACTTTTACAAATGCCAACAGATAAAATGTTACATTTTTCCTCATCTGCATTTCACAATCACAATTATTTCTCCGTTTCCTCACTCCCTTCTCTTTGGTTTAATCCTAGGCCGAACAGAGACCCTCTCCTAAAGAGAAGAAAACACACTTAATCCACTATTTTCTCTCGAGACTCAGAGAGCTGTTTGGAACCTTGGCTGTGTTTCTTCCATGGGTTATCAAAAACGGAAACAAATGTTGAACACTTTTTAATCAAGTACAAATCCGTTTTATGACCAATTCAGACTTCTCCAACAGTGGTAGAGAACAAAACGGGCCCCAGGGTCAAACACAGAAGTGTGGGGCCTGTGGGAAAGAGAAGTTATCATTTGCATCCAGGATCATCTGGAGTGAGAATTCATTTACACTGCTGTCAAAGAGTGAGGCTGCCTCACCCCACCTCCTGTCTTCTAGCACTCTGACCTCACTCACGGACGGCCAGAGCTGTTACAATCACTCCACATTACGGTATAACTTTATTCACTTAGAATCAAGCTAGATCCTTCGCTCACAAAGGTGCAACCAACCTGTCTCAACGCCGTGACAGCAGAGGCTGCCACGAAAGGTGTGTGGCTTGCCCGACTTTGAAGATTTAGCTACCAGTGTAACAAGACAGGTTTCCAGGACTGCCATTCAGTCACAGCTACTACAGGGGGCAGTCTCTGTCATTCACCTGACACCAGTAATTCAGGACTTGGTTCACCATTTTTACTGTCTCACTGGGCCTGGGGTACAATTCAGGATTCTTAGAGGGTAGAATGTATAATTTATTACTACACACACACACACACACACACACACACACACACACACACACTTACTTTACCCTTAAACAAATGAATATCTGAAGGACCGGTGAGAAAATCTTTATTTTGATTTTTCCAAATAAAGGAGATTTTATAACTACAGTATGAGTCTTAACTGCTAATTACTGGACTTAGCTAAATTCTTTTGGATACTATCTAAGCATTGTTTTCCTTTTAGTACATTTCCACTTTTTAAATATTAATTTGTCTGGTGAAGTTCTTCACATACATGGCTTAGATAAACAAAGCTTGAATATCAAATCAACTTCTAATGAATTGCTGTCTTGCCTGAATATTAGATCAATGATAGGGCTGACAGAAAGTGTGCAAGTAAACACCACAAATAGGAAAACAATACGTATTCTTTTTGTCCCACAAACTACACACACTACACACACACACACACACACACACACACACACGCTGTTTAATTCCTTGACAATAGGGCATTTAGAATTTATTTTGAATAAACATCCATTTAGATCCCCCAAAAGCATGACTAATGCAGATCCAATCAAGGATGAATTAACTTTGGAGAAAACTGGATAAAATATCAGTTATCTTGTTTGTTTAATTGTTGGGTTTGTGTACAGAATGTTTTTTTGGAGCCTACCGTGAAACAGAGGCCTTAAATGCCAATGTGCTGTCTGTTGGATTGGGCGGGTCGAAGTGGGGAAGAGAACAGAGAAAACAGAAGAAAGGTAACATTGCAACATTTTTCCAACAAAATTTTCCCCCATTAGTAATAGCCTGTTATGATTTCTGCTGTTTGTCTTCTGAAAGGGTCTGTCTCTCACACGTATGCACACTGCTGTCCACAGGGCACACCATCAAAATCATCTTGATAATGGAGATGGGCTACACAGGGTCACCTACAGGCTCAATCAACACAAAACTCTAAAGCAGAAAGCATTTTCAAATAGAACTGAAATTCCAGGTATAACATATGGCCAAGGAACAAAGTAAAATTAACTGAGCTTTCCAGGGATTGAAATGTAACCCAGATCTCTTTTATGAGATCTATATTCTAACAGCATTAACCAACAGAAATCTAATGCAAGCCACAAATGTCATTTAAAATGTTCTAGTAGCGACAGTAAAAAAGGTGAAAAGAAACAAATTCAGTCTTACATTTTATTTGTCCCAATATCTCCAAACTATTATTATAACATGTAACTAATATACAGTATTGAGATATTTTGCATCTGGTGTATATTTTATATGCAAGGATGAGGAACATTCTAAATCTCAATGGTCACATGTGACTAGTGCATACCATACTGGACAGAAGAGATATACACTCATATAAAAGATAAATAGCATTTTCATCATCACAGAAAAGTCTATAGGATAACACTGGAATAGCCTATCTTTTGTTATTAATCCATGGCTAGTCACTAACAGTCAATACTATTTTGTACTAGAATTAGTTCACCTGAAGGTATCTGTATCAATGGCCTTAGACATCATTACATGGCTGTTTTACAAATCTTGCCATTAAAATGAAAATTTACGAAATTTACATTAAGAGAAAAGAGAAGGAAAGAAAAGTCCTTGGACCTTTCTTTCATACCAAGAAAAAGAGAATCTAGTTTGCTCTTTCTAGGTTTAATGATCTAATAATCTTTTTTTCCAAGGTTATGTTTGAGGAAAACCAAAAATTATTTGTGGGGAAGGCAGGCATGTTAAGTCAACAGACAGAAGTGGAAGATTCTGAAAGAACTGAGATTACAGAGGTGAAGCAATTGTATTGTTGGCTGAGTTTTCAAACACAGCTTATTTAAAAACATCCCTAAGCACAGCCCTGCATGGCTCTGGAAAGCCTGGTTGACGAAGTCTCACTCTATCATCCACTGCATGAAGAAAGTTTGTAATTCAAAGACACCACAGGAGATAAAAGATATTAAAAATAAAGCTTTAAAACAAATTCTTGTAGGAGTTCACAATAATAAGCTAAATTACTTAAAAACTGCTGATCTAATTTGAGACCCTCTCACTTGATCTGTAATACTCACCGTGCAGGAAGTTCGCATATTTGATTATGACTAATATCCAAAACTTCCAGCTTTCGGCTTTCGCACACCCACTCGGGCACGTTTTCTAAGCAGTTCCTAAATATAAGAATATACAATTTTGTTGTTGTTGTTGATTGGAATTTGGCCTAAAATATGGTTTGAAACTGTAAATAATTATGTAGAATAAAACTTTAAATGAAATACCAAAGTATAGTGAGTATTAACCAAAAGGATATGTCTATTCACTTTATATTCACAAGATGAAGTGTGACAAGGAATAGGAAAAAAAGAAAAAGTAGAAAAGGACACAGCTACAGCATTTCTAAAGTCTTCAAAAAAAAAAAAAGAAAAAAAAAAGAGGTATGTTTTTCGGAATTGCTATCCTAAAAAGTTTATAAGCCCATGCAAGTCTAGCAAGAAGATGTCTTATATTGGAAAAAACAAATGAACAAGTAAACATACACATTCTTTCAATTAAGTCAAATGGCATAAAATAGTTTTATTTTCCAATTTACTTTTTTTACACTTAACATTTTTTAAATGCTTCTCTACTCTCGTAGGTATCATGGGATCACAGATAAAAGGAAAGAAATGACAGCAGAGAAAAGGCACACTGACTCTTAAGAGTCAGAATTTTTATTTAAAAATATTAACTGAGGCATTACATGGTAATCATAATTACCAGTAACGAGTGAACTAAACTAATGCTGACTTTATTGTTAAATGAACTGATTACATTACTTCTTAGACAAATCTACTATCATGAGTACCTCCCTGGTCATGGATTATTAGTAGCCTTTTCTCTTCTTTTTTTTTTTTTTTTTCAACGTTTATTTATTTTTGGGACAGAGAGAGACAGAGCATGAACGGGGGAGGGGCAGAGAGAGAGGGAGACACAGAATCGGAAACAGGCTCCAGGCTCTGAGCCGTCAGCCCAGAGCCCGACGTGGGGCTCGAACTCACGGACCGCGAGATCGTGACCTGGCTGAAGTCGGACGCTTAACCGACTGCGCCACCCAGGCGCCCCTTCTCTTCTTTTTTAAATATGTGAAGTGACCAGGCACAAAGAATGTAAAGTGCTATGTACATTATGAGCAGGTGAACAATTCCATGAAAAGATGATGCTTGGGATGGGACTGTATTAGAGCAACAGTGAAAACAGTTGGGATATTAAAGGTGGTGGCCTTGTGTGTGACTTAAAAATAATGCTCTTAAATTTTGCAAGAATGCTACCTTTTCAACTAAAATACAGAAAAGGTGGCATTGTTTTCTGCTCAGTGTTTGTAAAGGTACACATGGTTCTGGCTTTGAAGGCCAGAAGACACAATTTGTTTATTTTACTATAGTTAACCCCTACAACATCTTCCCAGGATAAGAGAGTGAAAGTCCCTCTCGCTGTAAAGAACCTCATTATACAGCAAGAAGACTCACAGAAGTGACAAACATAACCAGGGACTTTGCTCTGGAGGACCTAGTAAACACCATGAGGGGGGACAGCTCAGTTCCTGTACCTGACATGAATACAAAAGAGGAGGAAGTGAAAGACTCAGAGTTATGTCAGGGGAATCAGGTTCTCCAAGAGCAAGTCCGATAGTTGGGGAGGCGAATGAGGCAGAGCGTGTTATAGTGAAGGTCTGGACATAAGAGTTATAAAGCAAGACGAACAGCATTTAAGGGACAATTCAGGGAAAAGCAAGACAGGGTTTCCAATTCAGTCTCACTCAGGGGTTTTAATGGGAACCATTTGCTAATTATGTCCTGTAAACAAAGGGTAAATAGATTTACTCCGACTCTCTTACAATACATCTGTTCAAGATATTTATATACACTCATGCATGCAAACCCCACTCTAGTACCATTCTCATTTAAAAGTTAATGCAGCAGTCAAGATTGGTAGGAAAAAATAACAATTTAATCATGCAATAATCTGACTAAAATTTTTATTAAACAAACCTGACATGAATTTAGTAGAAAAAATGCACATACTCATAAATGCACTACTCATAAAGTAGTTTATAATTACAAATTTATGATAAAATTGTAATTGTAATAAATCTGACACTTTCTTACATAATTCTGATTGAGAACCTTGTTAAACTAACTAGGTTTGTGTATTTTCATGACAAAAGGCAAATTCTGCACTTGAGCAATTACATGGCAGCTGTATCGGATTTTATACACTAAAATGAATTAGCACTTGGTGAGCGGGTCATGCACTGTGGCTATTCAGAAAGTTTTCCTTTTTTCTTTTTTTTTAATGTTTATTTTTGAGAGAGAGACAGAGAGAAGGAGGGAGGGAGGCAAGGAGGATGAGTGGGGGAGGGGCAGAGAGAAGAGAGACAGAATACAAAGCAGGCTCTAGGCTCTGAGCTATCAGCACAGAGCCTGACGTGGGGCTTGAACTCACAGTCGAGATCATGACCTGAGCTGAAGTCGAACACTTAACTGACTGGGCCACGCAGGCTCCTCTATTCAGAAAATTTTGGATATTTCCTTTGGAATTATGTTAAAAGTAAATTTCAATTTTTGTGTGTTAAGATTATTAAAGTCTAATTTGTATACATACATGTTTTATGCCTTTTGGAAAAAGTCTACTATAATATTTGTGGGAACTGGGGTCAATATGACACATTGCAGTAGTGAATTTGTATAAAAGGTGAGATGGTCTGCCGTTTGCAAATGAGCTAAGTAAGCAGGCTGTATGGAAATCCTACCTTGGGAGGCTTAGTTGCTAAGATGTAGGTACACAGTAACAGAGGGAAGGAAAAAAAATCAAAGAAACATAGCACAATATTAAAAAAAATGAAATTAACATCATTTCAGCGAAAGACAGAAGATATGGTTAATATAATTAAAGAACTTCTAGACCTTCCAGCCATAGAGCTTCAACTCCCTAATCTTTCAGGCTCAAACATGGTGGCCAATTTGGGTCCATGGGGACCTAATACCTTGATTCTTCTATTTTTTAGGTATACTTCACAAATATTATTTTAACTGACAGATATTTAGTAAAACTATTGAATTTAATTTGTAATACTTACAGTCAAAATATGTAAAAAGTTTTTAGGCATAAGCTCAGACAGGATCATCTAAATAGTTTTCAAGCAGCCTCTAGAGTGCTCTAGGACTTGGCTTCTTACCTTGAAACGTCCATGTAGGACAGATAATTTGGAACTGGGTAAACATCCAGTTGTACAAGTTCTAGGAGGCAGGAAAAAAAACCACAAAGACATTACCATTCAAGTCACACAGAGACTCTTTTTGTATACAGAACATCATTACTGCGCTTTATTCTCCATTGTTTACATTAGGAAGTACAATACATCCATTTGTTAAACTTGGAAACTACAGGAAAGTACAGAGAACTTCCAATTTAATCACAAGATCTTATTCAGAGATTGAAATAAACCACTCGTTCTATTTTCCTACCTTTTCCCCAGCCACTTACTGTGGTTCTCCTCTTGTTATGCATGCTGAACGTTTACCTAGAAGATTAACTTTTAACATTTAGATTTCCTTTCAGAAAACCAAATGCATCTGGCTTCTGCCTTCTTCATTCTACTGAACCAGCGCTCTTAAGGGTCACCAATGACTTCCTCTACTCAAATCGGAAAACCCTTCCTCCAAACTGTATGAAATGTGATACCACCATCTACCTAGGGCTTTGTTTCCCAGAGTAGTTTCTAGATGTCCTTCTGCTTCTCCAGACACTTACCGTGTGGTTCACAAGTTCAGCACCTGTCTGACACCAGCTGTGAGGGCTTTGTAAGTCTGCTGTTGGTGCCAGCTCCCTTCTCTTTCCCAGTTACCTTACTTCCACAGTTCCAGGTACCACCTCTAAACAGATGAGTTTCAAATCAACATCTGTAGTCTTGACTGCAAGTTCCCATTTGCTCCCAGGAAAACCACTCCACTGATGGGGATCGGCAGGGTGGCGAGGACTCCACTCTTCTCCCATAAATACACTCTGTACTCTACTCTCACGGGAACAGTCTTACGGCATCCATCATGGGTCCCTCCTCTTAAGAATCTCCACGGGTTCTTACAGCTTACCGCACAAGCTTCAAAGCCATGCGTCCCATAATTACTTCTTACCATTTTCTAGCAGGCACCTAGGAGTTCAGAATTTCCTGTCTTCTCCCATCTGCCGAACAGACCACATTCAGATTCCTTCCTCTTCCACACCCACTTTGCGCCTTCTGGCTATCCAAATCCTATAACCATTCAGTGATGGAGACCTATCGCTATTTGAGGTTTAGCCGGTTTTTCCAGCGAGATGACAATAATTAACTCATTTCGAAAATAAAATCCTCTATCCTTGAGGACTCCTGCACAGCACGATGCATAGAACAGGTGCTTGATAAACACTGTTCAACTTGGAGTACTAAATACTAGTTTTCACTCAGTTTTCTGATTGTAGGGAATCAAAATCCTCCTGTTAGCAAATATATGTCCACATGATCTTTTCTTTTTTAGAAATGTCATGATTTCTAGATTCTGAAGAAGAGACCTCATTAAATGAGTAAGACTCTTGACTTGTGGTGTCCCTGTGGGTATATAATTCAGGTCTCTCTTAAGATTAGCTCCTTTGTTAGTGGAACATGAAATCTGAGACCCTGAATAGAGTCCAGAATGGACCTTCCTTTCATTTTTACTCTCCAATATTAAATCACGGTTCCAGATTTACTATCCTAACAAGGTAGTCCAAGAAATAGTTTATTAAGGCCCGTTAAGCAGAGGAGCCAAATCAAAAGTGGGAGTAAGTTACCTAAGTACTACAATATGACAAAAACAAATTCGAAACTATAAAATCTCCTGTTTTGATTCCTTTAAATACCATGCCAGCATTCTGCTTTTATTATTTTTATCGCAGCAAAATTTGACACTTATTTTAGTAAATGGGCAAAGTAAAATCAAAGCGAGGCATCATCACATCAAAGCAATGATGTTGCTGAGTAAATTCTTGGAACCAAAAGAGAACCTTTGATGTGGTGTATGTTACATACCGTTAGAAGAGGCATAGAGTGCTTTTAGGAAGTAGCCACAGATGTTTAATGTCACCAGCTGATTCCTTTCACAGTGCAAAACTTCAATGTTGTTGAAAATCATAGCATCGAGGTCACCAAGCTTATTGTCGCGCAGATCAAGCTGAGTGACGTGCTGGAGAAAGTCCACTTCATCTGCTATTAGCTTCCTAATTATGTTCAGTCTTGAAGAGAAAGGCCACAAACAGAGACTCTAATTAACCGCAATGCTAGAAACAAATGGCCACACCCTGATACGGCGAGCTAAGGAGAAGGGATGCACGCCTCACTATGTTACAGTCTTCCATCATTTCTTACATCTCTGCATCTGGACTACCTTAACTGGCTAGATTCTTTGGCTATTTTTAGCGACAACTCCAGGAAGGTCTTAATCTTGGCAATATATGCTGAAACACACTTTGGACCACTTAGGCTGGAAGAGAATCACACACATTGATTTTACCTTAATTCATTGCAAGAGGGGAAAAAAAAATCCACTTAATCATTTATTTCCACAGAATTTGATTGAAAGAACACAGAAAACACAACCCAGACCAACCCATTAGGCACATTACAACTAGAGTGAATGTTTAAGGAAGGAGAAAGGATTCATGAGCAGGGAGGTGAGCAGAATTTAAGGGAGAAGGCGGGAGGGGCGGGTGTGTGTGTGTGGAAATGAATGGGAGCCACATATGCACCAGAGATGAAAATGCAAACATCTGGATTTCTGGCTGGCTTAGACCGAGGACTGATTACCAAAACTATCTCCATCATTAAAATATTGCTTGAAAGAGCAAAGCACAGAAAATACTGACATTTGGCATCTAGGATTCTCTGAGAAATTAGAAAACAAAGGACGACAAATCTAGGACAGAGCAAGGCACAGGGGAAAACTGGCAGAACCTCCGCCAGGAGAACCAGCTAGCTGACGGACTGAGGTGGCCACAGATGAGATGCTCCCAAGAAGATACGGAAGCAGTAACGGGGACTAGGAATCAGTAGAATGAAGACACACTTAACTTCAAATGGGAGAAAAAGAGACGGAAATCTCAATTCCTAGTCTGCTAGGCTACCCCCAACTCCTTTACCAACCAACAAACAAGAACCCTACACTTCTCATAACAAAGTGCTGAAATAATGCACGTGGGCTACAACAGCATTAACAGGAGGGCTGGAGCTTAGGAAAAAGCTAAAGGCTCCTGGCTGTGAATTTCTGCCCTTTGAAAAAATAAAATAAAATGATGAAAACGGAATTATTACTAGCAATATCATAAAGTCACTGGAACACAAGGATGGGTGACAGACAGCAAAGAGCTGGGATTTGTCAATCTGTAAGCATAGCATATGGCCTCTTTAAATGTCCCCAACAGGATTTGTTTTTTGCTTTTCTTTTTTTATTCCAGGTTGTAAGATTTAAAAACTGGCCTCAACCCAGCAATTTGCCTATTTCCAAATGCTCAGGAGATTACTAGACTATGTACACAGAATTTTTTAAAGAGTCTCATTTTGGATACAACAGACTGTAGGAGTTGAAAAAAAAGGTCCCATGTTCTTCCTAATTTACACTGTAAGTAACTTTCTTAGTGTGGCATCATCATCTTCATTTGAAAGAGCTCCCTCCTGTAATTTCATGTATTAACACTAAAATAATTAAAGGGTTTATTTAATGAGGAGGCAAAAGAAAATCTATAACGAGAGGGAAATGTTCAGTTAAAATTGCCAAGTCTTACCAGGATTCAAATATCAAAAGTTTCCAGGCTCACACAATAATATAATTATTTAGGATGAACTTTCAAAGAGGCAAAATGTGATTAAAATTTCCTTTCAATAATCCCCTCAGCTAACACAGCCATTTTATTTATTTCATAAACATTCACTGAGATTTACTTTGTGTAGATAGGTAGTGTGAAACAGCATCATATTCTAGTTCCTGTTTGCTGCTCATTAAATAGGACCTTGAACAAGTCACTTTATAATTCTGGTTAAGCCTAATTCTAATCTGTAAAACGGGGATTGCACCTTACTTGTCCTACGAGGCAGCTGAGAAAGTCAAATGAATGTATGTGCCCATAGTTTGCAAACAGTGAAAGGTATGGTGGTGATTAGCATGGTGACCTATGGCTTGTGTCACTACGAGATGAATAAAACAAGGTGTTTGTCAAGAGATTTAGTACTTGAGCGAGGAAAATCATATGCTTTAAAATACAAAGACTATAAGTATGTGATGAGTGCCATAACCTTCGCATGAAACACACAGAATGGTCAGAAAAGATGCAACCCAGGATGAAGCACCTCATCCGAATGGCAAGGGGAGGCAGAATTTCACAGATGTAAGTGGGCAAAGAAAGCAGTGCATGAGTTAGGGCAGAATGGCCTCTGGACTGAAGAGAAGAGCGAGACAGGGAGAACTCCACACATGAGTGCGGGAGAGCAGGACATTCGAGAGGCTGCAAGGACGGGTTAGTCAATTAAAGTACCAACCAAGGGCTAACACTGGCTAACAAGGATAAAGCACAGCAGTGCTGCTTGGTTATCTGTGGTGAAGGAGCTCTGTTCTAGACACTTTTTTCAAGTTCATTTATTTTGAGGGAGAGAATGCAGGCAAGAGTGAGCAGGGGAGGGGCAGAGAGAGGCCTGGAGGAAAGCAGTTACCTAGGCACAACCGTTCAACATTTAGAGGGTCCCGTGTCTGCTTCCGGTATTTATTTATTTATTTATTTATTTAAATTTTTTTTTTTTTCAACGTTTATTTATTTTTGGGACAGAGAGAGACAGAGCATGAACGGGGGAGGGGCAGAGAGAGAGGGAGACACAGAATCGGAAACAGGCTCCAGGCTCTGAGCCATCAGCCCAGAGCCTGACGCGGGGCTCGAACTCACGGACCGCGAGATCGTGACCTGGCTGAAGTCGGACGCTTAACCGACTGCGCCACCCAGGCGCCCCTGCTTCCGGTATTTAAACATCCTGTAACCGATCTCATCTAAAAAGATCCAATTAGAACTAGAAATCTAGGTGGCTCAATTTAAAAGGGCTTAAATTCTTTAAGACCGAAAGTTTTCTAAGTCTAAGTGACTCAGAGACAAATAATGTTGACAATTTAGAAAGAAAGTTAACAAGACAAAGTGTTCAGTGTCTCCTCCTGTCAATTCGAGAAAGTTCTCAAGTTCAGATCCAGGATTACCATTTGTCCTCCTTCAATGAAGAACCGGTTCGCAAACTGCTAACCAACACTTCCCCAGGTGCAACAGGCTTGATTTCTTTAGTCTGAGGAAAGGGAAAAGGAAGCCATTCTTTGAGGGACTGGAAGAAACGGTTTCCAAGGTCAGACCGTATGAAGGAAGAAAAGGACCAAAGATGATGCTTCTTTACACTGACAAAAATCGACAGGTCTGAGTGAGGGCCTAGGGTTATCAACACAGAGGAAAGTGGGGAGTAAGGTGAGGAAAGAAACACCCTTGACAAATGAGGAGTCGTGAAGACGCCAAGAATGATAGCTGAGTGCCACGAGGAGGAAGGCGTCCTCAATCAGGTATGATAACAACACATAAGACATTGGGAGTAGGAGGCATTTAACTCAATTCCTTCCCAAACCCTACGATTTAGCTTCTGTTACTAACTATACTTTAGAGATGAGAACACAGCTGCCCAGAGACATTAAGTATCTTGCCCAAGATCTATCACGATGACTATGTGGTCATCGACCTCTGGACAACGGGGAGATTAGTTTGGCTGAAAAAAGTATCAAATTGGGCAAATTAGTATGAGACCTCTAAGCCTGATATGCTGCTTTACAGGAACTCAGTCCCATGACAGGCTTTTGTTTTTCCTTAATAAAGAGAAATTTAGAATAGATCCCTCCTTGTATACCGGTTCTTTGTATATTAGACACTAAAACTGATCCTCACGTACTAAAGGACGATTGAATCTTTAATGTGGCAAGGACCGTGCTGGTGGGTTTTGGTTGGAGTTGTGCACGATCAGGATTCAAAATGCAGGTTCCTTGCTCTTGCAAGGGGTGAGAGTGGAGGTTCTAGTCAAACTGGGGCCTCACGAGGGATTATAAGTTTTATATTTTTGTAAAGAACAATAAACTAAGGGCAGAGCCACCTGGACAGAAAAATGGGAAATTAAAATAAATAAGTTAAACAAATTAATTTAATGAATACATTATATTACATTAGGGAAGTCAAGGAAGGAAAAAAAAAAAATAAGGAGATGCTCAATGGTATTAGCTGTCTCTCGCCACAGAAAAGGAGGACAAAGAGAAAAAACATCCACTTTGCTCTCCGTGACAGGGTCTTCATTCACCAGAAACTGCAACCAACCAACCAGCTTGCTTGAGAATGTCACCCCAACAGCTCTGACCCGCTCCCAGATCTAAGCCAGCTACTTATAAATAGGATAGATTTCTTGAAATTAGTTACCTCAGATCCACATGTTTAATGTGAGGCATTCTTCTTAAAGCCTGTAGCCGCAGGGTTTCCATACAGTTTCCAGACATACAAAGTTTATCCACAGCAGTCAATTTCTCCAAAACCTCTGGAATGTCAGTGAATTCATTAAAAGAAAGACCAAGATAACTAAGCTGGTGCATGTTCTCCAACTCAGGAGGAAGGGCCTGGAGAAAGTTTCCATCCAACAAAAATGTCTGTAGGCTGTGAAAGAAAACAGAATAAGGAAGAGAACGTGTAAATTTTACATGTTTATTATCAACATACCAGTTCCACAGGTATAGATCATATTATTAGAAAAAGAAAATGAACTAGATCTTTTGCAAAATGCATAAGGGCAGCGCCTGAGGTAGTAATATACCAGACAGAAAAGATCAGAGATAAGTATCTTAATCTTTTATTGAAAACCAAAATATGACCAATCTCCCTAACCTGGACAGGCACAAATAGGAACAACGTGAGCGACATGCAGTGCGAATCAGCCCAAATACCCATCTTTCGTTGTTATTTTAAATTCTTAGAACTCAACAGAAGTCAGAAAAAGAGAAAGTAAGCCCTTGTCCCATGGGTAGGCACACTCATCTGTGGGGCTCTTCAGTTCTAAACAAGGATATTTTAATATTTTACGACTCTAAAGAGTGTAAAAGCTAAGACATGAACTCTGCCCAACACCCTGCTCTCTGGATTTGGGGTCAAGACTTACACGCCCAACATAACAGGTTGGCTAATCTCACGTGCTGCAGCTCGATGCAGCTTCCCGGGGGTTTCCGAGGGATACAGTGTGGTGGGGCTTAAAGGACGCACTTGTGTAGGGGTGCCTGGGTGGCTCGGTCAGTTGAGCGTCCGACTTTAGCTCAGGTCATGATCTCGTGGTTCATGAGTTCAAGCCCCACAACAGGCTCTGTGCTGACAGCTCAGAGCTGGAGCCTGCTTCGGATTCTGTGTCTCCCTCTCTCTCTGCCCCTCCCCTGCTCATGCTCTGTGTCTCTCTCAAAAATAAAGATTAAAAAAGAAAAAAGAAGTACACACTTGTGCATAACTCGGACGGCTGCTGGGACTGCTCGAAGGGCGTTGCAGGACACATTCAACTCAGTCAGGGTTGGAATACTGCAGACAGCTAATGGGAATTCCCCTAAGTGATTATTGGAAAGGTTAAGACTCTTCAACTTGGTGAACCTATCACAACGAAACAAAAGGAAAGAAAAGACAAATGTCACAGATGCATAACGTCACATCATTTTAGCACAGGTCATCTAATCCAATTCAACGGAGGAGGAAACATGCCCTCAGAGGTCAAGTGCACAGCAGAGCTGAGTGTACCTCTTCAGACTCTAAGGCCAGTGTTCCACCTAAAATATATACATTATATTTAAAAACAAATTTGGGGCGCCTGGGTGGCTCAGGTGGTTAAGTGTCTGACTTTGGCTCAGGTCATGATCTCGCGGTTGGTGGGTTCGAGCCCCACGTCGGGCTCTGTGCTGACAGCTAGGAGCCTGCAGCCTGCTTCCGATTCTGTGTCTCCCTCTCTCTCTGCCCCTCCCCTGCTTGTGCTCTGTCTCTCTGAAAAATAAATAAACATTAAAACAAAACCCAAAATAAAAACAAACTCGTCAGTCTAGAATGAGACTGAATGCGTGAAGAGGTGAGTTCTGCTGGAGTAAGTTTTCTAGCTCTTCCTGGGCCAGCTTCATTAACACACCAGTAAGTGATGATGGAGAGAGGGAAGGGATTTGCAGTCTTGCCTTTCTTAAGTTGTGTTATCCCACACAAGCAAAAAACCTTTCCATTTGACTTCTCCCCAAATACACACCTGCAAGAAAAAATTAATTTATCGAAACTACACACTCTCTCGGGAAACCTAGTTCCATAGTTCCCAATTTAAGGACCAATTGCCATTCTTCAATCTCAGGCCAACGCTGGATACTGCTAACCACACACCCCTTCCTGAAAAGCCCTTCTCATTTCACTTGCAGGACATTTTCCTCACCCGGTCTCTTCCAACACTCTCCAAATCCTTCCTCCTGGGTTGCCTTTTTTCTTCTTCTTCATCTCCTCTTCCCCACCCCAAGGGTAAATAGTGCTCACAGAGCTGTTGTCAGTTTCTTCCCTCTCTCTACCTTGCCCTCCTCAGAAATCATTTCACCGCTCTGGGAGGAGCTCTCTCTAACCTACCAGAGCCACCTCCTGTCTCCTGAGCTACCCTGCCACATTTCCAGTGGAAACTCAACTGCCTGTCTGTCTCCCAGACCAGCACTTCTCCTATTCCATTTTTGTGAATGGCTCTTTCATTTTCTCAATTGTCCAAGCAATTAAAGAACTCATCTTTAAGTTTTAACTTGTCCGTGTTTGAAACCTGTTGGCCCATTTTTTTATTTGAGATGGGAATCAGATTAGTTATTGCAATTATGCCGATTACTCATAAAACCACCCAAGACTAAATATGGGGCAGCACGTACAATGCCTAGAACAGACACACACATCTTAAAAATAAATCCAATTCAATCCAATCAGCATTTTAAGGAAATTGTCATGTGACTTATCTGCTGAATTCTATGATAAAAAATACTAAGCTTTGTCTTAAGTAGCAACATAAAGTTTATTCTAAACAGAAAAGTGACACAGGGCCTCTTTGACAGGTTAAAAGTGTTACGTTGATTTTTCTTTTATAATAGCTGTTTCCTTAAACGGCAGAGTATAGACCTGATAGTATGTCAGTTAAAAAAAAAAAAAAAAAAAACTTATCCTCTATTCTGATTAAATTATCCATGATCTATACTCTACAAGCTAGAATCACAGGTTCTATTGTTCTTAGTTCAGAGGTTCTCAATGGCTGGAGGACCCTGGAAGAGGGCCCTGAGACCCTTTCAAGAGATTCCCAAGGTCAGAAGTACCTTATAACAATACTAAGACGCTACTTGTCTTTTGCCATTCTCCTTTTCCAGTGGAGATTTCCAGATGGTACAGGTCTTTGTGATAGCGCACCTGACCGGATGCAGAAACAGGAGAATCCAACGATCTTCTATTAAGCTAGACATTAAAATATTTACAAAAATATAACACAATGACACTCTTCTACCTTTTTTCCCCTAAAACAGTTACTTTTCATAAAAAACACGTATGTTAACAAGAATGGGTTTATTATTTTTCTAAAGAATATATATTATCTCTCAGTTTAAGTTTGTAATGTTGTAAATATCAGTAGATTTAATCCACATAAATAAAAACTCTTCAATTTTTGAGAGGGTAAAGGAGTCTTAAATTATGGTTGCCAGATAAAATACAGAACACCCAGTTAAATAAGAACTTCTGATCAATAAGTGTTTAGTGTCACGTATGCCCCAAATATTTCACAGGGCATACTTATACTCAAAAATAAATAAATAAATAAATAAATAAATAAATAAATAAATAAATAAATTAATAAATAAAATTAAAAAATTGTTGTTGTTGTTTTTCTGACATTCAAATTTAACTGGGGTGCCTTTTTTTTCCCCCCCTTCTAAATCTGCCAACTCTATCCTGAAATAGATGAAAGTGCTGTTCTAGTCCAAACAAAAACAGTATCCTACTTTCTAGATATGATTCCTCATTTGGTAGAACTGGCCACAGTTTAAAAATACACATGCAATTAAACTGAACCTAAAAAAAAAAAAAGTCCCTCTAGGAAGGAAAAAGACCCACTAGACATTATCCAACACAATGGAGTACAAAGGCTTTTCAGAAAGTAGGCATGAAGTGATTACAGTTCCAGTACTTATGACTTGGAAAAGTATTAGTCAATAACACGGGGGGAAGGGTGGGGAGGTATATTCATCTTTACAAACAAATTTACTAGAACCACAGCACTTCTAACAACAAAGGAAAGCAGCAGTGAGTTGAATGAGTACAAGGCAGTTGACAAGCTTAAATGGAAAAAGAGAGAAACAAAAATAAAAAACTCTTAACAAGTACCCTCCATAGTCTTAGGTATATATATTTGCATTTCAAAATTGGTGCCAGCTCTAACTACAAAGTGCAATTCTTCTTTGCATCAATTCAATGATAAAAACGACCAGACCTCATGATAAAGAGAACCGCCCTCAGTCCCGGGGACCAAGGGTGCACCACCCCCCCCCAGCCCCAGAACAAGGAGTCTCCACATCCAATAAAACAGCAATAGTAATAGGTGACCACTGAGCACCTGAAATGGCTGGTCCCAGTGGAGATGTTCTCCAAGTATAAATACACTGAAAAGAACATAAACTAGTTATTAATTTTTAGAACAGATAGTAATTTTGAAATACTAGATTAGATAACATTATTAAAATTAATTTCAGGGAGGCTAGGTGGCTCAGTTAAGCTTCCGACTTCAGCTCAGGTCATGATCTCATGATTCACGAGTTCGAGCCCCGCGTCAGCCTCTGTGCTGACAGCTCAGAATGTGTGGAATCCCAAGGGGTCTGAGGATTCTAAACTTGAATCTACGCTTGCAAGTCTGTTAAGGTAGGAGGAGAGAGCATATTTTATTTAACAGTTTATTAGCTTGATTATAATAAATATTTACATATATGGGATGGGCCTCCATTTATACTCTCGCCCTAGACCTGTACATTTTAAGCACCGATTGTGATTTCCAAATATCTTAAATTTCTTTCCTTCCTTCTTATCACATTCCCCACATCCCTCATACTACTCTTGCTGCCGCCCATCCCCCAAATTCTTCCCAGAAAAGAACACAGTGTCCAGCAGACTTGTTTAGCAAACAAAGTGTGTATTGTTTCTGAGAACTCAAGTTCTTGATCCGAACACATTAAAATTCATTTGTTTTGGAAACTCTAACCCTTACTCTCCTTAGAGTTCCACTTTTTCTTTATAGATGTGGAAGGCAGTCAGACTACAGGCATCTGCCAATCCAAGAACCCCTTCAGAGAAAGATAAGAAGGCCCACCTAGAATTTACTTCTCTTAGGTCTTAAAACAGGGAAGAGACACCTAGAGGCAATGTTTAAGTTAAAAGAGAGAGAAATCAAAATGGGGAGTGGATGACCTTTCCTCCCTTTACCTTCATTCAAAGAGAATGTAGAAGAGGGATCAAGGTGACAACATAGTGTTAGGGAAGAAAAGACTAGAAAATCTCTATGTCTCCTACAAAATAAGATTTTTAGCTCTGTTATCAATTATCAAATGTGCATAGACCCAGATTTAAAAAAAACAGGCTAGTTTTGGAAAGATACATACTTGGCAAAATACTTTAAATAATTTCATTTTAAAACTATTATCATTCTTAAACCTTAAAATTAAATCCTTAAAATGAAATCACATTATATCCATGCAGGTATACAGATATTTTCTCAAAGCTGTTCAATATAGGTATGCAGAGGAGAATCAGAACATGACAAATTTAAGGTTAATAAAAATTGGGACGCCTGGGTGGCTCAGTTAGTTGAGCATCCATCCGACTCTTGGTTTCTGCTCAGGTCATGATCTCCTGATTCGTGAGTCTGAGCCCTGCATTGGGCTCTGTGTTGACAGCATGGAGCCTGCTCGGGATTTTCTCTCTCTCCTCTCTCTCTCTCTCTCTCTCTCTCTCTCTCCTGCTCTCGCTCTCTCTCTCTCTCTCTGCCCCTCCCCTGCTTGCACTCTCACTCTCTCAAAATAAATAAAGATTTTTAAAAGATTAATAAAAATTACTTTAATAATGATTGTAAAAACTATAGTGTGGTTGGTTTAGCAGTTAATGAGGAATGATTTTTCTTGATATTTTAGAAACTAAAGGACAAGAAACTCTGTAGTTTGTTTTTTAAACACATCTGTTATATATATGTAACATACACACACACACACACACACACACACACACACACACAGTATATACACATACACAGTGCTGAGGCTACACAAAGTTACTTAGAGTGGATGTATCTTCTTCATGTCTCAGTTATCTAAAGTGAGACTAGAGGGGCCTCTGAGGTCATTTTCCCTCGTTTCCACACTGACAAAGAAAGTAGGCTCAGAGAAATCAGGTAAGTATCACATACAACCTGAATACACTGCCTTTCAACATCAGCGCTACTACTTTTCATCTCTCTTGTTCTCCTTTTATCACATCTTATTAGAGACTTTAATACAAATAGACATCAATTACTAATAATTCTAAGTCACAGGTCAAAGAGTGGTCTCAGACCAGAGTATGGAACACACTCCTTTTTCGGCCTCGCATCTCCCACTGAGGGTAGCATTGTCGGTAATGGAGGACATGGTTATTTTGAACACCATGTGCCATTCCACTGAAACCAGTTCGGACACAGCCCAGGGCTCACAACTACCCAACAACCGCAAAGACTGACTTCACTCTGCAGAGCAAGCAATCTGCTTTATGGAAAGAGCTATAACTCATGTCCATCTGTTCTATAATAGAGCTCAAAGTAGGGGGAAAAAATCAAGTTACCATTTATCCTGAGTCTAGTAAAGAGTAATTTTAGTTAATTCTTAAAGTCAGAGGTACAGGATTATAATACTACATTTAGCTAATGGCAATGGGCATTGTGGGCTTTTAGAACTCAGGTCTTACTTCACCCAGAGTTCCAAGGTACACTTTTGTTTTTTAGTACTGAGTGTCACAGAAAAGTATAATCAACAAAATACACTTGATCATCTACACACACGGAAAGCTTTAATTCTGCTCGCAGAGAAAAACGGAAGTCCCTTTCAAACACGTATCCTAAAGGCCATATAACAAAGTGCAAGAGGCACCCGGCTGGCTCAGTTGGAAGAGCGTGGGACTCTCGATCCCAGGGTGTTGCGTTCAAGCCCCATGGTGGGTGTAGAGATTACTAAAAATAAATAAATAAAACAAACTTAAAAAAAGGGTGGGGGCCTTGAAATGATGGAAGGTCACGCGTGGAAAGATGGAAGAATGCAGCCGACACTATCACTGCTCTGCCAAACTGATGATATTTTTTTAAAACAAAATTTCTTTTTGCCATTTATTCATCTTTGAGAGAGAGAGAGAGAGAGAGAGACAGAGCATGAGCAGGGGAGGAGGGGGCAGAGGGAGAGAGGGAGACACAGGATCCAAAGCAGGCTCCAGGCTCTGAGCTGTCAGCAAAGAGCCCAACGCGGGGCTCGAACTCAAGAACTGCAGGATCACGACCCGAGCCTTCGAAGTCAGACGCTGAACCCACCGAGCCGCCCAGGTGCCCCGTGGTGATACTTCTTTCGTTTGCATCTCCTTGTGCGTTTACATTATAAAACCAAAAGTACAGTAACCAATGATCCTGTATCTAGACACAAAACGCGCTTTGCCATCAAGGGGTTTCATATATTAATGTTGCTGATTTTTCCTTGCTGTCTTCCATTTCACACCGTAACTAACCAACAGCACAACGGGACAGCACCCGTCGTGACACTGCTCCCAAGGGAACTGTGGTGACTGCTCGCCTCGCCTCCACCTTCATCCAGACGGCAGCATGATGCGTTGGTCTACACTCAGCCTGAAGTGATTTTTTTCCTCAGTCACCAACATTTCCAGATACAGAATCTTACAAGCTGCTCCCTCAAACAAATGATTTCTCTCCACCAAAGGGAAGGGTGCTTAGTTTCAACTGAAAGGTTAAAAAGTACCACAACCACTTCCCTTCCCTTTGTTAGATAGATACGCAGGCCTTGAAAACAGATTGACCACAGCTCTGTAAGCTTATGTCATTTTGGCTTCTGACAAGCTACCAGGGAGCAACCGCTCCTTGCAAATTAAGTGGAGCCACGTTTTCCAAGGGCAGGAAGGAAAAAGCAAGTGTTGCACGATATCTAAGTTGAGAACAATAAACAAATACAAACGCTGCCAATTTTTACATCCCTCCCCCTCCTGAAACAGCATGATGCCTATTTGGAGGCATAATAATTAGCTTTAGATCCACCTAAATCTTAGTGATTTTCTTCTCAGGAACTAAGGATATATTGGGAAGTTTTGACCATAAGATAAAATCACAGTACAGAGGAAGTACTCCTGTTTTAAAACATATTCCAACTGTGCTTAACTAGGAGGCACGCACTGCACTCATGAAGAGGAAACCATACTTGTTTCGCTCAATGATTCTAACAGAGAAAAATCAATATTATTTTCTGGAGTTACTATTCACTACAAGTGGGTCAATTAGAAAAAAGGTTCCCTGGTGACTGGATTTCCGTTTCATGGTAACAGTCCATGTTTAGCTCGTTTTTTTCCCTGTGGGGGAACATGCTAATACACTTTGGAAATGATTAGGCTCCGATATTAAGTAATGAAGGACGCGCTTGAGAGCTGGAGTCGTGAGCCTCGCCCTGGGCTTGTCTCCTGCTTTCCATTAATTACGAAAAGTAGGCTCCCTAATGGCTCGGAGTACGGGACCTGGGGGTGGGGGGGTGGGGGTTGCCAGTCCCTCAGCGCTCTGGAATACTCACTAGATGAGCTTGTAAGATGGTTGCTTTTATTTGACTACCAAAATAACACATGATCATTTTAACAAGTCGAACTAGAGAAGCATACAAAAGAACACACTGGCAGTCTCTCCTACTTCCTTCCAAATCCCATGCCCCGGAGATAACCAGGGTCAAGTTTGGTACACACGCTTCCAAAGCTTTTCCTCCTCATAAAACACATACATGAATAGGAAGTAACCTCCCTCCCTATTTTTTGAATGGGATAACACCACACGCATTTTTTCCGGGACTTGTTTTCTCATCTTTACAAATCATCTTTTTGAGACAGTCAAGTCTCACTCTTCTGACAGAGTAGGAGTGCTCCAGTTTTTGTTTCTTTGTTTTTGTTTTGCTGTTAGGAAAAATTCAGCATTTCCACTTGTGCTTCAGTGCCTTCATTTTGCAGTATTTATGGGTGCCCAATGACTTATCCACAATTCTGAAATCCAACAGGCTCTGAAAATTCAAAACTCGTTCTCGGATTCACGTGGTGACAAAAGCCGACCTGCGTGAATATTCGGGCAGGAATGTGTTCTCTTTAGAAACATCAAGGTGTCTGTTTCTGGAGTCCCAACCCGACTGGAGGTTTCGTATAATAGGTAATATATGTGCCACATTACCTTCAATGATCTGAAACTCCCTGAAATCCGAAACACAAATGGCCTCAAGAGTTTGGGGTAAGGGGTTGTAAACCTGTATTTCTAAAAGTGTAACCGATGGGTCCGGGGGTAGGTAACATCTAGATTGTGATAGGTACTGGAAAATGACCAGACGGCTGAAGAAACGCGTACCCCCAACCTACCACGTGGGAGAGGGCTTCCCTCCATGCTGCCTCCGCTAGCGTTTAACATTAGCACCCTCTCCTGTTGCTAACCTGAGGGGCAAACAGGGGTGTCAGGCCCCTCCAACTTGTATTTCTCAGAGGAGTTTATCTTTCTGTGAGGTTCATCTGCTTTGAAATACGCTTTCACATCCTTTGCCCGTTTTTCCGTTGGGTCACTAGTCTTTAACTTGTCAGTTTGCAGGGGGTCCCTGAGTACTAACTGCCACGCGGAGTGTCATGTTCGTCACACGACACTCCCAGCCTTCTGTTTCATTTCCCCCCACTCCGTTGATGACGACGTGAGCCATTCACTAATTTTCAGTTTTTATTTGCTCAAACTTGGCCAACTTTTCCTTGATGGAGTCCTTGCTTGAGAAGGTCCTCTTACCCCACCCCAAAGTGGTATAAAAGTTCTCTGATATTTCCCAATTTTATGTTGTACATTTAGATCTTTACCTCACCTTACATTTATTTTTACATGTAATGTTTGGTAGGGGGTCTAACATTTTTTTGTCCAGTAGCTAAGTATGCCAATATCATTTACTAAATAAATCACCCTCTTCAATATTCATTCAACTTAAATAAATTTCAAAGTGAACAAAAAGAGAAAGCCTCTTCCTGTTCAAACAAAAGAGCCAAAGAGAAAAGCTTAGGTAAAAACAAGTTACATTTACTTTTTGTATCTCCTTCTTTTCTCCCAAGAGAATTTATAAAATCAAATGCCTGCTTTGTTGTTCTTCTTAAGAGCCCACCTTGTAGTCTGGAATGCATAAAATGCTTCAATTGAACAGTTCATTTGACAGAGTAACTTTTCTCTTTCCTCTATAGAAGGACAAATCTTGGAAAGAATATCAAAGTACTTTTAACAAAAATGTGTACCGAATGCACTTTCTCTCAAGAAGCATTAGTTAAGGCAGCGAGTGCGAGAGACGTCAGTCAGCAACTTCTTAATTTATCTTCCATGGACTTTAAATTCCGACTCCTTTAGAGCAGAACTTTACTGTTGATGAACTTCGTCCTACAGCCATGTTTTAATATTTTTGCCCTAATCCAGGTACGACATAGGGCAACCAGTGCTGTCCTATTTATGTGAGAAAGCAAAACAATTTGCAAAAGACTTCAAAGGCTCCCTTTCCTGGAGACAGAAGGAAAGAAAGAATATCTTTTGCCCCATGTTCCTCTCGGATTTGTCTGTGGCTGCAGTAGCATGAGAAACATTTGAGTCACTGGGCCTGCTTCAGAAGTGCTGGCAACACCTACTCTTCAGAAAGCATGACTCAGCTCGTTTGAGCCCTCACACCCGCAAACTCTTCTGCCCTGGAATTGAACTCTCACTGGTGACTTCTCCGCTTCTTAGTGCAGTGACTTTTCCTGTTGTCCCTACCGAGTCACTGGACTCAGACCCAGTGAGTACCTGCCAGGCTTTCCTGGGAGGTTCAGCACACTTACAAATGTACAAATGCTAAGGTGCACACATCCAGCTTCTCAACACTTGAGCCAAAATAAACAGAAACCATCCCATCTTAATCCTAATCACCATAAATGACTCTCAGTTCAAGCTAAACAGGCTTATCACCTTTTCATATGATCAGAAAACAAACACATGCATATCCTGGATAAAAATGAAAATTTACAGCCACAAAAGTATTTGGGCAAAATTTTCTTAAGAATTGCCACAGAATAAGTATACTAAAGCTACAACTCACAGACATAGTTTTTCCAAAACAATAATCGAGGAAATAGAGAACACTCTGTGTTGGCAACAATTACATTGAACATATTGCTATCATGGCAAATTAAAGCATTCCCTAAAGAGAGACATTGCTATTTTAATCCTCCTTTAAAATAATCTGGGGTGCCTGAGTGGCTCAGTCAGTTAAGCGTCCTACTTCAGCTCAGGTCGTGATCTCATGGTTCGCGGGTTCGAGCCCTGTGTTGGGCTCTGTGCTGACAGCTCAGAGCCTGGAGCCTGCTTCGGATTCTGCGTCTCCCTCTTGCTCTCTCTGTCCTTACCCAGCTTCCCCCCCTTCCCCCCACAAATCAACAAACATTAAAATAATTATAAAATAATTCAAACAGGAGGCACTTATTGGTTACTTACTTCGTGCCAGACCTAGGCTAAGTTAACCTACGTAGTCAACAAGACAGAGCTCCTACCCACAGGCAGGGTGGGGGAGACGTGCAAGTGAAGGTTCCCATGAGTCAAGTACATTATCTAGGAAACCACTCCAAATCACAGGACAGTAATCATGCGGAAATAGCAGTCACTAGATCTACAGTAATCTACAGTAACCCTACACTAACTAAATTCTTGAAAACTGTGAGTCACAAGCAGCATAAGTCTGTCACTTTCTGTTTCTTTCATAAACTGGTGATATAATCACCGAAAACACAAACAAGAGGTAAGTTATTATGTTACAGTTAAACACACCTTTCCTATGAAATAATTTCTTTATTCAACATTTTGTTCATTTTCTTACTAACAGATCTGCCCACAGCCAATTCAACTGCAACATTATTCAAGAGATGTTTAATATTAAGCACTATCAAGTAGGACAAAGAACAAAAAGCGTAAAACTATTTCTGCAAAAAGCAGAAAACATCTCTATTTCCACTTCTCAGAAGAAAGACAAAGAGAAGATCTACACAGTATACTTGGATAAAATCCCAGCTGAGTCATACAAGATACATAAAAATGAAAACCAGATAGCATCTCTATCAAAGATATCAGATTATCAAAGGAGAAAGTAAACATAAGCTAAGGTCACGAGTAGCTTAAGCTCACATCACAAGTAAACCAAGCATATCTGGTAGGTAACAGAAAAAAATCCATCACCCAAAAGTTTACAGGTACAGTAAAAGTCTGAGCCATCCATTGACTAAACGTTGTCTGAGTTCTTATTATGCACAAAGGTGTGTGAAGCATACAAATGTGAATCACACATGGTTTTCACCCTCCAGGAACTTATGACTAGTTTGGGAGCAAAGCTGCTATAATACAAAGCATAAGATGAAAACTTACTGGGGGGAAAAATCCCGAGTATCTACAGAAAAGAAAACTCACTTTTATCAAAGGGACACAAGAGTTCAATGGGGAGATGGGGACTGGAAGAGAAGAGAACAGGGTAGCAGGACAGTATCTCAAATGTCGCATGCATTGTTAAAAAATGCAGTTCTCCTGGCTCTTATCACCAGAGGTCCTGACCCTGCAGGGATGGCATGAAAACCAGGCATCTCTGTTTCCTGTAAATACCCCATGTGATTCTGATGTAAGCATTTCGTAAATCATATTTTGAGAAACGTTGATTTGGAGGGCAAAAACTAAAGGGTAGGCTTGGGAAACATGAAGCCAATGACAGCGTTAAAACAGAAAGAACGGCTTGTAGAGGGTGCTTAAAGACTAAGCACAGAGCACCCCTCAAGTTCCAGATGAAGACACTGCTATTTACCTATGAAAAAAATTTGAACAAAGGAGTGAAACAGTCTATGCTAGGATGCATGGATTTGTCTATCATGTAAATCAGATATCCTCTGCTTCCCTTGTGCTTCCCCGTGTACACACACACACACACACACACACACACACACACACACACACACCCTGCACACCATCCTACCTCTCTACGTGGGGTGAAAAAAAGGCTGCATTGTGACAGACATCTTACAATCGGAAAAAAGAAAACTATTTGGAAAGTCAGACTTTCCCTGGGGTTCTCTTGTTAATTATACGTCCCAAAGACATCGGCAGAGAGGGATGGGTGTGCCCTCCTTTAGAGAAGCCACTGTGAAATATCCTGCCAGCTCTGGCACCAGCATCCTAACCCACCCGTGGGAAATGACAGCAGGCGTGCGACTCCTCCCATCCACGGCTCTGTTACCATGGAGAGCACGGTGAGTGACATCAAAATTACAGGCACTCTTAGGAATAACAGCAACTCTCATGGGTCTTTCCTTTTCAAAAGTGACACAAGTGCGTGGTCAGAAGGAGCTCCAGAGTGGGCTGGAGAGAGTCGTGTGTGACCTGAGGCAGAGGAGGGAGGGAGAACGAGGGGCATGATTGGTTTCCTTCGGTGTTCTCACACTGGCAACCGAAGGTTTTTTTGTTTTTTGTTTTTCCAGAAGTCATCAGTAAGGACAGTAATCATGTTCCCAAGGCGGGCACTTCATCATTAAAAACCACAAAATAAGCATCGGTTGGCTTCTCCCTGCACGCTTATCATCATCCTAAGAGCTCTGCAGAGTGAAAAGTTGGTTTCCACTCGGAATAGCAAATACTACAAATATTGTGTTTAATATTAACCGCTTGCCTTGAGTTACAGCTTGCAGAGCAGAGCAAGGAGCTGACTAGAACAGAAGAATGGAATTGGCCAGAATACAATAGCCTCACTGGAATCAAGCCAAGGCTTCTGAAGATCCCTTCTTTCTTTTTATTTAAGTGGGGGGGAAAAAAAAGTTAAACATCTTAAAGGATCCCAAGAAGTCAATAGGGGCAACTGTAATTTAATACAGTCTGGCCGATAAAGAAATCTTTTGTTTCTTTCTGAGCTCCCTCTTCTACATGCGCCACGCGAGGGAAGAAGAAAATCGGCTATTATTTTCAGAAATGAGGTTGGGAGCCCACACCGAGGGGAAGACCAAAGGCTACGCGGTATCAGTGCCCCAACCACCAAGTACAGGCTTCCCTTTGACGGGGAAGGAAAACGGGAGTCGTGTGAGATGGAAAGCTTCCCAAGAGGATCAAAATTCCATCTGTAAAGCAAAGCTGTGTACTCAAGGCACTTCCAGTGCTGGGAAGGGCATTCCACACAGTCTATGACATTCCTCACACCTCTGGCAAACCTCGCCACACCCGTGTAGTGGAAATCCTTCCCGAGGGTCCTCATCCCAGAGCCGCATAGGTGCTAAGAGTTCTCTAATACACATCAGCCACCCCCTTTCTCCAGCACTTAGCTCTTGTTTGCTTGTAGTATATTTTGTATGACGGCACATCTTCAAAGAAGCTGCAATCGGGCTAAGGACTGCAGCTCCGGGTCTGGCAAATGGGCTACCAAAGGATTTTAGCACACCACTCCTGGTTCTGCTGTGAGTGAGTGAGTCATCACTACTCCCACAGAAAGTGAGTTTTCAGAAATTACTGATAAAAACAACATATTAAAATCTCTCTTTCTTTAAACACCTGGAAATGTGAACTTCTGGTGTGAGTAAGTAATTAAAAATGAGTAACTTTGTAGCTCTGGAATGCCAAGATCCCCAAAAGAACAGAGTAGGAAGTAAGGTCATTTGTTTTCCCCTCCGTGGGGATTGAAAATGTAGAAAATTGAGCTTTCCAAGAAGAAAGGTGCTTGATAAATTCCAGGCATAATTATGAGTTTTTCAACGCTCATTTCTTCATAACTTTCATTCTACTCTGCCCACACACTTGTATACCCAACTCAACTTCATTCCTTCTCCCCACGGTTCTCCCAGTTGAGAAGCCGCTGCTCGTTCTTGTCCCTCTTATTACACTTTTCAGCTAAAACACCGTTGATAGATTAAACCACTTCTTTCCTCCAAGTCTTTAACTCACTCTCTCCTTGACCCAAAGGTAATTATAATCTTTACCTTAAGTTGCATTATACTGATTTTATAACACAGCCTATGGGACACAATTACATGCTTACTCCTAAATTCCTTGAAATTGATCTCTAGGTGCTATATGGTGTAACGTGATAGATCTACAACCATTCTAAATGATTACCCTCCCCTTCAAATAGTCACCCAAGCACTAAATACACCAAAAGGTGCCACTGTTCAAAGCATTTTTTTCAATGCTCTTTTCTGAAAGTTTTAAGATCATATTTCTCTGATTATCTTTGGTGGTTTGGTGGTGAGAGAACCAACAAATTCAACACATATTTATTAAGAGGCTTGTCATATGACATCATATATATATGATTTTATATATTATATCTCTGGCTAAATATGGGGGGACAGCAGAGAGGGAAGACAAAGATAAGGAAACTACCTCCATTCTCAAGGACTTTACATAGATGGCAATTTTTGAAGCTTTCAAATGTTTATTAGAAAAAGTATACTTGGGGCGCCTGGGTGGCGCAGTCGGTTAAGCGTCCGACTTCAGCCAGGTCACGATCTCGCGGTCCGTGAGTTCCAGCCCCGCGTCGGGCTCTGGGCTGATGGCTCGGAGCCTGGAGCCTGTTTCCGATTCTGTGTCTCCCTCTCTCTGCCCCTCCCCCGTTCATGCTCTGTCTCTCTCTGTCCCAAAAATAAATAAACGTTGAAAAAAAAAAATAATAAAATAAAATAAAAAAAGAAAAAGTATACTTGGTGAGTGCATTAAGTACAGAGAAAGCTAACAGTTCAGAAGAGGCAAAGGCCACGTGGAAAGGGGAAATAAAAGCTTCAAGAAACAAAAGTCACTACAAATGTGCTTTGAAGGGAAGGAGGATTCACTGGGTTGAGCCTGGGTTTGGCAGCTGAAAAGCAGAGGGAGCAGCACATTCCTTGCAAGGTGAATGTGAAGTATGTTTAGAGAATGGTGAATAGACCCATAGATTTTTTTTTTCTTTTCTTTTTTTTTTTAGGAAGTCCAATATCATACTGTCCATTTAAAATCTTATGTTTCCTGGGGCATCTGGGTGGCTCAGTCAGTTAAATGTCCAACTTTGGCTCAGGTCATGATCACATGGTTTGTGGGTTCAAGTCCTGCGTCGGGCTCTGCGCTGACAGCTCAGAGCCTGGAGCCTGCTTCGGATTCTGTGTCTCCCTCTCTCTCTGCCCCTCCCCCACTCATGCTCTGTCTCTGTCTCTCAAAAATGAATAAATGTTTAAAAAAAAGTTTTTAAATAAATAAAATCTTATGTTTCCTTTTCCAACTTCAAATCCCTTCTAAAGAATCTCTTTCGGGGCTCCTGGGTGGCTCAGTCGGTTAAGCGGCCGACTTCGGCTCAGGTCATGATCTCGTGGTCCGTGAGTTCGAGCCCCGTGTCGGGTTCTGTGCTGACAGCTCAGAGCCTGGAGCCTGTTTCAGATTCTGTGTCTCCCTCTCTCTGACCCTCCCCCGTTCATGCTCTCTCTCTGTCTCAAAAATAAATAAACGTTAAAAAAATTTTTTTTTTTTTTTTAAAAAAAGAATCTCTTTCTCTCTCTCTTCCTTTCTTTCTTTCGAGACAGGAAGTGAGCACAGGAGAAGGGCAGGGGGAGGAGAGAGAATCTCAAGCAGGCTCCGTGCCCAGCATGGAGCCCAATGTGGGGCTCGACCTCACAACCTTGAGATCATGACCTGAGCTGAAATCAAGAGTCAGATGTTTAAAATGAGTCATCCAGGCACCCCAAGAATCTCTTTCTTCGTAATCTTTCCTGAATCACCTCGCCAAGCAGGCTGTCCTCTCATCTTACCTTCAACCGAGGAGAAACACTTCGCTTCTACAAGCTGCCAGAAATACTTTTGCAAAGAAGTGGTGTATTCTTTTTCTTTTTTAATGTTTATTTTTGAAGTGGGGGGGAAGGAGGGGGAGACAGAGAGAGAGAGAGAGAGAAAGAGAGAGAGTGCGCACACAAATAGAGGAGGGCAGAGAGAGAGGGAGACACAGAATCCGAAACAGGCTCCAGGCTCTGAGGGGTCAGCACAGAGCCCAACACGGGGCTCGAACTCACGAACGGTGAGATCATGACCTGAGCTGAAGTCGGATGCTTAGCCCTGGAAGTGGTGTATTCTTAACACAGAGTTCAATGAATACAGATAAGTCCCACCACCATTCGCTCACATATTCATTTGTTTACCAAGTATGTATTTAATGGCCCACCTGGCAAAGGTCCTCCCTCTGAGGAAGAACAGATCCCTATTCTCTAGGAATTTGAAGCAAACAAGATAAATACAGAAAGCAGTTAAAAAGGTGACAGGCTGAAGTCAGCTCTTACAAAAGTCTCAGTAAAGTCACTCAGGCAAAACTTAAATGCAACAACAAATGTCTAGAAGCCGAAGCAAACTGCTATTCCTACACATTGCCTCTTCATGAGAGCAGGCTGTCTATTAACTATTGCATAAAATATTGTGAAACCGAGCACAGTAACAAAACAGCAACAAAGTTCACTATCCAAAGAAGAATGTTTGGGGGGGGAAAAAAAAGTCAGTGGTAAATTTGAGAGGTTTTGTTTGTTTGTTTGCCTATTTCAGGATCACATATGGTAAAAAGTATATTAATAAATTTGCAGACATGGGCACCTGGCTGGCTCAGTTGGTAGAGTACACACTGGGTGTAGAGATTTCTTAAAAATAAGATCTTAAAAAAATTTTTTGCAGACATACGTGGTTTACCAAGTATTTTGAAACCCCAACTTCCACTGAAATTAAAGTTCGTAATCCTCCTATAAAAAAACCAACTCCATTCCTAGAACTTGCTGGCCCTCTAGCCGTGTTAACTTTGTTTTTCTATACCAACTCACCTACCAACAGCAAGAGCTGGAAATCAGATTTACTTCCCTTATTTATGAATGGAAGTGACAGATAACCACCAGCTATTAACACAATTGAAACATTAGAATCAATTTGTACTTATATGAGTAATTCTTTTATAATTTGTCTAATTTCCAACATGCAGAATGAAGCAGTTGAAGTGTGTGTTTTAATTACCAACAATACATCAAATACTTACTAAAACGCAGGCTTATCCAAAAAAGTGGTAGGCAGAAGAAATGAGTAAATTAAAATGATCTAAGATGAAGACATTTAAGTCAACTGAAATGGCAAACTTTCCAAATACCATGGACAAAGCTACAGAAACATGCATACACAAGTTATTACTATCAAACTTTGCTTCTGAGTTTGCTCTCTACACGGCTCTTTGTAAACACTGCATTGGATATCAGCATAAAAGAACTCTTTATCATCCTTTACAAACTCTAGACTCTTCAGTGCAATATTACTACCCATTAAACTTTAACAAATGACCATTTTAAAAGAACTAAATTTGGGGCACCTCAGTGGCTCAGTTGGTTAAGTGTCTGACTCTTCAGCCTCAGGTCATGATCTCCTGGTTGGTAAGTTCAAGCCCTGCATCAGGTTCTGTGCTGACAATAGGGAGCCTGCTTGGGATTCTCTGTCTCCTTTCTCTGCCCCTCCCCGACTCGTTTGTGTTTTTTTTCTCTGTTTCTCAAAAATAAATAAATAAATAAATAAATAAATAAATAAATAAATAAATAAATAAATAAATAAATAACCAGCAAAAAAGTTGTCCTCTCCACTGACTTCACAAAGAAACTTATTGTATTTTAAAAAATTATCCATTGAGAGTAATAATAATGTTGGTAGTAATACCATCTGGGTCATCGAAATGGGGTTCTAGTTGATGTATGTGAAGTACTATCTATTAACAAAGTAGAGGTCAATAATGCGTTATAATTAACAGTAACATACATAATCAGGAAATAAACCATTAAACTACCAAAAATTGCTCTGATTTTGCCTCTCCTCTGTATTTTGAAAACTAACTTGAAGAGTTCCAATGCCAATAAAGGAAAAACAAACAGTGGTAGTTCCAAGAACAATGTTTTCCCTCTGAAACTGCTGGCCTATGTGTGTACATCAGCAAGCCATCTTTCCAGATTTAGAATACTGCTGCAAATACCAACGTAAATGTTCTGTGAAAATAGCTCATTTGTTTCAGGCAAGAATTTCCAATAGGAAGAAAAATTAAGGGGGCATGTGGTCAAGAGAAAAAGTCTCAGAACTCTGACCTGTTATAAATGCATTGTACTTAAAGTAACTCCCTGGATATCTGCCCTAACTAACTCTGAGAATCTAAAAATTCATTCCTTGAGACTTAGACAGAAATGTAATAAGTTCCCCTCTGGTACCTCTCTCACATATCCACTGTGAAATATGAAATATCCACATATCTATAGCACAAATTTCCTAAACACACAAATAAAAATAAGCAACTACATATATGGCATATCTCAAATCTGCCATATTAACTGTATCAACATGGAATAGCTATATTAAAGCTTTCTGGAGAATAAATATAAGTTTTAAAAATACATGATTTCAATTCCTAGCACAAAGTATGTGTGTGTTGGTGCGTGCCTGTATATACCATACTTACAAATTTATTACTTTGAGAACTCTGCGGTAAAATATTTCTTGGACAATGGGGGTAGGGGACAAACGGTTCAGAGTAGTACGTGGTGGGGAAAAAATTGGTTTAAAGCCCATTTGTTTTCCAAAGGGCAACACAACAGCCGCTCACCAACTGCTCAGACCCCCTCTCACTCTATCTCCCCCAGGGCATAAAGCAACGGGAGGAAAACGGAAACCTTTGTTGCAGTGTAAAACTGAAAAACCTTCCACTTTAACCAAAGTCAAGGCTTTATACTGCTCACTATAAAGTACGAGCTGATAATATGTAACTTCATATGTATTATTATTTTTTTAAATGCAAAGGAAAGAAGCTGGACATCACTACACACTACCCATTTGTATCAAGTACAAAAACAGGCAAAATTCATTTAGGCTGTTGAAAGCTTAGGGGCGCCTGGGTGGCTCAGTTGGTTGAATGTCCGACATCAGCCTAGGTCATGATCTCGCCATTCCCGAGCTCAAGCCCCGAGTCAGGTTCTGTGCTGATAGCTCAGAGCCTGGAGCCTGTTTCAGATTCTTTCTCTCCCTGTCTCTGCCCCTCCCTCACTCATGGTCTGTCTGTCTCTCTCTCTCTCTCCCCACCCCAAATAAACATTAAAAAAAATTTTTTTTTGGTACAAATACAGACACTCAGATCAATGGAACAGAATAGAGAACCCAGAAATGGACCCACAAACGTATGGCCAACTAATCTTTGACAAAGCAGGAAAGAATATCCAATGGCATCAAGACAGTCTCTTCAGCAAGTGGTGCTGGGAAAACTGGACAGCGACATGCAGAAAAATGAACCTGGACCACTTTCTTACACCATACACAAAAATAAACTCAAAATGGATGAAAGACCTCAATGTAAGACAGGAAGCCATCAAAATCCTTGAGGAGAAAGCAGGCAAAAACCACTTTGACCTTGGCCGCAGTAACTTCTTACTCAACACGTCTCCGGAGGCAAGGAAAACAAAAGCAAAAATGAACTACTGGGACCTCATCAAAATAAAAAGCTTCTGCACAGCAAAGGAAACAATCAGCAAAACTAAAAGGCAACCGACAGAATGGGAGAAGATATTTGCAAATGACATTTCAGATAAAGGGTTTGTATCCAAAGTCTGTAAAGAACTTATCAAACTCAACACCCAAAAAACAAATAATCCAGTGAAGAAATGGGCAAAAGACATGAATAGACATTTCTCCAAAGAAGACATCCTGGGGGCGCCTGGGTGGCTCAGTCAGTTAAGCGTCCTACTTCGGCTCAGGTCATGATCTCACGGTCCGTGAGTTCGAGCCCCGTGTCGGGCTCTGTGCTGACAGCTCAGAGCCTGGAGCCTGTTTCAGATTCTGTGTCTCCCTTTCTCTCTGCCCCTCCCCTGTTCATGCTCTGTATCTCTCTGTCTCAAAAATAAATAAACGTTGGGGCGCCTGGGTGGCGCAGTCGGTTGGGCGTCCGACTTCAGCCAGGTCACGATCTCGCGGTCCGTGAGTTCGAGCCCCGCGTCGGGCTCTGGGCTGATGGCTCAGAGCCTGGAGCCTGTTTCTGATTCTGTGTCTCCCTCTCTCTCTGCCCCTCCCCCGTTCATGCTCTGTCTCTCTCTGTCCCAAAAATAAATAAACGTTGAAAAAAAAAATTAAAAAAAATAAAAAATAAACATTAAAAAAAAATTAAAAAAAAAAAGAATTAGAAAAAAAAAAAAATCCTGATGGCCAACAGACACATGAAAAAATCACTCATCATCAGGGAAATACAGATCAAAATCACAATGATACCACCTCACACCAGTCAGAATGGCTAATATAAACAACTCAGGCAACAACAGATGTTGGCGAGGATGCAGAGAAAGAGGATCTCTTTCGTACTGCTGGTGGGATTGCAAACTGGTACAGCCACTCTAGAAAATAGTATGGAGGCTCCTCAAAAAATTAAAAATAGAACTACCCTAGGACCCAGCAATTGCACTACTAGGTATTTATCCAGGGGATACAGGTATGCTGTTTCAAAGGGGCACATGCGCCCCAATGTTTATAGCTGCCCTATCAACAACAGCCAAAGTATGGAAAGAGCCCAAATGTCCATCGATGGATGAATGGAAAAAGAAGATGTAGTGTGTGTGTATTAATATATGCATTAATATATATACACACGCATTAATATATATACACATACACACAATGGAGTATTACTCGGCCATCAAAAAGAATGAAATTTTGCCATTTGCAACTATGTGGATGGAATAGAAGGTATTATGCTAAGTAAAATTAGTCAGAGAAAGACAAATATATGACTTCCCTCATATGAGGACTTTAAGACACAAAACAGATGAACACAAGGGAAGGGAAGCAAAAATAACATAAAAACAGGGAGGGGGACAAAACCTGAGACTCTTAAATATGGAGAACAAACACAGGGTTACTGGAGGGGTTGTGGGGGGGGGGGATGGGCTAAGTAGGCAAAGGGAATTAAGGAATCTAGTCCTGGAATCATTGTTGCACTAGATGCCAAACTTACTTGGATGTAAATTTTAAAAAATAAATGAATACTTCAAAAAAATAAAAATAAAAATAAAATTTTTTAAAAGTCTAGATAGTGATTATCTTTAGGGTAATTAGAGGAGGGGCACAGGAGGGTTTCCCAGGTGCCAGGAATATTCTATTTCTGAATCTGTGTACTGGTTACATGGATGGGCTCGCTTCGTGAAAACGCACCAAAGCATCACTCATACTTGTGCCTTTTCCGTGTTTTTGTTCTACTTCTGCAAAAAGACTTCGTAAGCTTCTATAAGGAGGAGTTAGACCCCAGACCCCCTCCCTGTTTCCAGCAGAAGATAATTTATTCCCTGGAAGAAACTGGAGAGTCCCCAGCTCAGAGACCTCGGGCCTAATAGAAAACACTGTTCTGAAAACGGGGATCAATTAAAAATCCATACACTAAACCCTGTGATTCCAGCTCTCTTCCCCACTCTTCTTCGTGAATCTCGGCACACATTACGCACAGAGAAGACCAAAGGATTCCTCAGGAGTAAAACTGACGTGCCCTAGGGAAAACAGCTGCAGGTGCTGTCTCTGGAAGTTCCCCAAACCACAGCCTAACCCCTGAGAGCCATGGCAGGGAAGCCGTATGGCGGTGAAACCCTGCCCATATGTCACGGCACCCGATTCACATTTCGGTGACTCACCATTAAATAGGAACAGAGAGCAAAGGATCACCAGATAGTTACATTTGTGGCGCAAAAGTCAGACACCTACACAAACAGGAAAAAAAGAAATCAAGGCAGTGTAAGAAGGAAATAAATACGTAAATAAATAAATTTCATGTCCTCAGAAACAGAAGAAATGCACCCAGGAAAAAAGGGACAGAATGCTATTAAAACGCACACAAATGAAAAAACGAACAAGAAAGAGCTCTTGAAAAATAAAGACAGCAGAAATTCCAAAGAGTTAAGATGAAGCAGAGAACACCCATCAAGAAATTGGGCTTTAAGACAAAGGGAAAGGAAAATCAGAAGACAAACAAGGAAGTCCTCCCCCCACCACCCCAAACTAACAGGAATTCAGAGAAAGAAAAGAGAAAAACAAGGCAGTGGAGAAAATTATCAAAACACCATAATGAGAACATTTTCCAGAACTGAAAGACACACCTTTTTTCAGATCAAGCATTCGTCAGAATGGCTGAAATTAATAGAGATATTAGGATAATAATTCCATAAAAGGAATATCCTAAAATCTTTTGGAGGTTGTCTAAAACCAACAAAACAAGCAAACAAAAAGGAAAGACAAAAGATCACGTACCAAGAGAAGAATCAGAATAGTGTAACACTTTTTAATAGCAACGGTAGAAGCTAGAAAATAATGGTGCACTGGCTTCAGAATTCTAGGGACACTTGTTTTCCTACCTACAAGCCAGCCAACTCAAGAGGGAGAAAATAGCATTTTCAGACATGGTCTAATACCATGTCCCCTTTCTCAGGAAGATACTCCATTAAAAAGAGGGAGTAGACCAAATCTTTCTTGAAGTTACTAGATGTCAGAAAACTACAGGTCCAACACAGGGGAGACAAAAAGGGAACTACCAGGAAAATGCCAGAAGGTCATCCCAGGACAACAGCTGTGCATCAGGCCTACAAGGCAAGTCCCCACCCTGACTCCAGGAGAGGTGTCCAAGAAAAAGGTGTCAAGAAGAATGTTAGAGTTCTGTCAGAAAACTTAGAAAGGCTAGAGAAAAAGGAAAGCACACGAGCAAGAGGCTACACTCCAGGCAGCACAAGAAAGAAAGCGGAACCGTTGCGTTTGAGTCCTCAGCTGTGGGCCACAGCTCCATGCTCACGATAAGGACAACCAAAGCTGACACCTCGTCATGGGTGAAGCAGCAGTTTGTGCACATGGCCTGACAATGAGAAAGGGTGAAATCTTCCCCTTCCATGTAATAAGTCAGCAGATAATGCCCAATAACAAAAAATGCTAAAATGGCAGTATATGCAGAGTATTTCAGAAGATGGAGGAAAACAGCAAAAAGAGCCAAAGACTCAGAGGCGGCTGCCTGAGGAGCAGGACTGGGGCATAAGGACAGGCTGTAGGTCCAAGCACCTATTTCTTATTACATAAGTCTTATCGTTAAGAACTCTATGTAAGTCTTATTGTAAGTTTCTTACTACGATCTTTGAAAAAATCTGCATAGAACGTTACTTTGATGGAAAAAAAGTTTAAATTTTTAAAGTATGAAACAAAACCAAGGAATGTACGAAACAGCAGGCAAGAAAACTGGAGTGTGTGGGCTGCAGCAGGAAAATGACAGGAAGGCCACCGTTCTGCAAAGCCCCTGCCGTGTCCAGGTGAGAGGGAAGTCCTTCCTCTGACAGCTGGTGGAGAGGCTGTGTGCTGAGAGACGGGGAGCACAGGAGAAGTAAGGGTAGAAGAGAAATGTATCGATGTAGCATCAACAGATAGAGAAGGCCAATCAGGAAACTCGGAAAGAGCTAATTAACAGGCAGGACAACGGCCCAAATATCTGTTCACCTGCGTATTTATGTGTTTAGTCCACAAATGCTGGCTCCTTGGGAGTGTCACAGCCCCCCATGGAATTAGAAGCACTTTGATTTTGTGTTTAGGTTTTAATTTTGAAATCATTATGAAACACGCAAATAGAAAAATACAGAAAATAATAATGATCATTCAAGTATCCACTATTCAGCTTTTCCAAATATTAACATTTTTTGTCATAATTGCCCCTAATTTTCATTTTATTATTTTTTTAGATATAATTTATTGTCAAATTGGCTAATGTACAGTGTGCAAAGTGTGCTCTTGGTTTTTGGGGTAGATTCCCATGGTTCTTCGCTTACATACAACACCCAGTGCTCATCCCAACAAGTGCCCTCCTCAATGCCTGTCACCCATTTTCCCCTCTCCCCCACTCCCATCTAATTTTTTTTAAAGAAGTAAATACTATGGGGACGCCTGGGTGGCTCAGTCAGCTAAGCATCTGACTTTGGCTCAGGTCATGAGTTTGAGCCCCGCATCGGGCTCTGGGCAGACAGCTCGGAGCCTGGAGCCTGCTTCGGATTCTGTGTCTCCCTCTCTCTCTCTCGGCTCCTCCCCCACTCTCACTCTGTCTCTTTCTCTCAAAAATAAACAAACATTACAAAAAATTGTTAAAAAAAAAAAAAAAAGAAAGAAATATTATGAATATCGTTGAAACCGTCTTCAGACCATTCCCTAATCCTACCCCCTAACTGCCTCATAGGACGTAACCATTAATCGGAATTTGACAGTTAACGTCTCCCTCCACTCATCTCTAAAACGAAACAATGGTTTGAATGAATTCCAACGCCTCTTTGTTGGTGTCTTAGGAGTTCTTGATGTTCTGTAATGAAAGTGCAGAAGCCTGCAGTGCTATGAAATACACAAAAATATTTCAAAATAATTTCAAACCTCAAAAACAGACTGAATCACGACGCAGTCGACGCTTTGGCAAAAATAAAAACCATAGTAACTTTATTATGATAATGTCAGTAAAAACGTTATTATCAATACTTAGGGCATATAAAAACCTAAGTTCAAGGATTTCACTGTGGTTTCCTCTCATTGTATCCATTGGCTCCAGGGAACAATAAGGAGGTAGTTGAGCGAAACATCCTGGTGGGAGTTCTTACTGCCTAAATAACCAGGTCAGTACCGCACCTGCCTGCCACGTGTCACTGTATTCGGCTCTACCAGGCAATCACAGCAAAAATACTCTTTGAAATATCTGTAGACAGCACAGGGAATAGAGTCAATAATCCTGTAATAGTGCGCAGTTCGAAGAGTGACAGGGTAACTTGTGGTGACGTATATATTAGCGTATATAGTTTTGTAAGGTATATAGTTGTCAGACCACTACGTGGTACACCTGAAACAAAGAGACGTCAACTGGACTTCAGTTCAAGGCAAAGAATAGTCGGTAATGTTCTTTTTCCTTAAAAATGTCCTTCATGATGTCACAAAAAGTTATTTGCGCTGCATCTCGACCCTTGAGTGCACATCTCCTTTATCTTCTGGGTGGTGAAACAGGAAGCATGTAAAAGGCATCTCTGCTGTGTACCACAGTAGGATGCTTATCTCAAAGAAAACACGTGCATGATTATCTGAGCTGTGAGCCAAACGAGTTAATAACTCCTGGAATACCTTTGTTACATGGAAGGACAACTGACCAGCCCGCTACCCAGACCCGGGTGTTTGGCAGACAGTTTCTCTACAACACTCAAGTGAGAAGGTCATTTCAGGAGAAACAACTGACAGTATTTGTTGCCAAGGATAGCCGTCAAGCTTCCAAAATAAAAATCAAAATTTTGGAAGACTTGTTCCTACAGTGAACTTCATAGCTTCCTAATACTTAAAGATTTTTCTGATAAGATCAGTGGTGATATTAACACCTGTGAGGTCTTGAAATTGCACAATAAAATGTGTTAACGTTTGTAATATCTTCATTATCTAATGATCCAGAATTTTCCAAATGACCAACAATTAATACAGTAAAATGATACGTGGGCAAGGATTCAAAGTGCAAGAAAGACCAAAAGAACCTAATGTAAAAGAATTTTTTAAAGTTCAACGACAGGGTTTTGGATTCCATACCGGAACCAACATTTAAGAGATGACTACTTGTCAAGTTTTGGTATAGGATCAAAGAAGACTATTCACGATAATCTGAAAAGACAATTAGAATGCTCTTCTCTTTTCCAACTACATACCTGCACACACTGTATAATAAATATTTACTAGGTTATTCTTTCTGGATGTTAAAAACCACAAACACGTAATCACAGTGGTAAGTTACCATAGTTTAATCTGGGATCATTAGCAGTCATTTAGAAAAAATGAAAAATTCATTATTTATTTAAAAGTTACATTCTTCTGCAGTTATAGTCTCATTAATCTGCAATAAATATGTAAGTATCAGAGGCTTAATTTACCACAGAATAAAGAATGATCATTGCTCTAAAAAAGAAATGAATATAGTAAATTCTTAAACCTGCTTTAGGTATACTCAAAGTCCCTTCTCCCCAGTTATAAAGGAGCAGACGCTTTTCATTTAACATTTTACTTTTTTTAATTAAAAATTTTTAAAACTTATTTTTGAGAGAGAAAGAGAGAGTGAGTGAGCAGGGGAGAGGCAGAGAGTGATGGAGACACAGAATTCAAAGGAGGCTCCAGGCTCTGAGCTGTCAGCACAGAGCCCGATGCAGGGCTCGAACTCAAGAGCCACGAGATCATGACCTGAGTCGAAGTCAGACGCTTAACTGACTGAGCCACCCAGGCGCCTCTAACATTTGACTCTTGAAAGCCAACACTAATCACTCAGAGGACATGGTGTGTTAGTGGATTTAAACCTTAATTCTTAAACTGCTAGGGAAATGTCTTTTCACAGAAAAAAAAAAAAACCCCTCAACTTTTATAAATTTCAAAAGAAATAATTTAATCTGACTGAACCTCTGCAGTTTGGAAGACACCAAATAACAAACTTGCCACAGACAGGTTAAGAAGCAGAAGTGTTTTTAAGAGAAAATATTCTTCTTACACAGATCCATCCAGTTAATGAATATCATAAATCACTTGTTTCAAAGGCAGGGACTTTGAAAAAATTTTCAGAGTAAAACTGATAATGTCCTTGCTTTAATAAAGTCCTATTACCCCGCCCTCTGAAAGAGAAAAGTTATACACTGTGGGCTTTTAGGTCAGAATATTCCAGAAACAACCAGAGGCTGACATCCTCTCCCCTTTCTAATCATCTACCCATTTCGGAATGCTTACCTTTGCAGTTCATTGAGCCCCCTGGCAGTTGGTAGGCAGGGATTTTGCCTTAGGAAGTTTTGTTTTAAGTTGAGGTGCGTGAGGTCCTGGCTGTAGAAGAGGTTGGCAGGCAGGTGCTCCAGGCTACAGCACGAGAGGTCCACTGAGCTAATGCGCTGTGAAGCCACCTGGAGGGGATAAAACCCAGCCCGATTTTAATACCATCCATTTACCCCACAGACGCCCTCTCTGGACGGAAACACGATACCCCCCTGGGAACACAGACCTATGGCGCACGGGGCACGTGTAGCCCAACTATAAACGAGTATTTACTTAATACAGAATTGAGCCAAGTACTGTAAAGGCAGAAAACAGCATCCCTGCCTGGAAGGTACTCGCGGTAACCCAGTATAGGAGACAGGTTGCAAAGAGCACAGATTATCCTATCGGGTTCAGGGGTATCAGTCATCTCCTCCCACTGTAGGGGTTAAGTTCCTGAAAACATTCATGGTAAGAGAATTCAGAGCTAAATAATACAAGACTTTAGAGGAAATACAAGGTTAGGAGATAGACACTAAGATCCAGATGGAACCTATCAAAGCCCTTGTACACACTGAATTAAAACAGCACAAATAAAGAAAGCAGCGTCGATGGCCTTGTACACGTCTTTAATAACAACGGTAGCATATGATCAGACTCCACTGCGTACTTGCTCTCAACTTCTCTGGCTGTCTCTCCCACAGAGCTTCGTACATTCACTGTGCTTTGCTCCATGTAAGCCTTCCCGGCTAAATGACTCTTACTGTGGCCAGAGTCCCAGGTCTGCAGACCAACTAGCATGCAGGAGACGGAAAAGGTGCTGGATGCCCTGTATTTCTCAAACGCTTTCTCCAAAATTCCAGGTCACGTGGTGCCACTTGATGACTGGGCATATTAGTGACGGTTCTGGCAGTCACCGTTGGCTGAATGCTGTTTCTGCACCGGCATGTAGATGAAGGTGTCGTCCTGATGTCTGTTATACAGGTGAGAAGACTGGAGCTTGGAGGGCTCAGTGATCTGTTCAAATCCTCCCAGCTCCTGAGTGGGGGAGCTGGGAGTCCCAGTCCTGAGGACCACGCTCTGCGTCCTTCTGTAATTGGGAAACAGAAGGCTGGAGTTTGGTAACAGAAAAGGACATCAGCCCCACTTACACACACCTTGGCTGCTTCTCTCCTCGCAGAGGTCATGGGAGTATTATTCTAAGCTCTGGGTTCATTCTCCCTCATGCTCTTTATGTTCACCACCGCTTTATGGCAGAAACTGCACTCCTCATCTGTGATCAGTCTGATGTCCTTTTCTGTTACCAAACTCCAGCCTTCTGCTTCCCAATTACAGAAGGACGCAGAGCGTGGTCGTCAGGACTGGGACTCCCAGCTCCCCCACTCAGGAGCTGAGAGGACTTGAACAGATCACTGAGCCCTCCAAGCTCCAGTTTTCTCACCTGTGTAACAGACATCAGGACGACACCTTCATTACATGCCGGCGCAGAAACAGCATTCAGCCAACGGTGACTGCCAGGACCGTCACTAATATTATCCCTACTACCCGTTAAATAGAACGATTTGCAGCTTAGAATTAGAATGATTCTTAGAATCATTAGAATGATTCGCAACTTCTATCTACTGAAATCCAAGTTCTCCCGATGCTCAGAAGGTATTCAGAAGTAAGCCTGCATAAAACCTATTCTGCTGATGGCACATTTGAGGTTAGAAAGAAATTACGGAGCACACAGGAGAGCTGAGGGGAGACAGGGATGGGAAAGGCCTGGCAGGGCCCAACTCAAAGACTTGACAGAGGAAGTATGAGTTTGCATTTTAGCAATTACATCTTTCCTTGAGTTTTCACTATTAAATAAGAAAGAGAAGAAACTGCTTTCCACACACGCAAAAAAAAGAAAATCCCAGTCAGGGCCAAATCACCCATATATACCAAAAGATGTAAAAAGAACCACGGGGCATGTAATGGTCCTAAAAGGCAGGGGCAGGGGCGCCTGGGTGGCGCAGTCGGTTAAGCGTCCGACTTCAGCCAGGTCACGATCTCGCGGTCCGTGATTTCGAGCCCCGCGTCAGGCTCTGGGCTGATGGCTCAGAGCCTGGAGCCTGTTTCCGATTCTGTGTCTCCCTCTCTCTCTGCCCCTCCCCCGTTCATGCTCTGTCTCTCTCTGTCCCAAAAATAAATAAACGTTGAAAAAAAAAAAATTAAAAAAAAGGCAGGGGCAAACGCACCACACAACCTGCTCGAAGGAAGTAAGGTACACACACGGTGAGCACGTAAGGGCCCGCCACACCTCACATCTCCTGTGGTACAACAGCAAGGCAGACACAGTCTCTGCCCTCCACGAGCACACCTCCAGAGAAGGAGGGGGAAACGAAGGCACCACATGATAACAACTACAAGAGCTGTAAGTGCAAGGGACAGGGCATGATCTAAGAAGTCAGGGAAGGCTTCCTAGAGGACCTAATGTCCAAGCTCAAACTTGAAACTCGAGTGGAAATCTGTGTTTTTGTCTGCCCCAAATCCTTTCCCCACCTGCTCCTATGGCAATCCTTCCAACACGGGAGACCCTGACAGGAGCTGCAAACAAAGCATGCTGACCCCCAGGCCGCAGGGGGAGTAGGCATGAGCAATCAGGGTACCCCGTCAACCAAGCCCACGGACTGATCCAACAGGCACTGTACTGACTGGCATGTGAGCCGAGGTAGGCTAACCAGAGGCCCTCTCTGAGATTTACATATTCTGCAGCTGGAAGAGAGAGAACACACACACACACACACACACACACACACCACTCCATATATTATGTACAAATAGTTATAGAGAGGTAACTTTTAACCACATAAACCATGCACTGATCACGTGCCAAATTACCGATAGTGATTGCTTCTATGTGGGTAGGGAGGAAAAAGGACATAAGAATGGGAAGATAGGAGATTTGGAGTTTATCTGAAATGATTATTTCCTTATAAGAGGGACAACGGACGATATGAAGGAAATATGGAAATATGTTAACAACTGGGGAAGACAAGTACACGGAAATTGTAATATTACCCTGTGTGCTCGGGGCGCGTGGGTGGCTCACTTGGTTAAGTGACCAACTTCGGCTCAGGTCATGATCTCACAGTTCATGGGTTCGAGCCCCACGTCGGGCTCTGTGCTGAATGCTTGCTCAGAGCCTGGAGCCTGCTTCGGATTCTGTGTCTCCTTCTATCTCTGCCCCTCCCCCGCTTGTGCTGTCTCACTCTCTCAAAAATAAATAAGTGTAAAAATATATATATATATATCATCCTGTGTGCTCTTCTCTGTGCATGTGTACGTGCGTTTAATGTGAAATGTGAAAACAAAATGTAACTTCAATTAACATTTCAGTAAGAAGAAAACGGGTAAGAGCAGTCTTCTGGTTTTCCTGGCATTCAGTGTTCCACTAGGTGGTATCCCGGGGTCAGCAATTCCTCCTGTAACCAAAGGATCCCCTGAACCCCAAAGGGCTGAATGGTGGCCCCAAGAAGGATTTGGGGCAGAACGAAACACAGATTTCCCCATCCTAATCCCTGAAATCTGTAAATATTATCTCATATGGCAAGAGTGAATATTACCCTGTATGACGAAAGATGTGATAAGAATCTTGACAGGAGGTGCTTCTCCTGGATTATGCAGATGGGCCCTAAGTGTGATTACATGTGTCCTTGTGAGAGAGAGAGGCGGAGGGAGTTTTCAGAGAGAAGTCCATGTGACTCCGGGGGCAGAGACGGAGTAACAGGGGCCACAAGTTAAAGAATGCTTAGAGCCACCAGAAGCTGGAAGAGGCAAGGAATGAGTGCAGTCCTGCCAACATCTTGATTGTGGACTTCCTGCTTCCAGAACTGCATCAATTTCTGTCGCTTTAAAGCCACCAAGGTTTGGTTAACTTGGAAACTAATACACCTTTCATAATTTTTTCCACAATACTTTTCATTTTCATTCATTCACCATGTTTACTGGATATCTACTATGTGCCAATTAACTGACCTAGGTAAGCACATGGCATGCCTTCAGTAAACAAAATGAAGATCCCTGCCTTCTTTAAACTTAGGTCCTGTAAATAAGTAAATTATATGTTAAAAACTGGCAAATACTATGGAAAATAGAGCAAGGAAAAGGGGGTCAGGATTGTTGGAAAGGTGATAGGTTATGTTTAAATAGGTTGGTCAGGGGGCGCCTGGGTGGCTCAGTCGGTTAAGCGTCCGACTTCAGCTCAGGTCATGATCTCACGATTCGTGAGTTCGAGCCCCGCGTCGGGCTCTGTGCTGACAGCTCAGAGCCTGGAGCCTGTTTCAGATTCTGTGTCTCCCCCTCTCTCTCTGACCCTCCCCCATTCATGCTCTGTCTCTCTCTGTCTCTGTCTCAAAAGTAAAATAAACGTTAAAAAAAAAAAACAAAAAAAAAACCTTAAATAGGTTGGTCAGGGTGGGCCTCACTGGAAAGGTAATATTTAGACATGATGGACATGAAGAAGGCAGCTGAAAGGATTTGTCTAGAGGAACACTCCAGGCAGAGGAAGAGCAAGCAAAAGGCCCTAGAAACTAGAAAGGGATGTGCCTGGCATGTTCGAGGAACAGCATGGAGACCAGTAAGGTAAGGGGGAATGGCCTGCAATGAGATCAGAAAGGTAAGGTGGTGGGGGGGGGGGGCAGCAAATCCTTCAGGGACTTTTAGGGCGCTGTAAACACTCGGGCTTTTAACGTGAGCAAACTGGGAGGTGTGGAAAGGTGCTGAAAAGTCCCTGTCTCTAGACTGGAAGCTCCCCAAGGGCAGGGACTCTTGCCTATTTTGTTCACTGATACACCGATGCTCAGCACTTGGTGAGACCTCAGAGAAGTATGTGCCAGAAGAATGGCCACTAGACTTTATAGCCCTTCCTTCATCACCAGCTCACATCTAACCCACCTCATGGATTCTTTCACACGGAGACAGACTACTTTGAAGAGGACAAATTCTGTTTCGACTGAAGCATCACACTAAATAGTCTTTGGGCAACTAAAGATAACGATTAAATGTCAAGTGGGATTTGATTCCTTTCCTCATTCTGGACCACAAGCTGTTGCTGCTGGAAACAAGGGGGAAGAAACCGCTGTAACAAGGCTGCCACGAACACGAGCAGTCTGTGGGAGCCGTGGCAGAGCTGGGAACAGCTGTATCAAGAACAGAGATGATGCAGCCGGGCAGGGAGCTGCCGGGGTGACCACAAGAGCGACCACGAGTTGCACCTTTGCCTGGTCCCTGCAACAAAGGGGAAACATAAGTGTTTCCACCCAGACCAGCCTGGGCACATAAAGACCACGCCACCAAGAGGTTCTGCTTGAACCCCAAATGAAAGAACTACCAGCTGAACTACCCACACACATAGCACCTATTCAAACTAAGATCCTTCACAAGAAAGACCTAAATAAGTAACAAATCAAAAAGCCACCTGGATACACCTCGGAGCAAGTAGCCTTTTACTACTTTTTTTTTAATGTTTATTTTTGAGAGAGACAGAGAGAGAGAGAGAGAGAGAGACAGAGACAGAGACCGAGAGTGAGCAGGGGAGGGGCAGAGAGAGGGAGACACAGAATCCGAAGAGGCTCCCGGTTCCCAGCTGTCAGCACAGAGCCTGATGTGGGGCTCGAACTCACAAGCCATGAGATCATGACCTGAGCTGAAGTTGGCCACTTAACTGACTGAGCCACCCAGGTGCCCCTACTCTTTTTTTAAAGTAGTGAAAACAATAATAACAGCGATCATTTGGGGGTGCTTCAGCTGTGAGAGGTACTCTTAGCTGCTGCAGACATCATATGTAATCTTTACAACAACTCAGTACAGTAATGGTTTATCCTCATTTCAAAGATTAAGGTAAAACTGAGGCACAGAGTGTGCCCGTGGTCACACGGGTAAAGCGGCAGCAGAACCCGACTCTGAATGGGGGCCTGTACTTAGGACGCTCCTGAGCGTCATCCCTAGGATAATCTTAAGCCTCGGGAATGGCAGTGACAGGAGACAGTCCTTCGGAAGAGAAGCAGAGACCATCTGCGGACCACAAGCAACCTTTAGGGAAGGAAGAGGTGAAGCTCTGGGAGGGGGGGGGCACCATTCGTTTTGACCACGGGCTCTGCTCACTCCTATCGACACAGCTTGTCCACCTGGGCAGCAGTGAGGCCACCTGGTGAGCACCTAACTGTATTTTAAAAGGCGACAGGAAAAGTTTAAAGGGTTACAGAAATTTGGAAAGAAAGTGAAAGAAACAGGCAGAAGCAGAAATCGCCTCAAAGCTTTGTCATGGCAAGGGTTCTCAAAGGAACTCACAATTAGAGTATAAAATCCTTTTAGCAAAAGCCACTGTACTTCTATTGCACCTCCTGACATCAAGACAGTGGAAGACACAAAGAGGAGACACAAGCAACGTGACACACAGGACACCGGGCACAGTCTTCAAAATACTCAGGGCATAACAATTCTACCACTTCCTAGCCATGTGGCTCTGGGGTAAGTCACTTCACCTGTCTGTCCTTTGGTTCCCTCATCACTGAAGTGGAATAAATACCTGCCCTGACAAATTTAATGAGCTGCCGTAAATAACACCCCTTTTCTCATTTTAAAAAAATCAGGAGAGGCTCTGCAGACCTAGTATCCCCCGACCAACGTCCACAGCTACACGTGGTACAAACCTCGACGACGAAGAAAGGGCTACGGCACGGTCAACTCTTCTTGCCGTGGCGAGCGGTTACACAGATGTGGCTCGATTAGACCAAGGCAGAAAATTACAGAAGGTGTGCGGCTCACGGACCGTCCACGGACCACACGTGAAGGGACCCAAGCTGTCAGGTTTTCGAAGATTACTTCAATGTAACCGTGGATAGGGAAAACGGTGCTAGTCTGTATTAACGGCAAGACAATTTTCTAAGGATGATAGAGTCAGAGGGGCGCCTGGGAGGCTCAGTTGGTTAAGCAACTGGCTCTTGGTTTCGGCTCAGGTCACGATCTCATGGTCTGTGAGTCTGAGCCGCACATGAGGCTCCACGCTGACAGTGAGAGGTCTGCTTGGGATTCTCTCTCCCTCTCTCTGCCCCTCCCTCGCTTGTGTGCGCGTGCACATGCGTTCTCTCTCTCACTCAAAATAATCTTAAGATAAAACAAAATAAAATGTTTTTTTTTTTAAAGATGAATTAAATGGGATTTGCCCCCACGACCCTACACACTCCAGAAGACACATTAAAAGTAAACTTGAAATCAACCACCTTCTCAGGTTGTCTTCTTTTCCACGTTACTTGTAAACATGTGTGGTGAAGAAAAAAAGTTAATTTGGCCCTCAAAACATTTCCCCCAAAGAACACTGCAGGGCAAACATAAAAACGGTAATATGCACAGCAAACTTTTCAGGCTACCTACTGGGCTTCCAGATATTTCTAACATGCTACTCAGCTCAACACCTTCCTCGGCTGTTTCTTGTCAAGTCTTTAGGATGCTTCTGTCAAAATTAGTCCCTGCTCTGAGCTGAGTTGTATTTCTAAACTAACATCTCTCTCCTATCCTAACCTATCCTCACTAAGCTTTTGCAATAATCATCCTCCCTTGCAATCGGACTGTCCTCTGCATTATTCCCATTATTCTTGATGTTCATGGAGTCGGCGAACACCTTTTATTAGCAAGGGAAAGTTCAGAAAAACAGTCATGGGAGTTTTTTCTGTTGTCGTTACCACTATACTTCAGTGGAGTACTATTTATCCTCATTATGTGCCAAACATGCTCAAAGTGAAGCAAAATGACCCTGAAAGGCTTGGTCAAAGCAGCTGAAATAGCAGAAGTAATTCTGCTGCTGTAAAGTAAAAGGCTGCTACAAACTGGCATAATAAGTCACGAATTGCTCTGGCCTGGCCGTCAGTGGCTGCAAAACCACGCCCTGGCTACAGGGATGGTCTCTGGGGAGTTTACTACACTTCTATAAAAAATTCCTAACCTCTTAACTGACCTAGTGTTATTTAATCTTCACCCCCTTAAAAATGCTTTGGGAAGGCATGAGGTAGGAGAACATAAACTCAGACAGGCATTTACTGGTCTTTATTAGCTAAGCATTCTAGCAACTTATTTTCACTTTCATCCTCATCAATAATTTTGTAACACTTTACATCGAACCAAAGTTTCCAATATTAATAAAATTCAAACTATCACTGCTCTACAACATGCGATTGATCATTTCTTTTAAAAACATTTTCTACAAATATATAAGCAATGCCTTAAATTGACCCGACCTTTTCCCAGTGACATCTCTTTACTTGATCTTGTACTAACACTACCGTTTTACAAAATGCGTTTAACAGATGGAGAAAACTTTGGTACATTAATAAAATCTAACAGTTAATAATAAATAACGAGCCATTAACACTCACTGATAGGAGCATACCACGGTGCCAATTTTGTTAAAGCACTACTAAAGCGCCAGGCTATCACAATATAGAAAAAAGGACACCAAGAAATGTGGAACAAGAGCTCTGGCTCAGCTCCCGCCCGCTCTCTGCCAGGGGAGTGAAGGAGACGGGGGCCGGGGAATCCTTCCCCATATGGTTATCATTTGCTGCTATGAACTAGGCACCACACCCGGTCCTGGAGGGACGCACTCTGTGTCTTCAAAAGCTTGGTCTCTTGAGACGCAGACACCTACACAACTGTCATTAGAGGAGGTATGCACGGTAGTGTGATGAGAGCACACAGAGCCGAAAATGCAAACCTCAGAGCTCCCGCCACAACCCCAACACCCACATTCCCCTCCCCTGACCAAATGGACAGGTCTCTCAGGCCCGTGGGCAGAGACTCGCCCATCACCACCAAGAGCGGACAGAACCACGGCATCCGTCCGGGGAGCTCACGGCACGGCCTGCACTACCTTTCCGGGAGCCAGAAGCAGCAGCCAAAGACTCTGAGGCTCTGAGGAGATGCACAGCCAGCCTCCCAGGACGGCCCCCGTGTCACTCAGGCAGTTATCTCCCCTCCGCACACACACACCCCATTGTGTTTCTGAGTAACAACAGAAAAACAGGGCTCGGCTTGGGTGGGGAGCAAATCTGAACTCAGAGTTCCTTCCTCATTTCCTTATTGGCAAACTAGGTGTAAACAGTCCCTTTAGAAAGAGGCCACCTGAGAAAGTGGCATCTCCCCGACCACGGGGAAAAGACAGCCAACCACAAAAATACTTAAATTCTAACTTTCTGGAAAAAGTAGTAACATAAATGCATACTTAAATGATTCTACTATCAGAAATTAGCTACTTGTTTTGTATTTTAAGTTCCAAGTCTAACATACAAGGCTCGGTATATTTAACATGGAGAGGTCAATGACATTTTTCTAATTACTCCACTATTCCCTACTTTATGAAATTATAAACCAGACCAGTGGGTAGAAGAATTTAACTCTTCAGAGTAGTTATAGGAAATTCAATACAAATATTGGGATATTCCAATCTAGGCAAATATGTAATGGAAACTAAACTCTTGAGTATTTTCTAAATACTCAGATTCAAATGACTTAACTTCATAACATGACCAGGGGCGCCTGGGTGGCTCAGTCGGTTGGGTGTCCTACTTTAGCTCAGGTCACGATCTCACCGTTCCCGAGTTCAAGCCCCACGCCGGGCTCTGTGCTGACAGCTCCGAGCCTGGAGCCTGCTTCAGATTCTGTGTCTCCCTCTCTGCCCTACTCCTGCTTGCGCTCTGTTTCTGTCTCTTAAAAAAAAATTAACAAGTGAGGAAAAAAAGGTTAACAAATAATATAACATGACCAGTGAGAGAGATGTGGTTGATCATATATGGTAAATTCCTAATACAGCAATACTTGACAGGTTTTTGAAGAATCAGACAAGTAGCCTCCTCAATACCATATCAATTTAATCTGCCTTGGGTGATTCAGAAAGCATCTGAATCAAGATTTCTTAAATATCTCTTGATCGTCACTTAAGAAGATCAACGATCAGTGCACGGAGCCTATGCTTGTGTCCCTAGCAGCACAAGCCGTTCAACACACTGCCTGACAAACCACCTTTTTTTCGACCACTGAGCTGTCTGGATTCTGCTGACAACTGTGTACGTGAAGTACTTCCCTTTGATCTTTTCAACAAATTTCAGTTGTCATTTGAGTCTTGATTTGTTTTGTCCCCTCAGGCCACTGTGAAGCATTGGGAGTACATTTAAAGAAAAAAGAGCAAGGGAGCAGAACTTCCTGCACAGAGCAGTGCTGGGTACGTTATAGCTCAGTTCCCTCATCTGCAAAATGGGGATGTGACGGTAGATCAAGAGTTACCAGCTTTCACTGTAAAGCCCAATGACGTCCTAGAGATGTAATGAGTAAAAGACCTCATAAGGCTACTATACAGCATCTAGAAGAGTACTTGGCACATAGAAGCAGTTATCAAAATGTTAGTTGTTACTATTTGCATTACTGTGGTCACCACTAGATCAATTCAGTAGGCTAAATGATTTTTTTTTTATATTTTTTAATGTTTATTTTCGAGTGAGAGAGAGCAAGCACAAGTATGCGAGCATGAGTGGGGGAGCGGCAGAGAGAGCGGGAGACACAGAGTCCGAAGCAGGCTCCAGGCTCTGAGCTGTCAGCACAGGGCCCGATGCGGGGCTTAAACCCACGAACCACAAGATCGTGATCTGAGCCGAAGTCGGACACTTGACCGACTGAGCCACCCAGGCACCCCTAAATGATCTTATTAACAAAATAAATCAACCAGTTGGGTGGAGGGGAAACAAAAATTCTTTTTATTTTGGTGTTGACCTCATAAATGAATAGCTAATTCGCGTTGTATATAATGTCTAAAGCAAGGAAAATATCAAATACTCCGTGCTCATCAGCTGGTATCTGTAAGTACGTATATCAACAGATAACACCCACAAGGAAGCTAAAGAAGGGGCCGGAGAACCAAGTGAGAGAGGGACTTTTCTCATTTACCAGAGAGGTTCGTCCTAAAAACAGACTGCTAAGGGGTAGGGGAGGGCACAGAAATCATGATAACTTTAATATTCAGAGGTTATCAAACAAGTAAGAGAGCAGATCCGGTGTTGTACCCAACAGCAAACCTGGATTACTGTGTTGCAGCCACAGGAATAAAGACTTCAGCTCACTTTTAAGGAAGAACTGTTTGGTCAGACACTACAGGTCTCTGAAACACTACAGACGATTTTTAGGAGGGAAGGAAGTCTGGGAATCCATAAGGTCCTTTTCTAATCTTAAATTCTAAGTCTCTGAACTAAGAGCACTTCACGATGACTACAATTTAAGGTAAAACTAAAGAACGCTTTCAAAGAAAATACCAAATAATGGTTAAGGTAATTGTTCCAGAAAATGACAACAAGTAATATTGCCTTTTTTGGTGACTACGTTGCAAGTGCCCTTCCCAATCTTAAAATAATACGTTGTGACTTAAAAACACACCTGTTAGCTCCTCACTTGAAACCTAGAGTGTCTTTTATTGAAGGTAAGAACAATATACAGATAAAATCCACATGAGGAACATACCTCTTCTGTTTGCAGAGGTCCTGACCTAGAAGTAGAGCCTAGAAAAAAAGTGCGTGCCCAGCATAAAGAAAGGGTGGCATTCTCTCGTCCCTCCCTCCCAGTATCTCCCAGAGCAGGTGACAACTCCAACAGAGCTAGGAAAGAAAGCGGAAGGGGGTGAGAAGACATGAGCAGGCAAGATGGGAACACAGGATCAGTTTAAACTGCTCAATGTATAAGCCAGCAGCAAAAGTATGCCTCTTTTGTTATTATGATATGGTCAGCAAACTAGGTATTTTTTGACTCGTACAAAACTGGATTATAAAACTTTGGAGAAAATAAAATTAAATGGCTTTGAACTGAAATGACTCAGAACTCAAGGGAAAAAACCCTTCTTTAGGAATATATTAACTGGGATTCAGAACCCATAGTTGCCACAGGAGAAAAAAGAATAGACAGGATCAGCAATGTGGAAATAAGACGAAGCATATTTATAACCACAAAGAGATAAGTTTAATATTTTTTACTAACTTCATCACAGTATTATGTATTGCAAAATCAAAATTTAATGTAACCCAAAATATTTCACCCTCAGCTTAAATTCAAAGCAGAATTTCTAAGTTCCCCAATGTCATAAACTGCTGCTCATATCTATAATAAAGATTAAAAAATGTGAACTTTTCTGTAACAAATCCATTACTATGTTGGAAAGTTAGTTATAATATTTAGTAACTTATAATCAATTTCCCCAGGAAACGACATGGAACTAGCAGGAAACAAGGCAGACTGACCAGCACTTTTTTTTTTTGCTTTATCTAGCTTCTGTTTCTTTCCCATTTTCACACTGCTCAGACACCTGAGATATGGCTACATTTTCACATTTTACACAGGTGTGCCTTTGTACATACTTGACACCTCTCCTTGTTTTTGTTTTTTAATTTGAGAGAGAGAGAGAGAGAGAGCACGCGAGCACGTTCAAGTGGGGGAGAGGGGCAGAGGGAGACAGAGAGACAGAATCCTAAGCTGGTTCTACATTCTGCAAGGAGCCTGACACCAGGCTCAATCCCACGACCCTGGGATCATGGCCTGAGCCAAAGTCAAGAGTTGGATGCTCAACCAACCGAGCCATGCAGATGCCCCATTTATACCTCTCCTTTATATGCCCTTCCCTTGGGTGGCTCAGTCGGTTAAACGTCCAACTTCAGCTCAGGTCATGATTTCACGGTTTGTGAGTTCGAGCCCCGTGTTGGTCTCTGTGCTGACACCTCAGAGTCTGGATCCTGCTTCAGATTCTGTGTCTCCCTCTCTCTCTGCCCCTCCCCCACTCACACTCTGTGTCTCTCTCTCTCAAAGATAAACATTAAAAAAAAATTTTAATGCCCTTCCCTGTTGTCTTTGTGGTGAACTCCTATTCGTCCTTCAAAACTCAATTTGCCCATTACCTCCTTGAAGCCTTCCTGTACCCAAATAGCTCATATATTGGATTTCCAAACTTTTCTCATCTCTTCACTACAGAGTTTGTACGAGAGCAATCTCCGTGGGATGCAGGGACATATTAGAAACTAAAACCCATGTCACTTGGTTTCACTTAAGATTCTACCACACATCTACTAAATTATTTTTGGTCAAATGGCCCTAAATGCTCTCTCTAAAAAATGGGCATAAAATGTGAAGTGAGAGTTTCCAAAAACATGCCGTTAAGCCCTGGACTCCTTAGCAGAACCATACTGAGAACAAAGCTTCTTACCATTATGATCCCAATGGAATCAACTACAGTTACATCCCTAAAAGAAAGGTGGCAAATCATGAGGACAAAAAAGCAGCACATCCCCTAACCTACACTTCAGATGGTTGTACAAGGTGACTAATCTTATAGGGCTCCTTGCAGCTAGGTCTCATGACACAAATCTCCATACTGGAAACCTTAATCCCATTACACTAGAGTAATCTGACTCAAGTAGTTAGTGAAGTATTCTTTGAGTGAAACCCGGACAATAAAACACTCCCTTTAAGCACGTGAAAGAAAAAGTTCATTTGTGATTTACCATATACGTTATTTTTATTTAATGGGTGATATTTACTCATCACTTCTTGTGATATTTAATTCAGCATGACACGTGGCCCCGACTTGCCTACACCATGCATATTAAGAGTGAACCCAACATATCAAGGAACCAAAGGTTCACCACAGTGACTTAAAGAAAAGAAAAACAAGAGGCCTAGAATTAAAATACTATGGTTCGTGGTAGAAGAAGGATAGGAGAGAGAGGCACTGTGATAGCCATAGTCACTGGCAACTGCTAGCCACTGACAAGGAGAGACACTTGGGGCCTTCTGGGGCATGAATTTATAGCGATGGACCATATAACATACACATGCAACACAAGTGGTCACGGTTGATAATTGTGGAATCTGGGTCACAGGTATGTGGGTGTTACTCTACTATTGTCTCTACTTCTAAATATTTGACATTTTCCATAATAAAAAGTAAAAAACACATTCATGAACACCACCAAATCAGTGATCTGAATCCCCCTTTTCAAAATCTTCCTTGAAATGGAGAAACAGACTTTAAGGTGGAACAGTGTTACAGAAGTGACTAAGGCATAATTAAAAAGTTAGTATGCTTAGGCTGTAGATGTGTATAGAAACTAACTTTGAAAAGAAGTCACAGGATTAATCAACATGTCTAAAACTAACGTGCTCCAAAAAGCGGGCCACAGAGATGGGCATCAAGGTCAGCATTTCTGCAATGTCACTCATACATTTCACGGGGCTCTCCCAAATTCCTATTCTTCCCTCAGCTACCACCCTTCAGCCTTCTTCCCCACTCAGAAAACGTGCTGGCTACGTGTACCCATGCTGAGCAAGCAGAGCCCTTTTTTTACACTGCATACAACAGGATGTTACAACAGGATGTTTACTGAATTTTTAAAGCATGTTGTGCATTAATATTTTAGGGATGATTTACAATCAATATTGTCATCCTCCCAAAGGAGTCGTTTTCTTCGTGGTATCTGCTGCTAACACCCACCCCAAATAAAAACTCTATTGGGACCGTCTTGGGTATTATTTTTGCAAGCAATACAAAGTGCTAAGTTTTAAAAATATTAAGTATATAAGGGCCTATCTTGGTAGAACATTTCTAATTAATAATCTTTTACAAATGTTCCCCAAATCAAACAAATTAGAACAAAGATGAATATGTCTATTTTAGCTAAGATCCAGAAGCATAAAGTGAAAATAAAGAATTTTCCTTTTAAATTAATTATCTAATTCATTTTAATTTAAAAATCATTGGAATTGGTTCTCTTTGTCCTCCTACTCAGACTGAGGTGAGGATGGTCATTAAAACTCAGAAACTTGGGGGTACGTGAGTGGCTCAGTCGGTTAAGCATCTGACTCTTGATGTTGGCTGAGGTCATAATGGGTACAGTTTCAATATCGCAAGATGAGAAAAATTCTGGAAACGGATGGTGGGGATGGTTGCACAACAATGTGAATGTACTTACTACCACTGAGCTGTACATTTAGAAATGGTTAAGATGGGGGGCGCCTGGGGGGCTCGGTTAATTTTGGCTGAGGTCATGATCTCACGGTTGGTGGGATCGAGCCCCACATCAGGGTCTGTGCTGACTGCATGGACACTGCTTGGGATTCTCTCTCTTCCTCTCTCTGTCCCTCCTCCGCTGTCTCTCACTCTCTCTCAAAACAAATCAATAAACATTTTTTAAAAAATCAGAAACGTAGATATTTCTTTCTGTTCTTGGTTTGTTTTTCTTTCATATCCTTATCAAAATGAATCTCATTTAAACATCAGGATGTAAAGACAATCCATTCTGTGAAGGCTTTGTTTCTCAATAAGAAAAAAGAGGGGAGGGGAGGGGAGGGGAGGGGAGGGGAGGGGAGGGGAGGGGAGGAAAGGAAAGGAAAGGAAAGGAAAAGAAGAAAATCTCCATAGTAACCCTGAACATGACTAAGCTGTAGAACTTCCTAATACCTCCAGACATGAGCAAGAGCAGAGGACAGTGGAAGGGGAAGCTACAAGTAGAAGTGGCTTATGAGAGTCACCCTTGACCATGCCAAATTCCCCACAAGCACATATGCCCCAACGGATCAAGCTTCTCATCATCCTTCTTCCAGCAGCCCCAACCTACTCTCCCAGGATGCTGAATTAAAGCAGAAGATATGATCACAGGACTCTCCTCCACATTCGAAGCTTAAAGAAGAGCATGGCCCTGTCTTACGTGCAATTCATATCCGAATAGGGGGTTCTCACACTGATTTCTTCTATAATATCTAACCTCTTCAACCAGCCCCTTACAACTGACTTCTCCTTCCATTCACTAACCCTAACAACTTCTAAAAACGTGTATCTGGTTTGCAAGACAAGAGAAAGGAAAGACATTGTATCTAAAATCTGCATTTACTAAGATGTTCTGCCCTTTGTCCCTGACCCCTGACTTTTCAGGAAGAAATCTTTCTTTCTGATGTGTGCCATCCTCAATTGTGTTAACCCCAAAAGGCTCCTGTGGTTGTCAAGAACAGCAGAAGGTCCTTTGTTCAGATAAATCAAGCATATGTGTGTCTTTATCTCCTTAAAATATACATAAAAACAAATAATACTTTAAAAAGATTGTCTGGGGGCGCCTGGGTGGTTCAGTTAGCTAAGCGTTCAACTTCGGCTCAGGTCATGATCTCGCAGTTTGTGAATTTGAGCCCCACGTTGGGCTCTGTGCTGACAGCTCAGAGCCTAGAGCCTGCTTCGGATTCTGTGTGTCCCGTTCTCTCTGTGCCTCCTCCACTCACACTCTGTCTCTCTCTCTCAAAAATAAACATTAAAAAAAATTTTTTTTAAATAAAAAGATTGTCTGGGGGCACCTGGGTGGCTCAGTGAGTTAAGCGCCCAACTCTTGGTCTCAGCTTGTGTCATCATCTCGCAGTTCGTGGGTTCGAGACCCACGTTGTGCTCAGTGCTGACAGCATGGGGCCTGCTTGGGATTCTCTCTCTCTGCCCCTCCCCTGCTTGCTCACTCACCCTCTCACAGAAATCAATAAATAAACTTAAAAAAAAAAAAAAAAGATTGGCCAATCAATGGTAACAGCAGGAATGGTGGCCATAAAATTATTTTATTTCTGTATTTAGTCTCTCTCTCTCTCTCTCTCTCTCTCTCACACACACACACACACACACACACACACACACACACACACACAGAGTTAGAATTACTATGTGTCGGTATAAGTCTATCATGTCCACCTCTGACGTAAGCCCTAGGAGGTTCTATTGCTATTCCCTTTATCAAATGAGAAAGCCTAAAATTTAGAAACTTACAGTGACAGAGTCCGTGAATGGTGGAACCCGTGTCTACCTTAGTTTGAAACCTAAATTCCTTACTCCCACACCATTTGACTTCTCCGAACATTGAGAGCCTTTCTGAAAGGAAAGGAGGTTAAGGTTCTAATTCAAATTCATTCTAGTTAATACCAGTTAACCACTAGTTAACTACTTGTTAACACTAGTAACTTAAGGTAATTAAATCCGCCCCCCCCCCCCCCCCACCATCCTGGAAGCACTCACAGACACTTGTGTGAGATATAAGCTGAGTCTTGTTGTGGATGGATATGCTTGTGAATTATCTTCTCTTGTAGCTACATTACATATCAAACACTTTCTAATGGCAATGTAGTAATCGGTGGAAGAGGACAACTCACGCCAACACTTCACCCTGGCACCATCATGCTTCCTGGGCCACAATTCTCCCCCAACCCCCACCTCTCCTGTGAGAGTCCTGATGGGTGCATCTATTCATGGTTTGGACAATCAGAGACAGTACCTTATTACAAACACACCATCCTATGAAGATGGCATGTCAGCCACCCAGCAACAGCAAAGAGTCAAACATATGACATTTACAACTGCCAGTTAGAAATCAACAATTTCCACACCTCTTTTAGGAGGCATTTCATAATCTACCCTCTTTCATTTCACTTCTTTGCTGTCTCTCTAGAAACAAACTCTTTGAGGTTAAAAACTGTATTTTGCCATTGCTCTAAAGGTGCATATATAGTCTAATGAGTATTGTGGTTTCTGAATGAGTCTACAATTTACCTAGCAATTCAGATCAAGAACCTAGAAGGCATTTTTTATTCCAAAATTTTCCTCATGCTTTGTACGTAATTATCAGTAATCCTGTCTCTCAATCTTCAAAACACATCCCAAAATGCATCTATCCACTTCTCTCCATCTCTCCTTTCACCTCTTACCTGGAAAATACCACAAGAGCCTCCTCCCAGTCAGACCCCACCCCTTGCTTCTCTTCTTGTCCTCCATAATCCATTCACTACACAGCAGCCAGTGTCAGACTATGTAACTTTCTGAAAGAGAAGTCTTTCAAATGGCTTGCCATTATGCCAATCATATAATCCAGAGTCTTTACCCTGTTTTGTAACCTAAAATCCCTGCCTTCCCTGACTTCGTGTCCCTTTTTCTAGTATTAGGACTTTCACACCATCTTTTCCAACTACCTGGAAAGTTCCTCCCACCAGGTCTTCAAATAATTGGATACTTCTTTTCATTGAAGTTCCAGTTTAGGGGCGCCTTGGAGGCTTAGTAAGAGTCCGACTCTTGATTTCGGCTCAGGTCATGATCTCACAGTTCATGGGATCAAGTCCCGCGTGGGGCTCTGAGTTAACAGCATAGAACCTGCTTGGGATTCTCTCTCTCCCTCTCTCTCTGCCCCTCTCCTGCTCATGTGCACACACTCTCAGAATAATAAACATTAAAAAAAAAAGTTATTCTTCATCATTCTTGGCCATTATAACTTGTATTATAGCTCTGTGATTATTTGATGTTTTCTTTCTTGTCTGTTTGCTTATTTATCATGTTTCCCCAATGTAAGTGCTACCGAGAGAGAGGAATTAGACTTGTTCTTTGCTATATATCCCAGTGCATAAAACACATACTTGACATACAGAAGGTGCTTCATAAATGCTGGCTATCTTTAGAACAGTGACTTATCAGTTGGGTGGATGTTAATTAAACTCAATACCTATTAATCTTTTTGTTATTATTGTTTTAATCAAAACAATTGTCATTGGTAACCTTGATAATTTACCTGTTTACTCACATCCTTATTCATGTTTAAGAATTTATACCTCTGACTTGTTCCAAAAAGAATGTAAAGCAGCTGACTATGACACTGCATTTGGTTTAAAAGGTCAAAGCATCTCCACATAGGACATTATAGGAAATACCTGACCAACACTCTTCAAAAGTGTCAAGGTCATATGAACCACAGAAAGACTGAAAAACTGCCACAGACCAGAGGAGAAAAAGGAGACATGACAATCAAATGAAATGTGGTACTCTGGACTAAATCCTGGGACAGGAGAATGAAAAATGCTAGTAAAAAACACTAATGAAAAAGCCAGTAAAATCCAAATAAATTTTCAAGTTTACATCAGAGTAACGTGTTAATGTTGGTTTCTTAGTTTTGACAACTCTGTCATGGTAACGTAAGATCTCTGGGAAACTGGGTGGGGCTACATGGAAACTCCCTGTACTATCTGTATAACTTTTCGCTAAATAGAAAATTATTCCAAAATAAAAAGTTTATTTAAAAAAACCAACATCTCAGGGTGCCTGGGTGGCTCAGGTCACAATCTCACAGTTCACGAGTTCAAGCCCCACATCTCGCTCACTGCTGCCAGCACAGAGCCTGCTCTCGACCCCCTGTCTCCATGCCGCCCCTCCCCCATGCGTGCACATGGGCTCTCTCTCAAAAATAAACATTTAAAATAAACACGTCAATCAATCAACATCTCCATACAGAAAAAAAATTCAATGTACTTTGACCACAGTTTGGCATTTTATTCCGAATAAAACAGAGTGTAGGCCGTTGACTTACTGCTTTGAACCCACGTAACCATTTAAATATAAAAGCACAGTATTATTTAATATTTGTCTCCTCACATTTGCAACCACAAAAGTAATTTTAAAACGACCATGCAGATGTATTCATTGCCTCTAATAGCACATTAATTCTACAGACATGCCGAAAGAAGCGTCATCCCTCCCATTTTCTCTAGCAGGATGCTGCCCTATGCAATTAGAACCTCCACTGGCCAACCAGGTTGGGAGAATCTTCTGAGTCCCTATCAACCTACATTCTGCCCATTGCTTGTTCTCTAAAAGGAGGAAGCACTAATGTTCTTAAGTGCATTGCGTCATCAGAGAACATAGCTTTTACTTGACAATTCACAGGTAGCCAGTATATCAAGAAGTCTTTCTAGACATTATTCTCGAATTTTCTGTTAACTGTTGACAAAGTTATTCCCTATTCATTCACTTGATAAACAATTACATCATACAGCAGTTGGGATCACACTGAACTTGGATAGCAAACTGGATTATAAATTAAAAAATATGAAAGCAAATTCCAGTGTAATGTTTCTACACCCAAGAGAGGTTTCATCATTTCATAAACACACCCAAAACCAAGGCACAAAGTACTGCAACCCACCCATTTTACACATAATTCTATAAATGTGATGTAAAATCATCTTCACGCAGAGTACCTGAAATACCAGCATTTATTCTGGCTTCCATTACACACACACACACACACACACAGGTATACTGTTTCATAGGTCATGGTGATCTCATTTAAGTAGGAGACTATTAAACAGTCAAGAAAATGATGATGTGAAAAGAAATTAAGCCATTTGAAAGGCAGAAGTTGGACAGGTGAAAGGGAGTGGCACAGATTAAACCACTTAAATGAAAAAATAGAGGAAGAGGGGAAATTTGTAACACTTCTCTGGGTATTTTGTGGTTTTGCAGTTGTCCGACCCTGGGCCAGTCCCTTAAATATTCTTAGTCTACATTCTTTATAACATTAAGATAGTAATGCCAGTTTACCCACTGAGTTCTTTTTGTTCTTTTTTTTTTTTTTTTTTTTTTTAGGGATAAACAGAACCCAGCAAATGAAGCACAATTTAAAAATTTTTCAGTTGGCTACTTTTCAGCCAAAATGAGCTTTCAGAAAACTAAAAAAATTATTAGGTATAATACTATATTCTGGAACTGGGTAAAGGAGAAAGCAACTCTAGCCAGCTAGAAGTTGAAAAATATTCTTGGGCAAGCACTTACCTTGGAGACTTGTCGAAGCCACCTTAAATACTCCGTGAATGTATCAAAACAAATGTAGTAAGTCTGGCTTTGGGGTCCAGAGGAGCTAAATGCTAAACAGTGCTGGTGCTTTTTCACTTCTTCTACCTATAAAAACAGAGACAAAAACACATCAGGAAAGCAGACCATTTACATAGTTCATTAACCATACCTTAGGTCAGTGAGCCTACACAGATTTGCATCTTTCCCTATATATGTTCCTCTTAATACTTAAAACACGTAAGTTCCTGAGTCTGACTAACCAACTTGAATTACAAGGAAATCGAAAATGGGGAGTTTTATCTTCTTTAGATTTCCCCACAGTAGTGAAATTCTCTTCTTCCTGTTTAGATTGGAACAGACGCCCTTTCTTATCTTTCTATATCCTCACAATAGGCTGCTGGGGTTCTTCCTTCCTTTGGGAGGAGTTTTACTTAAGACTTAAGGATTTTTACTGCAGAAGGATTTTTACTTTGAGCGACTTTTGTATTAGTCTGCATTACAACCTTTTTTAAAAAGAAGTCTTCAAGCGTGTTAAATAAGTTTTTAAAAATTTAACGTGAAATTGAGTTTAACATGAAAGAAAACTCTACCATAAGAACTTTCAAGTCCTAATAAGGCAGCGATACAGTCAAATCAAATTTCCACTCCCAGTAAATGCTTCCTAAGCAGGAAAAGTCCAGACAATAAAGTAACATGGTATTCCACAAGCTCCTATGCTGCAGTTACAAAACTAATCACAAGTCATAAAGAGTAAAGAATTTTCAAAAAGATCAGTATCACAGACTATGTTCTGGGACCAAAAGGCAATTAAAAGTTAGATGTCAATAATAAAAATTCCATTTAAAATCCAAGTGTACTGGGGTGCCTGGGTGCCTCAGTCGGTTAAGCGTCCGACTTCAGCTCAGGTCATGATCTCACGGTCTGTGAGTTTGAGCCCCGCGTCGGGCTCTGTGCTGACAGCTCAGAGCCTGGAGCCTGCTTCAGATTCTGTGTCTCCCTCTCTCTCTGCCCCTCCCCTGCTCATGCTCTGTCTTTCTCTGTCTCAAAAATAAATAAAGACATTAAAAAAAATTAAAAAAATAAAAATAAAATCCAAGTGTACTTAGAAAACTAGTACCACACTTCCAAACAAGTAAAAAAATAAATAAATAAATAAATAATAGAAATTTAGATAGTTTTAGAACTGAACCATTAAAAAATACATATCAAAATTTATGGAATGCAACAAAAGCAGTACATAGGGGAACATTTATAATTATAAATACTCACATTAGAAAAGAAGGCAGAATATTATTTTGATTGATACATGTCTCAAGAACTCAGGGGGAAAAATACCAAACCAAAAACTGAATAAATTCAAGCCAGAATAAAGGTGACATCAAAAAACAGAAATTAATGTCATGAAAACCAAATATACAACAGAGAACATGAACTTTAACAAAATACTGGTTCGTTGAAAAGGCTAATAACAAAGTAAATGTCAACAGATATTAGTTCATGATATCAGCTGAAGACAGACATAAATAACATTAATAATGAAAAGAGAGATAGGCCTACAGATTAAGCAGAGATTAAAAAGAACATTATAAACAATTCTGTGGCAAAATCTCAGCAAAATATATTTTACTAACACTAAATCAAGAAAGAAAAAAAACCGAAGGCCTACATAGTCCTATAATCATTTAAGAAACTGAATAAACAAACTTTTTCTCAAGAAATATCAGGCCCATATCATTTTATAGATGAATTCTATCAAAGTTCCAAGAAAGAGAACATTCCAAATTTGTGCAAACTCATCCACCCAACAAAAAATGAAGAGAAATACCACAAATTATTTTATAACCAAAAACAGATCAGAGTAGTAACAGAAAAAAAAAATTATAGGCGAGTCTCAGTTACAAACACTTATCTTGAACAAAATGTTGCATCACAATCCAGAAATACAGAAGGAAAAAAACTATATCAAAAACAAATTGGATTTACCTCAGGAAAGGCAAGATGATTTAACATTATTGGAACTATAAAATCATTAATCATATTAACAAATTAAAGAAGAAAACCAGGGGCGCCTGGGTGGCTCTGTTGGTTAAGTGTCCAACTTTGGCTCAGATCATGATCTCACAGCTCGTGGGTTCGAGCCCTGTGTTGGGCTCTGTGCTGACAGCTCGGAGCCTAGAGCCTGCTTTGGACTCTGTGTCTCCCCCTCTCTCTGCCCCTAACCCACTAGCATCCTGTCTCCGTCTCTCTCAAAAATAAAATAAATAAACATTAAAAAAAGAAGGAGGAGGAGAAGGAGGAGGAGGAGGAGGAGGAGAAGAAGACCATATGATCATCCCCACAGCTGCAGAAAAAGCATTTGGTAACATTCACCACCCATTCATCATTCATGATAAAAACTCCCAGCAAACTAAGAACACAAATAACAACTCAAGCTGACAAAGTGTATTTATCAAACATCTAAGGCAAACTTCAGTGTTAATGATGATATACCAGTCTCTTTAAGATCACTGAGAAGACAAGTATCCACTGTTTCTACTCAATACTATACTAGAGTCCTGGCCATTACAGTAAGACACAAATATGTATTAAAGAAGAAAAAAATTGTCATTATTTGAATATTACATGATTAGCTACATAGTACACTCCAAAGATTCTATAGACAGTATATTAGAATAAATAAGAAAATTTAGCCAAGTGGCTGAATATAAAATCAATACTCAAAAGTCAGCTGTATTTCTATACACTAAAGACAAAATATTTTTTAATGCGATTTAAGCTAATCAATATAGACAGAAATTAGACCAGTGATTTCGGGAGGATGAGGAAAAGAGTGGAGGGAAGGGGGATAAAAGGAGCACAAGGAAACTTTCAGGGGTGATATGATCATTCTTATTCACTGTGGTGATGGTTGAATGGGTGTGTTTAGCTAGCTATACTGTTATCACATTATCATCAAAATGTGCAGTTTAATGTCTGTCGATTATACCTCCATAAAGTTTGGTGAAGATGCAGAGAAAGAGGAACACTTGTACACTGCTGTGAGTGTAAAATGGTGCAACAACTTTGGAAAGCAATTTGACATCATCTTGTAGCATGTGCATATGCCCTATAGTCCAGTAACTGCACCCCTAAATGTGTATCTAAGAGCAGTATTTCTCAAGGAAGTAATTTAAGGATTTTGAATTAAACAGTTCATTGTACATTGTGCAGGACTGTCTAATACTTCGTGTGACTTTTTTTTCACTGAGCTCCTGCCCTGTAAAGGCCGATAGTGTCCCCTTGCACCAAATATATTGGTATTAACCAAACACTCTACTTTCCACGTTTCCCAGACTTTCTGCAATCAAGGTGAAGTCATGTGACTAGTTCTGGCCAATGAGCCACGAGCAGAAGTGGCATGTGTCACTTCTGCATCCTAATATACAAAAGCCAGTTTATGACTCTCCAGTTACCTCTTCCCTTGCTTAAGCACCAAAGGAAGGTTGCATGTTCCAAATGTTGTAAGGGAGCCGAGCAGGCTGGGTCCCTGTACAGTTATGTGAAAAAAGAAATCTCTACCAATCTACAGTGGACGTTTAGTGGAATGAGAAAATTTAAGTCACTGACATCTGGGGGGGATTTGTCACCATAGCATAATTTAGCTTACATCAACTGATACGTTGACTGTTCAATCACTTCACAATCAAAACACCTGCACATATTATCCAATGTCTCCTTTGGGCACAGCACCTCTGAGAACTACTGTCCTAGAAAAACTACTTGTGTACCAGGACGCATATCAACATAAGCCCATTTTGGCAGAATCATTTATAATGACAAAAAACTAGAAGCAACCCAATGTCCAACAGGAAAATTACTTAAGAAATTATGAGAATTTAGAACACTTACAGAGGGAAACGTTATACAGAAATGAAAACCACATACAGAAAGCAACAGAGAATCTTATTATGAAGCATAATACTGAGTGAAAAAATTCAATCACAGAAGCCCACACATGGTATGATACCAATTTTATTCAGATCAAAAACAAGCAAAACATAGTTACATCATAAAACTTATTTTAAAAAAGAAAATGATGAATACATATTCTAGGACAATGGGTGGATACCTTTGGGGTTGGGGGATACCAGTGGGACAGACGTAAAGAGAACACAGGTAGAAAACATTGGTGTTTATATGGCTGTGATTCCTAAACTGAATAGCAGTAGGTAAATGGTTATTCAATTTATTATGCATCATAATTTAACAAATATTAAGTAAAATATTAAGATGTTACATCTAAAAACCGATGTTAAATTCTACAGGATAAATTAAATATAATGTAATACTTGCACAACGAATAGAAACTTATCTATTAAATAATTTTCCCCAACAATGAAATTTTAAGAGTGCTTCATTTAGCTTTATATTTGGAATTCGACATTTGAAAATGGGAATTAATGATCATGCTCAAGTAGTGTTGTGTTTGATTTATCAGCAATTATTGCTAGGTTATGGCCAATCTATCTCACACTTCATTTCTAGCTCTGCTTCATAAATATTTTAAAAACAAAACCAAAAACCTTCCATTCACTCTTAGCTTTTCCTTCAACAGAATAAAACGGAATGAGCAGAATGAAAAAAGGAACAGATACACATTAATGAAAACTCAGGCGGCAAAGAGTGAGTTATTTTTCCCTAACTCGGTCAACAGGTTTTAAAAGACTGTTTTTCGACATACTCAATTATTTTTAAAGGCATAGTACAAAACAGGTTTTACAAGGTTTGTCTGTGAGAAAAGGAAGCCATTTCAATTCATTCAATGGTAGAAGTCCATCCAATAATAGGCCTGGGAAACAAGACAAGTCTCTAGCCCTGAATGAAAATGCTAATTATAACTTGATCTTCTGAACCTTATCTGAACATTCCACTACTTTCCTGCCTCAGCTTCTCTGAGCACAATAATCTTTCTGGCCATCTCCTTCATATGTCAAAAGATTTTTCACCCTTCAAGTTCCACCATAATTGCTACCTCCTTCATCACAGAATTCCCCGATTCCCCCAGAACAAAATGTAATCTCTCTGCACTACTTTTTTGCATCTCTCTTAGAGCAGATTTTATTGTGTCCATCCTTCATCTCCGGATAGTAAATTATAAGCAATTCAAAGGCAGGGGTGATGACTTATCCATCTTGGTATTTCTGGGGCACCAAGCAAAGTGGCTTCCCCACAGAGGTTATTTAATAAATAGTTATATTAAATTTGCCTAAGCAAACACCTAACATCACAGAGAAGAAAGAAATAGACTGTTGACCTAACAGGGCATCAAACATCTAATACGCATTTTTAATGACGACCTATTGGAGTAGTAATGATGACCAATTTTTCAGAATTCAATCCAAAGGACAAAATCTTCAGTAATAAGACACCAGTAATTCTTCAATGCTCAGACAAAAGTTAAGTAATGGCTTCAAAATAGATAACTGAAATAGATCTAAATGTACCTTGCAGCCTGGCCAGAATCTTTTTTAAATGATCAAGTATTAGTCTTCTTAGGATTAGACTGTCTAATAGCAGAGGGGCGGGTAGGGAACTGACATGGGCTATTTACATAAGGAGAGACTACTTTAAATTATGAATGAAGAATGAATTTGCTACATAGCAAGTGAATAATAACGGCATTTACTACTGCACACATCTGATTTTACCTAATTCATTCCTAATCCCTGGAATAAACAGATCAAATATTTGCCAATTTTAAAAAGTTCACTTCAACAAAAGTGGTGTTTTATTTTCCCCTCTATTTATATCCTCCACGTCCTGCCGTCTTTCCCATGCCCATTCAGGGAAGAAAACAGTAAAGAAAATATTTGCTTAATATGCCCCCAATTTTCACACACCCTTTTCTTCATCCAAATTTGCCTTCCCATTTATTAAAAGATTATCCTATCATTTAAAAATCAGGAAATACTAACATATAATTATGGTAATGATACATCTACCAACACTTGGGAATTAATAAATTGACACGGCAAAAAAAAGAATGTAACATTTTCCCAAGCAATTTGGTTCTATTTCATAAATGATAGGAATAAAATAATTGACATGCCCAAAGAAAAGCAGCTAGCAATGTTGGGAATAACTATCAGCCATATCACAGCTCTTCTCTGAAACAAGGTAACATTTCAATTTCAAAAATTATGAATGGCTAAACTGATAAACTAAAAAATGCTAACTTCACTGGTCACTAAACAAAAATAAACAGAGAAGTAGGGCAAAGTCGGATCAAAGATTCATGCAAGAGAGAAAGAGTCTAACCTTTGGTAAGAATGCTTGAATGATCCTTAAGCCCTGGACTTAAGGATCATTATTCTATCCTACACAAGAGACACTCAAGATATCAAGAGATGTCTGCTAATAAATAATAACTTATCATCTGTAGCCTAAAATATAACACTGACTTTTAGTTGCTCTGTTTCAGGTCTGTAAATAAGATGCATGTACCAATAAAGTGATCGTCACCAGGGCCTCGCGTGAGCCGATGCGTGGCCATTTTCCACAACTCCACCATCCAACAATGCCCACTGGTGGAGCAAAACAGGAACTGAGTAAGACCTCAGATGAGTGAAAACCATGGAACCCGTATTACAGAAATGGCCCAAAGTGAGCTTAATAACACTGGGGAACCCGTTAGCATTTTGTTCATTTTGAACTTACTTTTCCACCAATGAGAGGCAGAACATGCATCTTTCCGGCCCAGCTGTCTTTCACAGATGACACCATCAGGCAGGTCCCACACAGGATGACTTGGCGTCTGGCCCATCGGTTCACCGGCAACTGCATTTTGCCTTTACGGACGTTATACATTCCTGAGAGCTGAATCCGTTCAGAGCCACCAGTGCTGTGGGGTTTTCCTGAAACAAACACGCAAACATCTGAGTCCAAAGAAGTGAGTTTTCAACTCGTTGGCATACCAGATAAACCACCTGGACCACAGAGAATAATTATGGGCAACGACCTAATTTATAATCGAGAGACTCTGAAATGTGCAGTAATACAATTATGGTAAGAACTACCACATCTACTCCACACGTGCATTTTAATTTTGGGCGAAGAAGAGCTTTTTCCTCAAAACCCAAGGAAACGACCATTTTAACTCCTCTGTTATAACCCAAGTGTTATTTTCTTCTATATCCTCCACCATTTTTGTTTACATTTAAAAAAGGGATGACTTCAAGATTTTTATAAATGGCTCGAGTTAATTTCAGTACACTTGGAAGAAAACATTACAGACCAAGATAGGAAAATAACCTTCAAGATTTGGCATTTAATGAAACTAATCTGTTGTGAAATTAACTGATGACATTCTTCCTTCTACACTGACTCAATGTACACGTACTATTAAGGGGATGGAAAATAAGTAACTTTTCTAATAAGAAAATACTACTTGGTGGCAATGGTTAAGTCCTCAAAGACAGACTTAATGCCAGTTCTATGAAGGTTGGTGAGTGGTGCCTCTTGTGCCTCAGGAAGCCAGAGACACAGGGAGATTGTACTGAGCCTCAGAGACAAAGCGGGCACTGGGAAAGATCTTAAGAGTCTTTGTTTCCAAGCTGGAAATGAATCTGGCAGAATGACTTGCACCCAAGTCCCATCAACTAGATGGGAGAACTCCCGTGACTCACGTGTCACGGCGTTATAAACAAGGAGAAAAACATTGCCAGTTGTAGACATTGAATGTATAGTATCAAAGAGGACCGAAACCCACTCTCAGAAATAAGTTAATGAGAGACACGTGTCCTCGCATAGGACCCAAGCCAGAAGTGTTCTATTTACTTGGAAATTTGCCTACTTGCCAAAGGCTAGCAGAAGAAACATATTCAAGAGACATTATATTCTTATGAATATTAAGAACTAACATAAATACCAAGTAGTTTTGGTAGATGTCTAATACCTACTGGAGAAGGAAACGAAAAGAGCACCAGCACCAAAAATAGATCTCAAGAGATCCAGCGTGTTGGAACCATCCCAATACATACCTTTGGGCAGAAATAACAAAACCAGCAGGTTTGAATTTCACTTCCTCTTTCTCCCGGTACATCAGAATGTTTTATAAAATAGATACTGCACACTGCATAATCTTGCTGGGGCCGGGCCAGCATGGAGTGTAACAGTGGTTCAGCTATTTAAACTTGGTGCCCAGCAAACAACTACACAGCTGCCACCCGCAAGGGAGCTGAGGGCCCCGCTGAATTGTTCAGTCACCAGATGCTAATGCCCCACAAAGAGATAGGAAGCCCAGGAGACTTCACATCAGACACGACTTGCCAAAGGCTGCCAGTGATGGATCAGACCACAGTCAGTCGCTTGTCCCCTTCTGTACTAGTTCATTTACACCCAGAAAGAAAATGCTCAGACTCCCAGGCTAAGAGCTCCTTTCTACATGACAGACATTTCCTGTCGGAAAGAAGCGCAAGATTACCAGATTTCGAAACTCCAATGTCCACAAATGTAATAAAGTAACACAGGCTAACGAGAGATCTGATCTAAATATGCATACGTGTGTGTGCATGGGCACACACACACACACACACACACACAAGCCTACATACAGACTAATGAATGCAAAGGAGACATTTTATTTAGCCCCATCTGAGAATGGCTTCGAGGACACACGTTAACCTGTCACATTTATGTAGATCTGTGAGTAGAGATTAATGAAAAAGACAACAGGGGTACATAAAGACAGCCCTTCAATTCTCTCAACTCCACAAAAATCCTACAGAAAGTCCCAGAACAAATCACCAGATAGAGTGGACTATATATCCCAGAGATAGATAGATAGATAGAGAGAGAGAGAGAGAGGGAGAGAGAGAGAGAGAGGAAGAGTATGGACACATCAACAGAGATAGGCTTTTTATTCTCTAGTTAGAAAAATTCCCAAAGTGCCTGAATAGTCTTGGAGCCTAATGGTAAGATCAGTCTGTCCTTGGAAAGCCCTAAACATCCCAGCCTGAATCAAACCCCTCCTTGTCTTGTTCTGAGTGAATTTCAATATCCTTGTTGTCTGCTCCCTCCCTGGGTGTTCCAGATCACACACGCCCTCGGGACTTGCTGTGTACCAAACAGGGCTCCAGGGAATATGGAGATGAATAAGACTCTACACCTAGGCAATCAGCCACGTGCACCCTCCTTTGCGTCAGACTTCTTTATTCTATGACATAGAATTATTTTCTCTTTCCCTGCCAACTCTCAAACTTCTCATTTCGGAGGAATTCCAACTGTCCCATGCTCCAATAAATATTGACAACACCAAGTGACCAATGCCTGTCAATTCAAAGTTGGATCGGTGGTGAAAACTTTTACTTTAGAAAGGTTACTCTAATTCCCTGCAGGTTTAAGGCATTTCTTACATGACGCAGGAGGAAAGATAGACAGCAAAAGCAAGTATTTCAAGCTGAGATAGAGACCTGACCACAGCAATGTTTACTGCAGTCTACTTCAGTTTCATCTATCGGCAGAGAATTTTACTAAATAAATGATTCAAAGTATTTATTCATTTAAGGGAAACTACGGTCTGCTACAGTATATGATTCATTAATACCAATGAGCTCATATGATTGTAAATAGAAGACTGGTGTCATTTTAACATGCTGTATTATGTTGGTTCATAAACATTTACTCTAGGCAAAAGGAGCCAGAATGGTAGAATTCTAACTTTCAACAGCAAAGGGAAAAACCCACAGTAAATACGCCGTCTCTGCACCCACAAGACTAGCATTATTACTGTTCTGTCACTGTGCATTTTTAATATTCCTTAAGGCAACTCAACTTCCAGCCTGCCTGGGCTGCCTGGGTTAGCTCCTGCGGTCCATCGTTACTTTTGTTGGTATTTTGGTTATAAAGATGCATGAACTTAGAGTCCTACCCCCTTCCAACTGCATTTTCCCGTAAACTTTTATTTCTCATTTACAATTGTGGAGAACAGGAAAATTTTCAGGAACATCTACAGAGTAACAGAAACACCTGTTTTAACTCTAAGACCGTTGAAACAACAGAGAAATAAGTACAAATTTGGCTGTTGCCAATTACATGCCTTTGCGAAATATATAACCACATCTATCATCGCAGTGGCTTAAAAAGACTCCATAAAATTCTTTTCAACTCTTCCCCTCAAGAGATGAGGCCTAACTCCACTCCTCTTGCATGTGGACAGTACTTAGTGACTGGCTCCTAACAAAGAGAATGTGGCAAAAGTGAAGCGACTTCTGAAACCAGGTCATAAAGGGCATATAATCTCCTCCTTGCTCTCTCTCTAGGATCACTCCCTCTGGAGAAACCAGCTGCCCTGTCACAAGGACACTCTGGAGACCCTACGAAAAGGCCAACAAGGTGAGGCACTGAAATTTCCGGCCAACAGCCAGCAAGGAAGTGAGGCCCCTTTTCACCAGCCGCATGACTGAGCCATATTGGAAGCAGATCCCCCAGCTCCAGGCAAGCCCACGGAACTGCTGCCCCCAAATCATCTCGACGGCGGACCTCAGGATACTTGAGCCACAACCACCCAGCTAAGCTGCTCCTGAATTCCTGATTCCGAGAAACTAGAATAAATGTGTGGTATTTGAAGCCATGAAGTTTTGGGGCAATAACTAATACAACTTTACTAAGTCGGTGTCAGTTCTATTTACCCAAACATAGCATTACTTTAATAACCCACTTTCCCCTAAAATAATCCACAGAACTTTGTACAAATAGTAAAGGTCTACTGTAATCAGAAATATTAACAAACAAGAATAAGAAAAGTAGATAAAGCAAGCACGACGTCCACAACTTAAGAGAACGGAAGTATTCATGATGATACGGCACCAAAACCTAAGAGAGCCTGATCACTGCATAAAAATCAATGGAAGAATTTACCATGCCCCTAGAGCTGGAAATGGTCAGGAATAAGTGAAAACATTCAACCCTCACCTGACCTTCTCTACCTTTAGAGCTTAGACTGACGAAACTCTAAAGCATGTTTCTTATTGCATATAAATCCTTAAATCCTTCTTGACTACCTTCAGTGACAGAAAGACTGAATTAAATTACTTGCCTAGGGTCATTTCAAGAGCTGGCAGAAGGATTTCAACAACCCATAACAAGGTCTAGAGACCTGAGCACTGAACTGGCACCTGGGAATTTGGTCTCACAGCTGAAAGGCTAAACAGGCTCAGCAAGACGTGCTGGCAGGAGCTTTGAAACAGATTTAAGACTAGCTGCTTTTAGCTAATGGAAATGACAACCAGCTGCTAAATAGATTTGGGGAGGGTTAATTTGTGTATCAGATCAAAATAGATAAAGTCAACTGCCCAATAAATCTTGCTTCTTACTGACAGCTACTCAATTCGATTAGGTTTATTTGTAGCCCCCAAATTACCATAGACCCTTCTCCCTGAGCAATCTCATGCCTTGAACCTTTCTCTAATCTCTAAATTCTTGAATACCACGGGAGCTTACAATTTCCCTTATAATATTAATTAAAACAGCACTGGAAAATGCGAGCTACCTCTTCATATTCTTATAGATGCTGTAAACACAGAGCCAATATAATTTTTGAAAAAATCCACCAAAGCAAAATCGAAATAAAACTATAGTAAAATTAGCCATGAATAGGGGCGCCTGGGTGGCGCAGTCGGTTAAGCGTCCGACTTCAGCCAGGTCACGATCTCGCGGTCCGGGAGTTCGAGCCCAGCGTCAGGCTCTGGGCTGATGGCTCAGAGCCTGGAGCCTGTTTCCGATTCTGTGTCTCCCTCTCTCTCTGCCCCTCCCCCGTTCATGCTCTGTCTCTCTCTGTCCCAAAAATAAATAAACGTTGAAAAAAAAAAATTAGCCATGAACTTAAAAAAATCCAGAAAGTCGAAGTAATGAAGATGATTACTACAACATACATTCTACGTAATACATAACAAGCGATACTAAATTCAAATGCCACAAGAAAATGCTGAATGAAGGAAGACAAGTTATAGCGGAGGGCCTCAAACTTCAGCATGCACCAAAATCACCTGGAAGGCTTGCTAAAAACAGATTGCAGGGCTCCATTACCCAGAGTTTCTGATTCAGTAATCCTAGGTGGGGGTGGGATATTCTGCTGATGCTGTGGGTCTAGGACCACCATGAGACCCACTGGGTTACAGCATTAGGTTAACAATGTTTTTTCAACCAGGTGATCGTCAGCATTTGCTTGATAAACCTTGACCAAGGAAGCAAGTCCATCAATTTGGGGAAAGGATGACAAAGGCAACCAGGAATGAATGAGAGGGCAGGTGCTGCCTTTATACCCGCTCGTCCCTCTTTCTTCCCTCACTTCCTGTCCTCACAAGGAACTTGATTCATCTCTCAGGCATCTTTAAAGTTCCCTCCATTCCATCATCAAAATTACTCCTTTGTTGTCAGAATACCTGATGCTCACGTCTCGGGATGTATATTTAGAGAAGGTATTTTCTTCAAAGGTGGGTTTCATTACAATCTTGAATTCACAGAGTACATAACCCTCCCCTGCTTTATGTGTGTCTTCAGCTCCGTTCCAGGAGCCATACGTGGTTAGCTGGTGTAGCCTCCCCTTATTAACTTCACATTTGGCAAAGAAAACGCATTTGAGAAATGTCATCAAATCAACCTTCACCTGTCAGGTCAGTGTCTTTGCCATCTGTTCCCTCCCTGAAATGGCAGTCTCATCTCTCTGTGCAGAATCAGACCATACCTTGAGAGCCTTTTCAACATTCTCCTGAGTTTTCTTTCTCATTGGATGAGCGATTTTTTTCCTTGGCTAGAAAAATCACTGTAACAGTTTCACAAACTTTTTGTTGTCCTTTCCATTATGGTGCATGGTAGACTTGTTCAGGTCCACAGGTTTGTTAAGCCTCAGCCACATCCAACATTCTCAAATTACCTACAACTTCTATTTTCTGGCTAAAAACCATCATTTTGGTAGACGGGAGAATTTTCATCACCTGCTTTACCAGCTGGCTTTATTTTTGTCATCCTTCTCCACAAAGGATAATGTCATAAGGCAACAAGCATTCAAGCATGAAACACCACGAGTGAGGAGAAACAGCTGAACTTCTCAGAAACAACGGGCAACAGGCCTCATGATATGCTTGATTCAAATTTAGGCCTCAGAATCATTACAAATTACTATTTATCATGAGGCTTTGGAAGCCTTGGGAGGATTAAATGTTAAGTCTGAGAATGCCTAAGGTCTAGTATACCCATAACAGCTCGCAAAAGAAAAACCATACTCACTCCCTCCTTTAGATAAAATTGTGACTTGTGTCAGAGGTGATGCGTACTGCTGTGGGTGTGGAAATCAGGGTGATGAGGCTAGACAGCTCCATCACTCCAGCTAAGTTTTCCCTGTGAGAGGCTTTTCTTAGGAGGGTTGTGAAGTTCCAAAGAGGCGTGCATGCGTTCATAAGTAAATGCTAAAATAAAAATTCTAAACTCACACATGAATGATTTGGGGATAACCCACACCACTACCCCACTTTCCTAGTTAAAAAAAAAAAAAAAAAGACCCGACACGTTTGTTCCCTTTGCTGGTAGGAACAGACTTTGGCCGAGATGACTTGAGAAGGTTACAAAGAGGGGCGCCTGGGTGGCGCAGTCGGTTAAGCGTCCGACTTCAGCCAGGTCACGATCTCGCGGTCCGGGAGTTCGAGCCCCGCGTCGGGCTCTGGGCTGATGGCTCAGAGCCTGGAGCCTGTTTCCGATTCTGTGTCTCCCTCTCTCTCTGCCCCTCCCCCGTTCATGCTCTGTCTCTCTCTGTCCCAAAAATAAATAAAAACGTTGGAAAAAAAAAATTAAAAAAAAAAAAAAGAAGGTTACAAAGAGCAATGTCCACACCATCACATTCAGACCCAATGTGATTCAAAACGCTTATCCCCAGCAGTTCTCTCTGGGAGGTGGGGTTAGGGTTGATGTTCCACTTTATAACACATGTCCGTAACGTTTGAGTTTTATAACAAAAACAAAGATTCCAAGAGGAAAGCAATTTCCTAATTCCTCTCTACTGCATTACGTAATAGTTAGCTACCTACCTTTTCCCCTACAAGGTTGTTCACACTAAAGACACTGAGTCCAGATTCAGATGTTCTAAAATGGACCTTAAAACTTATCTTGTACAAACGTCGCCTCAGAAATGTCTGAAACTCACCCATTTCAAATAATGACCATCCTTCCAACTTATTAGGAATCTCAAGAAAAAAAATTGCAAAACCTCCCATAATTGGCCCATTCCTATAATTTACCTATAGGTAACTATGGGAAACCTGATGAGCTTTATTTTAAGCCTTCTCAGAGTAACACACAAAATCCACAAAGTCCTCACTTATTTTCGGTTACTATTTCAAATGCAGCCCAATCATCCAAAGTTTAGAAGAATGGGTAGTAAAAAACAACAAAATAAACATAATTCTACTTTCTTCGTAGTATTACAATTTTGGTGAATTTTTTCAATTTTTTATCTGCATATCATTTATATACTTATAACATACACACCATCTTATATCCTGCCTCTTCCAACTACGCACTTTCCCAAGTTGTCAGTCGTTATATCTTAAAGACTTGCAAGATATGCTATAAATTATCTTTTGTTTCCTCATTTCATTACTGAGGACTGTTTCCAAATTTTCATTGTACGAATTGCTGAATCAAAGAGCTTGCTTTTACCAGTTCTTCCTAGGCAGCAACTCTAAATCAGCTATAAATCAGCAAAATCAGCAAAATGAGCAAGAATAAGTATGCTTCCACTACTGAATATTTTCCCCCAAAGGAATGAGTGACCTTTACAGACATCCTAAGAACATATGAAAGAAACAAAAGCACAGTAAACCATACTATTAATAAAAATGAACCCACACCCACTCTCTATATGGAAATAGGTTTCAGATTGCTGATACCAGTAGATATATTTGAATACGACATGGGAAGTCTCTGCTTTTTAAAGAATGATTAAAAGAAAATAGACTACACAAGCAAAAGAAAGAGGAAAAAAACATCTAATTTTTCTGATGAAAACATTTGTTAACATTTGTACACAGGCAAATAGCATTCTGACTTTATCCAGCACTCTATATTGTTTTCCCAATCCCAAATAACTTTTTACCAAAGGGGTAAAGTCAGAGGGAGAGATTACTCTGCACTGAGTCACTAACTGGCTGTGACTATGAGGAACAGCAAAACACTTAGCAATGGATTAAATAATAATAATAATAATAATAATAATAATAATAATAATAATAAAATTCCCAGGCAACCACAATGAAAATAGTTGTAAATGACTGTCATGGATTTTATACTGTTTGTTATCATGAAAGCATATTTAATAAATCTTTCAGATCTAGGGTACTGACTTAATTCCTTGGTGACCAAATCACTTATTCACAAGTAAGTCCTTTAATCTTCAGAGGGTTCTAGAACCCTAGAACTCCAGTCTTCCTGGGCTTTACACTTCCTTCAACTCACCCCTTCCCGTGGCTTGTAAATTCCAGAGTAGGCCAAACACACAGTCTACGGTGGCTCTTTCCTAAGCGCAGGTCCAAAGCCTAGCACAGTATCTGGAACAGACTAAGCACTCAACAAGTAACTCTTGCATCAATGAATATACACCTATGTTCGGGCCAAAGGAAAAACCACTTCTCAACATACACGGCTCAAATTACGAAAACTATGTAATCTATAGCTATATGTTTGGGGGAAAGGCAGGATGGAAGAAAAAACAGGTGGCTCAAAACAAACTTTCTAGCTTCTAACAATTCTTAATTTATATTACAAAGGAAAACATTTGCCTGGAATTCTCAGCCAAATATTTCAAACTTTTTTTCTAGAAATATCAAGGGAATTATTTTTTAAGTAAAGGAAGGGAGGCGTTAACAATGGCGTTTACAAGCCATCATTCCACAGCAGGAATGATGTCCATTGATCGCTTTTAGTGTCCCTGGAAACTAGAGAGCAAAATCTGTCTCCAAAACTTGCTGACAATAAGAAAAGAGTATTTGCTAGCTCATTCTTCAGACTATAGATAAAGTTACTAGAAGAACAAAAACTTTTGAGGAACATGAACGTCCAGGTACTGTGGAACCTTATATCAGAAATTCAAGGGGCACCTGGCTGGCTCAGTCACAAGAAAGAGCATGCTGCACTTGAGTGCTGGGTTATGAGTCCAAACCCCACGGTATAGAGATTACTAAAAAATAATAATAGTAATAAACTTAAAAGAAAATTTAAAACCAGTTATTCATTTTCATTGTGATTTATAGAAGTAACATTATATTGTAATGGAACATGATTCCAGGTCACACCTGTCAAATCTAAATTATCAAAGAGAAGTTTTCAATTTAGTAAGGCAACAAGATATAAAATGTCATTGTTCAAAACACGGGGGAGTCTGAGTGACTTAGAACACACACTGGGAAATCTAAATCCCACATCCAAAACAATAAGATAAAAGCTTCATGGTTACCAAATATACTAAAATGATTTTTAAAATATGAGTGCACCAAAACACTATTTTGTATACATTCATGGCACAATTACATATGCTATTTTGGTAGAAACTGGTTGGGTGTTTCAACAATCCCATTTCATCATCCTAGAGCACACATAATAACTGCATTTGTCAGCCTCTCTTGGAATTCTGCTGGATTCTTGCAACTAGTCTGGCCAAGAAAATGTGGGCAGAAATATATAAGCCACTTCCGGGTCTGCCTATGCCATACATCCTCTTGCACAGGCTCCTCACCCACTGACCAGCTGAAGATGGTCCAGCAGAATGCTCAGGAGGCTCAAGGGGGTGGTGAGCCACAAGATGGAAGGAGCCCAGGTTCCTGAGTCACTTGGAATGGAGCTGCCTGACCAGAATCATCAGCAATGGACTTGGTCATGAGAACAAAAGAAACTTGTACTGTGTTAAAGAGTAAGATTGGTATGGTTGGTTGTTGCAGTAGCTAAAATGTCTCTAACACAGTTATATTCAAGTCAAAGTTTCACCCTAACTAGAACTGAAATAAATTGCTATCATATTGCATAAGCAAACTCCTAAAACTGGGAACACCAATATGCGTTAGTAGGTTGCTAAGCCTCCCATCCTTCTTACGACCTACAAGGGGAAAAGGGCTCTGATCATTGTGCTACCTGTCACAAGGGAGAGGGGCAAGGGTAAGTGATGCTGGCACGCTTCTTGCAGATAACATAATGGCAGCCAATTCTCCAGAAGAGGGGCTCTGAGCAGCAGCCTGCAAAGCAAGTAGAGTGGCTCTGAAAGTAGCAACGATCCATCTTTTGGTGAAAATTACTCTTGGAATCCTAAACTATTTGTATTAGTTATGGACCCACATGCCTAGGTCTGCCATAAGTTGGGTAGCTTCAAACAACAGAAACAGCTGTAGACTCCAGAAGTCTGAAATCAAGGTGTCAGTGGGGATGATTCCTTCCAAAGGCTTGGAGGGAGAAGCTGTCCTATGCCTCTCTCCTCGATGCTGGTTACAGGTAATCCTTCACGTTCCCTGCCTTGTGGCAGCATGATCTCAATCTTTGCCTCTGTCTTCCTATCACATTATTTGTGTGTCTCTGTGTGCATCTCTTCTTGGAAGGGCACCAGTCTTTGGACTTAGGGCCAACTTTAATCCAATATGACCTCAACTTAACTTATTACATCTGCAAAGATGCTGAAGTCACATTCTGAGGTTCTGCATGGACATGAAGTTTGGGAGGACACCTACTACACTATTGATCCCTCATCTGAACAAGTCTAATTTTCTTTGGTTTTACAGTTCTTTTTCAAAACTTGATAATTAAATAGTTACAGTACTACCCTTGTTCGGTATGCCATCGTGCATTCTCCATACAATGCGGTGAGTATATTATTAAGTTTACGATAAAACGTAATCATGAAGTGCCCCCTAAGATCAAGCAATTAGTGTTAGCTGAGCTCTAAACAGATTGCTAGGTACAACACGGCATTTTGACCTTTAAATGTTTAAGGCAAATGCCCCAGCTGACGAAAGTATTGTGTCTCTACTCACCGTATCTGGAAATTCAAACTACTAAAGATACATGAAGCATTCCATGGTTTTTGCCTGTAGTAGGGCAATAGCTTGGCTACAGACCAATAATTGGTCCATTAGTAGACTGTGCCAGTGTTAGCAGATCACTTCCCTCTAAGTCAAAAAAACTTCTTTCAAAGTTAAACAAACCTCATTGTGTATTTAACTGTCTTCAGGAGAAGCTCTTAGTACTCAAAGAAGACTTAAAAACCGTGAAGATTAACCTGCAGACTATCACAGTCTTACATATTTTTTCAACAACTTTACATATTTTTGGTACCTATTTAAAACTCTAAATGAAGCTAGCATCCATCAATTAAACAAACCAACGAGACGGTGAGCTAAAATGCCAACACATGTACAAACAATGTGCCCATTAGTTATAAAACACTGAACAGAGCAAACTTACTGAGCATAAACACTCACTTAACCAACATTCAGGGTAAAAATTGCCATCAAAAATAGTATACCTAACATTCAATTAGTTGTACGACATGCTAAGAAATGCCAATGCAATTTTTAATCACTTACATGTATTCAAGGTCATCACTATAAATCATTCTAACTACCTGGGACTAGCAACTACATATATGTCAAAGTAGAAAAGCCATTCATTCTCAATTTCCCTCTCTCCCTCATTATCTTCAATTCTTATCAGTTCTATCTCCAAATATATCCCAATCCAATAGCTGTCATCTTTTGCTGAGTGAACAACAAACTCTCTTAGTTCCTTTGTTTCCATTCTCTAGGTCACTGTGGCAGCCATCCACAACCCCTGTTGTGGGTTGAAATGCATTTCCCAAAAAGAAATTTTTTTTCCCTAACCCCCAGCACCTGTGAATGCAACCTTATATGGAAATAGGGTCTTTGCAAATGCAGTCAAGTGAAGATAAGATCATACTGGATTAAGGTAGCTCGAACCCAGTGACCAGTGTCCTTATAAGAGGAAAATTCGGGGGCGCCTGGGTGGCTCAGTCAGGTAAGCATCAGACTCTTGATCTCAGCTCAGATCATGATCTCATGGTTCGTGAGATTGAGCTCTGGGTTGGGTTCTGTGCTGACAGCACAGAGCCTGTTTGGGGTTCTCTCTCTTCCATTCTCTCTCTCGTTCTCTCTCAAAATAAATAAATAAACTTAAAAATTAAAATAAGGGATGCTGCAGCCTCATCTTAAAAAAAAACAAAGGAGGAAAATTTGGACAGGCACACACAGGGAAAATGGGCATGTGACAACAGACATAGAGACTGGAGTGACCCAGTTGCAAAGCCAAAGAACACCAAGGATTGCCAGCAAAACCAGAAGCCAGGAAAGACCAGGAAGAATCCTCCCCTAGAGGCTTCAGAGGGAGCACCTCTAGTCTCTAGACCTGCAAAATAAATTTGTCATTTTTTTAAAGATTTAAAAAAAAGTTTAACGTTTTATTATTTTTGAGAGAGAGAGACAGAATGCGAGTGGGGTAGAGGCACAGAGAGAGGGAGACACAGAATGTGAAACAGGCTCCAGGCTCTGAGCTGTCAGCACAGAGTCCGACGCGGGGATTGAACTCACGAACCGTAAGATCACGACCTGAGCCGAAGCTGGATGCTTAACCGACTGAGCCATCCATGCACCCCTAAATTTCTGTCATTTTAAATCACCCAGCATGTGATAATATGTTACAGTGGCCCCCAGAAAACAGGTGTCAGCAGGGCTGTGCTCCCTCCAGATGTTCTGGGGGAGAATTTGTTCCTTGCCTTTTCTGGCTTCAGGAGCTGTCAGCATCCCTTTGCTTCTAGCCACATCACTACAATCTCTGTCTGCAACTTCACCTTTTTCTCTATGTGTCTCAGATCTCCCTCTGCTCACTCTTGTAAGAAAACCTGTGATTGGATTTAGGGCTCTCCTAGATAATCCAGGATAATCATCCCATCACAAGATCTTTAGCTTAATCACAGCCGCAAAGACCCTTTGTCCAAATAAGGTAACACTCACAAGTTCTGGGGATTAGGACATGGTGGACATGTTCGGGGGCCATTACCACCTACCATACTAGGCATCAGAAACTCACAAATGTGTCTGGCAAGTGAATATACCTTTGTTAGAGAGGAGGAGGGGGGAAACTGAGGAAAGAAAACTGAAGAAATGAGGAAGGTCAGAGGGAGAGGGAATTGTATGTTACAAAGCACTTCTCCCAGTGGCACTCTACCCAGTCATCTCTACCAGGTAAGCTCCTATCTTTCAAGGCCCAATTCAAACGATGACTTCTCTGCAAAGCCCTCCCCCGGTCCCACTTCCCAAGGGTGGAGGGTCCCACACCACTATATTCATATCTTTATCCCAACCTTCCCCCCACCTTACCCTCAATTTCTAGGACTACCAACTCCCCGAAGGCAGCAGCCATGACTTAGTCATCTTTCAAGCTTCTATAATTGTCACAGTATATGAGGAGTAGGAAGAGGAAATAAAGCTAACAGTTATTTCACATAAGCTATCTCATTTGATAAAAAAGAAAGCACTTTAAAAAACTGTATTGAAAATGGTGGCGATGTCTGTCAACTTTATCATTACAGTTAAGAAAAGGCAACAAGGGGGATTCTAGTTGGTGTCTGTAAAATGTGGAAGTCCCTGGAGTGGCCGTCAATACCATCTGGTACCATATGCCTTCGTAAGATAAATCGGTGAAGTCAGCACAGCAAGCAGCTCTTTGAGAGAGCATGCCAAGGTCATGCTTCTGCCAGGACCTGGCCCAACAGCATGAGAACAGGCCCGATAACCTAGACACTCCAACCAGCACATCCCAGGGCTTTGTCCTATATTTGGGCTGGTTTTGTCCAGTTTTTCACCTACAAAAAAATATACAGCTTCTGACTCCACAAAGAGATAAGTAAAACTCAACCCAGACCAAAAGTGTGTGCTTTCATTCATGGCATGGTATTGATTTTTGGTGTCTCTCATGAATTTAGAAAGGAAAAAAACAAAACAAAACAAAAAACAAAAAAACCTAATTTACTATACACAATAGAGTCCCCATAGTTTTAAATAAAGCCTAATGATAAATACATTGATATTACTTTAAAGAAAATATTAACATTGAAGTCTAAAATGAGAATTAAGGCAGGATTAAACTGAAAGTCAGATCCTGAATTCTAGGCCTGGCTTTGCCACTAACTAGCTCTATGACTTGAGAGAAGTCATTTTACTTTGCTAGGCCTTTATCTCTCAAATGGGGACAGAAAATGGGAAAATCAGATTAGATCACTGGTTAACAAACTGTGTCCTCAATGGTCTTAAATCCCATCTTTCCCCCAATCCAACTCCTAATAAAGAGGGGAACGAACGAACACAAACACACACACACACACACACACACACACACACACACACACACACACACACAAACTGGATTACCTGATTATTAAGGGTCTTTCTTGGTACAAGGTCCTAGAGCTTTCTGTGATTCACACATTAACTATTCCTCAGATACTTTTTCCCAGCTGTATACAGGGTAGCTCCTTAATGCTCCCTATTTTTGTAAATAATGGTGATAGTGCCTTCAGTGTTATTATACCTGTTACTGGTGCTATTTTCTTCTGTAAGAGGTCAGAGGACTGCACGAGCTGTGTCTTTTGAATGTATTAATCATTCCCATGTGCAATGTGCTAAAATCAAGCAAATTTTTAAAGATCAGAAGAATGTTCCTTCCTACTCATCAAACTGTGGCATGATAATTAAGGATCATGGTTAGGAGTCAAAGTTAATGTTAGAAAGAAAAACATGACATTTTCACTTTTATAACCTTTCCGATGTTTACCCCTGTGTATGTCTTCAGAAATACCCAACTTCGGACAGAAAAAGATAGTCATAGTAGAGCTATTTTGAGCTTCTCTCAAATTAATGACTTTAAGTCCTTTGACAATTTACATGGTGATGGGCTGGCTCAGTTGGTAGAGCACATGACTCTTGATCTCAGGGTTGTGAGTTCAAGCCCCACGTTGAGTGTGGAGCCTACTTAAAAAAAAAAAAAAAAAAAGTTACATGGTAATAACTTAATTTCCACTGATATCACTTAGGCCTTGTCTCCCTAAAGGTAATCCCCTCAGGGAGAAAATAAAGAAAAGGAAGGAAAATTTAGTTATTTTTTTTGTTTGCGGCAACAAAGTTTTGTGTAAAAATGGAAAGGTGGTGGTTTCTAGCTTTCATGTAACATATATATTCTTAAAAATGCAAATTTAGTTACACTTATAATCCAGTCCTACTAAATTTCAATTCATATTAAATGGAGTTTTGTATGATCTACATAAGCATCTCTATACACTGTAGTGGGCATACAAGACATCAGGTTCCAGCCCGCAAAAACCTTACAGTCTAGTAAGATAACCAGGAAAGTACAACATACTTTGATAGAAACCATGACAGAAAAAGTACAATGTACTGGGGAATCACATGAGATACTGATTCCAAACAAACATGATTATTTTAGAAAAGTACTTAGCATTAGAGAACTATTAACAAGTTTGCATATAATTAGTGTGACTATTACGTGATTACATGCATGGATGGAATCCAAAGAATGGGCTCATCACATCAGACTTGTAACTTCCCAAATGTGTATATCCAGCCCAGTCTTCCTGCCTCTAACTCTCATTTCCTTTGTCCAGCTGTCTACTCCATATATCCATCTGAATGTCTTCTCCCACTTCTCCAAGATTAATCTATCTTTGGGAAAGGCGATTCCATCCAGTAAGTATCCCGGGTAAAAATCCGTGGTGTATTCCTAGACTCTTCTCTCTTACACACCCCAGATCCAATCCAAGCTCCACCTCCGCCCTATCTTTAAGATATATCCAGAACTCAAACCACGTATCAACCTCACTTCCATCTACACCAGATGTATTACCCTCATGTCTTTCAAGGATTTCTGCCATAGCCTGCGAGCTGGTCTTCCTGCTTCTGTCCTTGCCTCACACTAGTCTGCTATCAACACAGCACCTGGAATAATATTCCTCTGCTCAAAAGCCTTCAATGACTAAGGCTGCAAAAGCCCAAGTCCGTGATAGCCTAGCAATTTCTATTGACCTGGCCCTCTCCTAACTCTCTAAGACACACCAGCCTCTCACTTGCCCTGGCCATGCCCCCAGTCACACAGGCTTCCTTGTCTTAAGGCATCTGAACCCCCAAATATTATCTCTGGTTCTTTCTGTTCAGCCTTCCTCCCTCTACTCTAAACTCACTAACTTCTCAGACTAACCACGTAAAAACTTCTATATTAATTCTGGGTTTCACATTTGGAATTTGGAGCCTTTCATATTAACAACTATAAGCAGTTTTAAATGGCATGTATTCGGGGCGCCTGGGTGGCGCAGTCGGTTAAGCGTCCGACTTCAGCCAGGTCACGATCTCGCGGTCCGTGAGTTCGAGCCCCGCGTCAGGCTCTGGGCTGATGGCTCAGAGCCTGGAGCCTGTTTCCGATTCTGTGTCTCCCTCTCTCTCTGCCCCTCCCCCGTTCATGCTCTGTCTCTCTCTGTCCCAAAAATAAAATAAACGTTGAAAAAAAAAAAAATGGCATGTATTCTTAGCTTGGCTCTTAACACTAACAAAATTAATTCACTAATTACCAACGAGTAAAAATTAAAAATTATATCACATAGAATGACTCTGTAGATTACATTACATGTGCTAGATAAAGCCTGGCAGCTATTAAATAGGAAAAAAGTTCCAAGCCAATAGAATCAATCGTAAGAGAACCCACATACACATACCTTACACGCAAGGTAAACAGAAATCTGAAAATGAATTAATAACTTATTTTCAGAGAAAGTATGAATTTTTTTAAAAAATCTTTATTTTTGAGAGAGAGAAAGAGCACACAATGGGGGTAGGTGTAGAGAGAGAGGGAGACAGAGGATCTGAAGCAGGCTCTGTGCTGATAGCAGAGACCCACGTGGGGCTTGAAACTGAACCACAAGGTCATGACCTAAGGCAAAGTTGATGCTTAACCAACTGAGCCACCCAGGCACCCCATGGATTTCTTAAAATCACACCGAAATTTCTTTAAAATTTCTTAAAATGGATCACTACTAGAACCAGATATTTTCAAAGCTGTCTCAAGTCCAGTCAATTCTTTTTATGAAAACCTTACTAAGAATTATTTCGACTTCTTTATTTAACAGAATAGTTTTTAATCTAAGAAGACTACAGACAAGAATTTGGAAATTTGAGGGGAGAGGAGTTTTTCAGATTTGTTTTATTTGTTGTAATGGAATTCAGCCTACATAATTCTAATAAAACACATATTGTCTTAACATCTGTATTTAAATCAGAAAACCAATTCTTATCCATCCTTCAGGCCCTGCTTAAATATCTCACATTTCTGCCTTTTTTGTCTATCAAATTAATTTCTCTCTCATCTGTCTTCCTGTTACACTCTACATACACTTCATACTTAAAACATACTTCATACAATGTTAAAATTATTAACTTTCTTATCTTCTGTTAGTTCAGGAGCAAGAATCATGCCATTCACCTATATTATATTCTCAGAGGGCCTAGGTCAATGACAAACACACAGTAGACATTGTCTACACAAATTAATTGGAAATAAGAAAATAAGAAATCACTTCCAATGATGAGAAAAATTCAATTTACATATTGTATTTTCTAATAAAAAGCTGGATAGAAAAGAAAGAGGAAGAACATTTAGCTGATGGACTGTACATAACTTGTCCTTCATACACAAAATGGCAAATTTAAACCTTTTTGTATTTTTAGGAGCAAAGAAAAACTAATTACTACTTATGGATACAAAATTATAGACTGCAGTGATCAACGACAACCAAGCATAAACTAAGAGACTACAAATATGACCAAAAACCATGCATTTCTTATGCCAAAACCACCCTTCAATTTCCGTATTTATCATTGTTAATGGTGACAAACTCCTTTAGGGAGTGAAAAGCATTATTAACTTTTTAGCCATATGACTACCTTTTTTACCCCAAGGTTAGAAGAAATAGATGTTTCTCATTCATCCACCTCTTGTCTATCATAGGCCTCTGCTTATTTACATCTTCAGTTTTATTTGAGGCCTTCAGTTTGTAGGTGCAAATGGAAGGGGAGATGAATGTCTCCAGTCCCAACAGGAGGACAAAACACTTCTCACCTCTCCAAGTGAATGCAGGCCGGAGCCAGGCTAGCGTGTCATCATTGCACAACTGGACCCTCTTCACCACTCTGGACTCCCCCACTCCCTTCCTCGCACACCGCGGAGGAGGACTCGGGAAGACACCACTGAATCAATTATTTCTGAATTCTCACCTCAGAGGTATCCAAAGATACAAATGCCTTGGCTCTAGGTTTGTTTGCAAACTATGTGTACAAAATGGTATCTTCTTGTTTATGCCTCTGCCCCAGAAATCATAAGCCTTAGAAGAACTAACTGCTCAATACACACAATTGAAATAGACTTAAAATTTTAGCCTAGTCCCTTTATTTGGTGTCCTTGAGTTTCAGGGTAAATACAATTCATGGAAAATATAACTTCCAAGACAAACTAAGATGGATTATGATTAATAAGGACTCATCACCACCTCATATTTTGCCAACAATGTTATATTAGCATGTATTTGTTGGCCAAAGATGTGAGAGTTTCCTTTTCAAATGATAAAAAAGAAAATTATTTCGTAGTTGCATACAATAATCCCTAAAGATTATTAACTTGAAAATGGAAAACCTAATTAATACATTCATCTAATAATAAACCAGATTTCATTATGAAAAGGAACACGGGCAGGTTTTTGTGTGAAAAGGATTTGAAACTACAAGCTGACTACTTTTGGATAAATAACATACTGATTTGAATTAATTCCTGATGAACTGAGCATTTCTTGGCATTTCCCCAAACAGGTTCTGATTCTCTTTATCTTATCTCTTTTAGACAACACTTCAGTTCAGATAATCCCAAACAAATTTATAGGGCAAATAAAACTGTACTTAAGAGCTTTAGAGTTAAAGAATATAATCTCACACTAAGATCTGAGGGCAAAGTTCTGTTTAGATAAATAGGAAATTATGGATTTCAAAACAAATGTTAAACTAATCTGCAAAGATATAATTTCAACATTGTAAACAACATTTAGATAGTCTAACTACAGACAGAATTAGTGTATACATAATACAGGACAGAATTACTATTTATCATCTTTTTATTTCCCTACAGTATGTTTGCCTCAGAAGTATTATCATCTTTCAGAAGAAAGGGGTTCTCTCAAAATCTTGGAACCAATACAAATAACAACTACAAAAAAGAGTCAATTAACTAAATAATAAGCTATTTTGAAAGTATAATATATTTGCTCACCAGTCCCACTGCTATGATCATTTTATGTGTTATGCCTAAAAATGGGGAAAGCAGGGGAAAGGAAAAAGTATAAATAATAAATAATGGGAAGGAATAACATACAAGATTTCCTTTCCTTCGGAGCCTATCAATAAATTCACTTCGGAATTACTAAAAAAAAAAAAAAAAAAAAAAAAAAACAGTCTAGAAAGAAATAGAAAGGAGTCATGTAATAGAAATTACTGGTTTTCTTGGTTGACTTACCTAAATTTTATCTGCAAATCCTCCATTCATCTCTATAGGCATAGACACACCTAATGACTACCTCAAAAAGTGTAAGAGATACTTCTTGTGTTCAACAAAAAGACATGTCTTCTGAAGGCAAAGATGTATATAAAACTCTTGAGCTTGAGTTTTTGTTTTGTTTTCTCTATGGATAGATGAAGAAAAGCAGATGGGCAGGCGAAAAAACCATTTTGTTCGAAATTTAGGATATTATAGACTATCAGAAACAGGACAAACAGAACAATCACTATTTGTATTAAGAGAACATTTTTAACCCACTTAAAACTATTTGCAGAGGAGACTGAATTAGATAAAACATTTTGAAATACTTTAAAACTTAAAAAAACAAAACTCATGTCTAGCTATCCAAATGGATAAAAGGAAGGGGTGGTGGTGGGGGGAATCTTGACCTCTATCTCACACTGTAAGTAGATATTAGCATAGGAGAATATCGACATTACCTTAACATAGACAAAGATTTCAGTAGGACACAAAAAGGGATCATTGTAAGGAAAAGGTGGACATGTTGGAATACATTAAAACTAAGAATGTCTGCCATCAAAAGACAACATTAAGAGTGAAAGAAGCAAGCCACAGAATGGGAAAAAAGGTATCTGCAACATATATGAGTAGCTAAGTAAGGACTCATATTCAGAATATATAAAAGAAAAAAGCCTCTACAAATTAGTAAAAATAAGTGTTTTAAGGAGACAACCCAGTAAAAAGCTGACCCTCCCCCCATCTTTCTCTCCCACATACACACGTATATTTACAGAGCCAATAAACATATGCAAGGTGCTCAACCCAGCTATTGGGAAATGCAATTTAGAATTACAATGATACAGGGGTGCCTGGGTGGCTCAGTCGGTTGAGCGTCCGACTCTGGCTCTGGTCATGATATCGCAGTTCATGAGTTCGAGCCCCGCGTCAGGCTCTGTGTTGACAGCTTGGAGCCTGGAGCCCAGTTCAGATTCTGTGTCTCCCTCTCTCTCTCTGCCCCACCACCCCCCCTCACGCTCTGTCTCTCTCCCTCTCAAAAACAAATAAACATTAAAAAAAAAAAAAAAAGAACTACAATGATACAATTCTATTTATACACAGTCCAAAACAGGCAAAATTAACTGACATTGTTAGAAATCAGGAGAGTGGTTATTTTAAAGGCAGAGGGTAAAGGTAGTAACTAGTAACTTGGTGATTAAGATTTGTGCCGCTTTTTGAATGTGTATTTTAGTAAAAGATTTACTTTTTTAAAAAAGCAATTTGATTTCGAAAGCTAATGAGCAAATATTTAAATTAAAATTTCTATCTCGCCAAATTTGTAACGACGTGGATGGAGCTAGAGTGCATCATGCTAAACGAAGAAAGTCAATCAGAAACAGGCAAATACCACATGATTTCACTCATATATGGAGCTTAAGAAACAAAACAGGTGAACATATGGAGGGTTGGGGCAAGGGAGGGAAAAAAAACCATGAGAGACTCTTAAAGACAGAGAACTGAGGGTTGATGGGATGAGGCGGGTGGGCGAGGGGCTAGATGGATGACGGGTAGGTATGAAGGAGGGCATTTGTGATGAGCACTGGGTGTTGTAATTGATGAATCACTGAATTCTACTCCTGAAACCGATGTTGCACTGTATGTTAACTAGCTAGAATTTAAATAAAAAATTGGAAGGGAAAACAAACAGGTTGCTCAGGTCCTTCACAAATTTTCCAACCAAAAAAATTAATTTCTAGCATATACCAAGTGTTAACACCAATATGAACCCTTAATATATCCAGAGAGCATACTCTTCCAGCACTAAACGTTTTGAGATTATTTTTAAGTCTGACTTCATTTAAGAGAGACTATTTTAAGGCATAAAATACATAAAAACAAAAGTATAAGTGATTAAGGCATAGGCAGCATGCCTTCTTGATTTTCCAGGCTATTCTGCCAATTCATCTTCTGCCACTCACCATACACCCAGCCCTCACTAGGCTCCCCTCCACACTTATCTGTCCACACTGCTCTGCCTTCATTCCTGCTATTCTCCCTGCCTGAGAGGACAGTCCCAAACTCCTACCCCAATTCAGTTTTTCATTTGAACTTTATCAGTCTGAACTCTCCCATCCAAAAGGCATAATTAGTAGGTTTCTACCTAGTTTATATTCGTCAGACAACCTGAAAAGCTGCCCAACTAAGTTCCAAGTGACTACAGAGGGCACAGTCTCATTCATTTCCACACTTGTAGTGCCTAGCAGCACAGTGGAAAAATGGAAGACAAGAGACATGTGTGCATTTAAAAAAAAAAAAAATATATAGAATAGACCAAATTCCTTTTAATTCAACCAGTATTTAAGTGTATTTTAGCTAAGATATTTAGCCCTAATTAGTAGATGAGAAGTCAAGTGATTTTGATTCAGCTGCATTTTGTCGTCTGTCTTGCTACCTCTCTCCACCGATTCCACATAGCGGTGAGATGTTCTAGAGCCACATCTACTGTAACCGCAATGCCTAAACCAGCTTCGATCATCAAGATTCATAAAGTCTTATTCCATTTGGGAGAGGGTTCATCCCCACTTGTTCAGGCTCCACTGTGCTCTTTCCCCTCCGTGGCATTGAATCTACTCCCTTCCTCAATGCCGCCCCCAACCGCCCCTCCGCCCAGCCCCTTAAGGAGACTTGGGGTTTGTTCTCATTTGCCTCCTGGGTTGGCTCTGCTGTTGTGCTGATCTGATTCAGCTCTTCAATGTGAAACTCTCCCTCTCTCCCTGGGCACATAGTCTGTCCCTTCCCCAACCAGCGCTGAGTTTACCCTTCTTTTCTCTGGCCTCTCTTCCAACCAACAATGGGAAGAAGGGGTAGTTCACCTCCCCTCTGCTCCCTCCCCCAAACTTCCTCTGCCCCTGGGTGCTAGTGAACACACTGGTCCATGAAGGAAGGTAGTCGGGGGAATGAACGAAACGGAAGGTGAAAAGGAAAAGACGTGAAAGAAGATGGGGAGAGGGGAAAGAGAGCAAGTAAAAATATAAATGGTACAGACATTCAGCAAAACAACACAAAGGTAGCAGTGTTCCCGGAGACCAGGAATGACAGCTTCGTGGTACATGAATGTGGACATGACATCAAAGGTAAATACAAATGATGGGATGTGGGGAAGATAAGAAGTAGGTGAGAAAATGTGTTGAGATGCTAAAGGCTGATGAGACAGAAGGTAAATGCCTATGACTTGGTAAGAAAAAGGGGAAACTATGGACATAAAAACAAGCGGGACACCCACACAGCTCAGTGATGAAGAGTATGGGCTGTGGGGTCAGGCTGTGGAAGTCCAAACCCCAGCTCTGTCCTTTAGGAGCCAGACAAACAAGTTCCTTAACAACCCCCTAGCGGTAGATCTGTTGTTGCCCAGCTTTGTTTCTAATGGTTTTGCCGGTGCCTTATCCACAGCACCTAGAACGATGCCTGGCGCTCAAAACACAGTTCGTGAATCAATGAATGAATATCCTTAACCTCCCTGAGAATTTCCATAGATGTAAAAGGAAGATTATATGAAACCAGATTGTTGTGAGGGTAAGACTAATGTAAAGCGTTTAGAACAATGTCAGGCATCACAGAAAGCATTCAATAAAGTGAACTTTTTACTAGACATCAAGCTATCCTAACTAGAGAGATCTGGGCACACCTGCAGAGAAGTATCCCTCCCCACAGTCAGCTATGAGCAAAACGAGCAATAACATAATTTAGAAATAACTTATTTTACAAAGTATAGCACTGACAATTTCTTAAATCTGGGTATAAAACTTACACAAATATTTTGAAATTTTCTAAGCTCTTAAGTTTAGTAAATATGATCATCACTGATACAAGGCGTAATATGTTCTTTTACTAATTGTTCTAGAAACATGAGAACCAGAACACAGTCCTCCTGGCTCATTCAGCAGTTTTACAATAGACCGTACAGGCCGTCCAACTCCAGGGACCTGGGATCCAATTTTTAACATAAACATTAAGATCACCCCAGTAGCTGATCCCAAACACTACATTACCCAAGTCCTTTATAATTACTTTTTGACATGTTTGTCTCCACTGCAGCACTGACTAATTTTGGTAGTGCAGTTGTATGTTATATAAAAACAGTCCATGCTTGATGCATCTCTTTAGCTCCAAACCACACCTTCCATGTAAAACATGTCACCTTGGCGGGGTGCCTGGGTGGCTCAGTCGGTTAAGCATCTGACTTCGGCTCAGGTCATGATCTCACAGTTCGTGAGTTCGAGCCCCACGTCGGGCTCTGTGTTGACAGCTCGGAGCCTGGAGCCTGCTTCGGATTCTGTGTCTCCCACTCTCTGCCCCTCCCCTGCTCACACTCTGTCTTTCTCTCTCTCTCAAAAAAAAATAAACATTAAAAAAAAAAAAAAATGTCACCTTGGCAAACTCCCCATTAAGAATGAATTGCTCTGGATAATTACATTAGAAATTACCATTAATTCAACTCGCAACTTAATGTGCACAAATACCAAGAAGGGCTATTTCCAGTTAAGTGAAAGCAGACAGTAAAAAGAAACTTCATAAAATAAACTTCAGCTGAATTTCTCTCCGTTGGTACGTCTACCACCAGCAGTGACAAGACAGCCTCACCCCTAAGGATTGAGGTTGCGAATGTTTACAAAAACTAAGTCAGGCAAAGAATGTAGGTACCTCGAGAAGCCCGGTCAGCACCTAATACCTCCAAGGCACTCGAGAAAGTAAGTCCGTCACTCAATAAGTTATTATTAGGATCACAAGCAGTTAAGACAAACTCTCAATGCAATAAAACAAACAAGGAGAACCAAGGCAAGTATCACAACTGAGATGGTCATTCCCCTCTTGTTCTATGACCCCCTGGAGGAGTGCCTCCATTCTTCAACCACCCTCACTTCACCTCCCTCGTGGGAGTCATCTTAACTGCATGTAATGGAAGACATTAAGGGTGAGAGTCTGTTTGCACTACGAGCAGATCAGCCCTAGAGGCAAAAAAAAAAAAAAAAAGAAAAAAAAAGGTTGAGACCACCATGTACCCTGTTATCTAATATAAATATCTTCAGAGCAAGTTTTAAAACATGAAGACTGCCCTTGCTACAAATAATCAAACCACAAAATATAGAGCTGACCCAAATAAATTAACATTTATGCAACACAAAATCTAAAGCCTTCATGTATTTGCTCTGATTATGGTGGCAAAGGGCAGAATAAGCTATGTCAAAACTCCACAATGTGCGCTAAATAAACCATCACAGATTGTAACTGGTGGAATAAAATAGGGACTCAAATTCATCATGGTCCGTCTACAGCAAGCTGAAGAGTGGTAACAAGATTAGAGGAAGTGACAAGCATTGCAGTTAATTAACCACTTGGCTTGTTCCCTCATTTCCTTCAAGTCTCCTCAAACTACAGTAAAGGCCTGCCCTAACCACCCCACATGTATAATACCAGAGCCTGACTCCTCCCAGTATGCTGGCACCCCCTTACCCTGTCCTATCACTTACTATATTACATAACTGACTTCTTTCTGCATTATGCCTCTTACCTTTTCTCTCCACTAGAATATACACTTTACGAGACACAGATCTTTGTTTTATTTTTGGTTGTATCCTGAGAACCTGCAGCAGAGAAGTTGTTCAATGCTTCCACATAGTGGCCCCAATAAAAAGTTATAACAGTGAGGGTGTGCCTGGGTGGCTCAGTCGGTCAAGCAGCCGACTCTTGGTTTCGGCTCAGGTCATGATCTCACGGTTCAGGAGTTCGAGCCCTACATTGGGCTCTGCGACCTCAGCTTGGGATTCTCTCTCTCCCTCTCTCTCTACTTCTCCCCTGCTCGCTCTCTCTCTCTCTCAAAAATAAATATCAAAAAAACAGTTGTAACAGTGAATCACTGGCTAATACTGAAGATCCGTTTTACTATGGGGGCGCCTGGGTGGCTCAGTAGGTTAAGTGTCTGACTTTGGCCCAGGTCGTGATCTCGTAGCTCATGGGTTTGGGCCCCACACTGGGCTCTGTGCTGACAGCTCAGAGCCTGAAGCCTGCTTCAGATTCTGTCTCCATCTCTCTCTGCCCCTCCCCTGCTCACATACTATCTATTTCTCTCTAATATAAAAAACATTTTTAAAAGTTTTAAAATAAAAAAGATCCATTTTACTATGATAAAAGTGTCTTAGTTACAAAAGAATATTCTTAAACAGACTAGAAAGTAAGAATTTTATTTATCAGTTCTCTTTAAGTATCTGAGGCTTTAACTGAAACAAATGAGTAAAGATCAAAGTTAACTACTGTTCAATAAGGTCAAATATCTGTATCTCACTTGGCCAACATTCATAGATCACTTGCCTACGTACAGAATTCTAAGAAAGGACAATTTAGGCGTGGATTGCAAAAGAAACAGAAAATAGAATTTCTCTTCCCGAGCAATTAACAATCCAGATGACAATATGCAATCCAAAAACAAAACAGTAATCAACAGTTTTCTGAGACAACTGCAAATTCTTAACAAGTTCATTTCTATCTTCCAGCAGATGGCTGACCAAAACTGTGCTTTGTTGATGTTTTTAACAAATTTTCACAATGAATAATCATGTTCAAATGCTTTCTCTTCTCTTTGCCTATGGAGAGAGTCCCTGGCATATTCTATGTAAAGGCACCTGACTGTGCTCCAGGAAAGGAGCTGTACTTTTTCTATTCTGATAACCTTCAACTCTTCCCTATTTCAAATGTTCAAATAATTCCATCTATAAAGTTCAGCCAAGTTCATAAACTATCTGGCAAAACAGCAAAATACAAAGAGACCTGGGACCTTGGCAGGGAAAGGGATGAAGGTTAAAGCTATGTTTGAACGATTCCTTCCTTTCCTCTACTAGGTTCAAAGTCTTTCTTTTAGCTATTAATTCATTGTGGAAGCAATATAGCACCACGGTTCAAAAACATAACTTCTGGTGCCAGACAGCCTAGGTTTGGGTCTTAACTCCGTCACTCTATTGACCTCAGTCTCAGTGTCCTCCCTGTAAAATGGTAAAAACAACAGTTACTTTCCTCATTAGTTTGTTGCCAATATACCTATAAAATGTAGAGACTGACACTTCACATTTCTATTATCATTAAGAGCCTCTGAACACTACCTGTAAGTCTTACAGACTTGGAATTTACTTTTAACAGTGTATTTCAACAAAACCGATTCTGATCAACAATTTTAGGTCTGTCCAGAAAGTAATCACAAGATATAACCTGCTTTATAAATTGTAGGCTCACAGGGGCACCTGGGTGGCTCAGTCGGTTAAGTGTCTGACTTTGGCTCAAGTCATGATCTCGCGGTGTGTGGGTTCGAGCCCCACGTCCGGCTCTGTGCTGACAGCTCAGAGCCTGGAGCCTGCTTTGGATTCTGTGTCTCCCTCTCTCTCTGTTCCTCCCCCACTCATGCTATATGTCTCTCTCTCTCAAAAATAAATAAAGCTTAAAAAAGATTTTTTTAAAAAGTAAATAAATAAATTGTGGGCTCACATAGGAAATAGGAAAAATGCTCCATGTATGAGAAGCTTGGTAACCTTTCAAAGAAGGACGAGTTTCAGCTTGTATAAGAAATTAACACACCTTCAGTGAAAGATGACACAGTATAACTGTATCTCCAGAACATTATTTTAACTGCTATGTATAGGACATCTGAGACCACTAACAGACTGGAAACAGAGAAACCTCCGGGCAGGCAATTACTACAATAATCTAGGCAACAGGGCAATACAGGGCAGTGAGGGGTTAGAGGGGGAACTTAGCAAGGAAGAGGCAGACAGGCCATACTAAAAGTCTGAGTAGGGAGGAGAAACAAGACACTGGCAGGAGAAGGGGATTCTATACCTTCCAGAGGAAGGGATGGAAGACAAACCTACATTTATTTCAGGAGATCACAGGGCTCAACTAAAAAAGCTCCTTTGAAGCAGAGGTCAGCAAACTAGTGCCCAATGGCCAAGTCTAGCCTGTGGCCTGTTTTTGTATGGTCAGTGAGCTAAGAGTGGTCCTTAAATTTTTAAAGTGGAATTTTAAAGAGTTGTAAGAAACAAATAAAACAAGTAAGAATATGCAGTAGATCTGTATGACCTGCAATGCCTGAAATATTTCCTGTTCGGCCCTAGGCAGAAAAAATTTGCCAACCTCTGCCTGAAAGTAATATAATTTTTTTTTAAGGTTTATTTGTTTTTGAGAGAGAGAGAGAGAGAGAGAGAGAGAGAGAGCGCGAGAGCATGAGTGGGGTCGGGGCAGAGAGAGAGGGAGACACAGAACCCGAAGCAGGCTCCAGGCTCCAAGCTCTCAGCACAGAGCCTGACACGGGGCCGAACCCATGAACCACGAGATCATGACCTGAGCTGAAGTCGGATGCTCAACCGACTGAGCCACCCAGGTGCCCCTATAAAGTCAGATCCCAAAATAAACTGGAACTGGTAGATAATGAAGAAGTTGGGGGGCTATGTAGTGTAAGGTCCCTGATTTCCATTTTCTCTACTCTGTTGTCAAGAGAAGCATTTTGTTTTCTACTCCACCCACTTAATCCCTAATGTGGTTTTATGTTAGTAAAATGAGGGATACTCATTAAGAAACTAATTCTCCCCAGCACCACGAACCCAGGCCTACAGAGTCCCCTTTCAATACTATTTTTAAAAAAACAAACCCAAAAACAAAACAAGGGCCAGTTTTGAGTACTTCATCCTTTTTTTGTCATCAACAATAAAGCTAAATAAATAAATAAAATCTAAGTGATTTGTGTAAAAAATTAGTACTTTAAATTGCTAATTGTAGATTAAAATGGTAATAATGAAACTATCCACAAAAACATATGCTTGTGTATTTATGACCTTTCTCCCAAAGTTCCAAAAGGCTTAAAGAGAGCCACTTTTATCCCCAGGATAAAAATGCTGATTTAGAATTTCTTTAACAGGGGGTACCTGGGTGGCTCAGCTGGTTAAGCATCTCTCAATTTCAGCTCAGGTCATGATCTCACAGTCATGAGATCGAGCCCGTATTGGGCTCCTCACTGGGTATGGAGCCTGCATAAGATTCTCTCTCTCCCTCTGTCTCTCTCTCTCTCTCTCTCTCTCTCCCCCCCTCACTCACAAGCATGCAAGCATGCTCTCAAAAAAAAAAAAAAAAAAAAAAAAAATTAAAATAGAATTTCTTTAACAAAACCTATCTTTCAGGAAAGCAGATTAGTGAGTTATGGCAAAGGTCCCTATGCATGTGGATAGCGAAACAGAGACTCATCCATATCAGGAAACCAAACTTGTAAAACTTACGTTTGATACAGGATTGGCCACAAGAGAAACTAAGACCCAACAGTAGGCCAACAGGCCCCAAATTAAACTCATCATCTCATCTCCTAAAAACTGTTCCTCCTCATATATTTTCTCTCTGGCTTCCCCCATTTGTTACTCAAACCTTAAGCCAGCTAGTTTGCCTGGACACACTGGTTTTTTCCTCCATATGGAATCTATCACTAGCCAAGTCTCCACTCTTAATCTCTCTACTCCATCCTTCCCTCCTCCCTCCACTACCCCTGCCAACTGCTTCAAGTTCAGGCCCTCATTCTGTTTTCCTAGATGAAAGACTGACCCGTCTTACTTAATCCAGTATACCTCATCCCGCCACTCTGCTAACGTCATCAATTACTCTCCTGGCCGATGCCCTTTAATGATTCCCTTACAGCCTTTAGAGGACAGTAACAATAATTACATCACCACCACACCATCATCAACAACAGGAACTGGCATTTATTGAGCACGCACTCTCAACACTCTCCAGCACTGACCTAATTTAATCATCATAACACTCCTATGAGCTAGGTACAATTATTAACTCCAATTTGCTGATGGGGCAACCGAGATCAAGAGAGTTGTCCCAGGTCACAGCAGGTTAGGAGTAGATAAAGCCAGGATCCAACCCAGAGCCATGCTGGACATCCAACACTGGACAGTGGTGCCTCATCTAAACTAGCAATGACAGAGCAAGTTCTTCAGGACCCTGTCCCTACGGACTTTTGCAAGCTCGTCTTTCTGCACATTCTAGGGTAACTTTCCATTCCACTAGTCACATTAGAGCCACCTGCAGGACCCCAAACACACTAACGTGCTTGCACGTGTCACTGATGTCCCTCTGCTTAGAAAGTTCTTCCTTACCTCCTTCACCAGATTAACTTTCCTTCTCATCTTACAAAGTTGGCCGAGACATCGCCTCAGGAACGCTCTCCAGGGCTTGTCTTGCACATCTCCTCATCCACGGTACTTAATGAATGAAGGTGATTTGCCATCAACACTATGTAGCAAGCAGATGTTAATATCTCTGTGTCATAGAGGAGAAATCTTAAAGCGCACCCACTTTCTCATATGTGCTCACTGCTGTTAGAAAGTCCCTTCAAAGTGTCTGAGAGCTGTATTTCTTAATACACAAAATCCCGTCTACGTTATTAAAAAACTTTTCACAACTGATTTTTCTATGTAAATATCTAGGTGACTTGAAGGTCATGACAAGTACCCCCCTGCAATCTACATTCACCGGATAAATCTTATACAGATTTTCTAATCAAACTATGCTCTCATTTCTATTCCACAAGTAAATTTTATTCTTAAATGCAGAAGTGTTTCTTCGTGTGGCACAAATGTCAAATACAGGGGGAAAGCTACACTTTGGAAAGAGAGGTAAGGGAATAAAGGGAAATTTAAGAAGAAAACCCTTATTGGGGTTGTTACTAAAAAACGAATTCAAGCTCAGAGCTTGATAGTAAAAGGAAGACTTTTTTTTTTTCTTGTAACTTGTTCATCAATGGGTGCTCCTTTGCATTAGGTTTGGGAAGCCAATATTTATTTATTTATTTATTTATTTATTTATTTATTTAAAAAAAAATTTTTTTTTTCAATGTTTATTTATTTTTGGGACAGAGAGAGACAGAGCATGAACGGGGGAGGGACAGAGAGAGAGGGAGACACAGAATTGGAAACAGGCTCCAGGCTCTGAGCCATCAGCCCACAGCCCGACGCGGGGCTCGAACTCCCGGACCGCGAGATCGTGACCTGGCTGAAGTCGGACGCTTAACCGACTGCGCCACCCAGGCACCCCGGGAAGCCAATATTTATAGAGGGCATTAGAATACATCGATAAAAAGGCAAGAGGCAGAAGAAAGTGAGAATAGAACAAAAGCAGTCGGTCAGAAAAGGGCAACAAAATCAGAACTTATTTTGCCAAGTGAAAAAGTGATGCCACTTGAAAAAATTATGAAAAGTCATTTATACTCAAAGGACATCAGCAATAAAGTAAACTGTTTCACGTCAGTGTTGTGGACCATATATGCGCTAACAAATACAGCTCTACTCTGACAATGAAAAATCATTAAATATTCAATAAATTATTCCTGAGAAAATACTTCTTTTCTAAACTGCCTTCAGGCTCCAGCACTTTTGAAAGACAGGAAACTCTCCAAGTCTACCCCCCTTGAGTGTAGTGTCTTATTTCTGCAGCATTAATTTGAAATAAGGTTGCAGCCTGGAAAGACAGGCTTCATTTAATCACTCTGATTAGAAAAACGGGTGCTAAGTTTGTAATAACAAAATCTTCTCCCTCGCTCTAGGAATCTAAGCTGATTATATTCAGACTGAAGGAAAAAAAAGTTATTTTTATAATTCCTTTATTCAGAAAAAGAAAATGTCTCAATCCAAAAAAAGTAGTATACTCACTAATGTGCAGGGTAGTAACTTTTTTAAAAGATATTGATCCGGTGCCTGGGTGGCTCAGTCGGTTAACCATCCAACTTCGGCTCAGGTCATGATCTCACAGTTGGTGGGTTCGAGCCCCGTGTTGGTGAAAGCTCAGAGCCTGGAGCCGCTTTGGATTCTGCGTGCGTGCGTGCGTGTGTGTGTGTGTGTGTGTGTGTGTGTGTCTCTCTCTCTCTGCCCCTCCCCCACTTGTGTTCTGTCACCATCTCTCAAAAACAAATAAAAATGTTAAAAAAAGAATTTTTTTAAGATACTGATCCAAGTCACCAAAGACTTGACTTCCCTTAAGGTCACCTACTTAACCACTTGGATTAATGACAATATCCGCAGTGATTAATTAGCCATTTCAATAAAAAGCATCATTTTCTAAAGAGACAAAAGTCTTAACTAGTCCCTTCAGGCATTCCCTATTATCCTATTATAAATCCAGCCACAAAAATAGTTCCAATGATAGGAGCTATATTATCTTGCTTTCCTAACAGAATTTCATAATGCTCTACTAATTTAGGATAATTACGTGAAGATCATGGAAGTAACACAGCAAGAACATTCAATGATGTACCAAAAGGACTGTCACACTGCTGGCAAGAAATTGTATTTCCCTTTAAAACTCAGTCAGGGGCAAAGCATAGCTATGTAGAAGCAAGAAGAGCCAAGCAAACGGCATCTGGCTGCTGGCTCAAGAGGTAGAACAGGTGACTATTGATCTCAGGGCTGTAAGTTCAAACCCCATGTTGGGTGCACAGCTTACTTCAAAAAAAACAAAACAAAACAAAAAAAACCTCAAAGAGCCACACAAAACCACAAGAGAAACATGGTAGGAAACTCTTCAACTTGGATTGATAGCAATTATTAATACCTTTATATTTTAAAAAATTATATTAAAATAAATATCATAGGGTAGAATGGAGATTTTACAGAACATTTCAACAGAAAACCCAGGACCTGACAGCAACGTGAGGCCAGCAAGCCTGCCTCAGCTTCTGTTCCCACTCTCCAAGCTCACGAGGAGGTCTAACGACTGACTTTTTACTTGAAAGTAAAAACTATTTATCTGAACAAAGTTTGTTTTCAAGCAAATCAAATCATTCCACAAAACTCAAAAGAACTACAAACCAACCAATAATTTTTAAACGCAACAACGAAAGCCTGCCTGTCACCACGTGTCTTGGGAACAGCTACGAAGAGGCTCTGAGAGCTCCAGGCTCTCAAGGACAAAGGTGGCCAGGTCTCCGACCAGCTCCTCACCTCAACACCAGGAAGACAAAACCAGTCTCCCTTCCTGCAGAATCAGCTACCTGTCCCGTTTCTGTGGTCGTCAGACAACATGCTCCCAGACTTAAGAACTGCAAAACCTGGGGTTCACTTTTAAATCCTCCCTCCTCTTGCTATCCTTATCCAGCTGGCCACTTCACCCCGCAGGCCCCACGGAATCTCTTGCACACCATCCCCTCCTCTCCTTTAGCCACATCTACACCCAGGCTACAGTTCTTGACCTTAACTCCCCACCAGCCCCTCAACTATGGCAACGGCCACCTAACTACTTTTCCCGGCCCCAGGTTCTTCGCACCACAAACCACCAGGTACTGTGGGTAACTTCTCCTGCCCCACTTAAACCCGGGACTTTCTCTGGAACATTTTAAATACTGGTAGTTGGTAACAATAATATCTTGGCTGTCCTAAACGTGGAGAACACGTGCCACTCTACATTCTAGATTACTGAGCTTTATAGATGTCCAAGAATTTATTCTTTTGGCAATAAGTTTATCTCAATACTTTGGAATGTACCATAATTTGTCCTGCCTTGTCAAAAGTCAAATAAACAGTGAATACTTTTTCTTGATGGTCTTGAGTCATCATTATTAAAGAATATGTAAGAGTATAATAAATGATATTCATAAAAATGTCCTCAGGGACTACTGAGGGCGCAGGCTGGCTGGCTCCCACTTTATGACTGCTATTTCTGAACTACCCCAAGTGCTTTTACTTAAATTCTGCAGTGTCTATTTGGGATGCACAGAGGCCTTTTTTGCAGGCTACCTGGCTTATGGTTACGTTTACAACTGATAACAGTGCCTGAGACCAAACAGGTAAGGTGTACCTATATATAACTTTCTTATTTATAAAGTCCTGCCTTTCCAAATTCTTTGGAAAAAACTATGAAGGCAGTGACTCTGTATTATGCAATATTTTTCCTCTTATTTCTAGCTACTAATATTATCATCTCATAGCTCATAAAATCACTAGCCTCATACAGAATTTACTAAAAAATTAGCTGGAAAATAAGTGCACTTACACATAAGATTACAACCACAATAAATGACATATGGAATACAATAAAGAGGAGAAAAAAACAGAGAATTTAGGTTGTTGCTAGGAAAAGCACTGGAGTTTGTACGTTATGTTTAGTTTTCTTGTATTTGTATATATGTATGTACACATGCATTATATATAAACATAATTGACCTCAAGTGCAGCCTGGGACTACTTACCTTCATCAGTCAGAATTCCCTCAACCACAGAAGAAGAAACCTATGCTCCAAATGGGTATCAGGGATTTGAGGCATCAAAAGAACAGAAGCCAGACAGCAGAACCACAGTACCTAGAGACCAGACACCAGAGGCTCAGAAGGTCTGAGGCTGAGTAAAGAGACAGTGATGAAGAGTGGAGGGTGTGGACCCCTCCTGGTGTTGGGCTTTCCTGCCGCACTTACACCTTTCACAGCAGGGAGCTGGATCCGATTTCACGCCTGCATAAAACCTTTTGTAAAACATCCTAAAAATTCTGGTAAAAAATCAGTATTTTATGAAATCCGAGATGTACTTGTATGTGATTCAAAAACGAAGGCACTGTTTTGCTTTCACTCAAAAACAGCTTACTGTATTTGATGGATATATAACTACACGTGCACGCATGTACGCGTGCACACACACACACACACACACACACACAGCCAATTCAGACTTTTCAAGCAGTGATTCTCTCAGAATAACAATACCACCTACTAATATGGAAATGTTCACTGCTATGTTTGTTTCTATGAAAACAACGAACAAAAAGTCTTACATATATTCACTAACGAAAGAAATTGCACAGCATAGTTCGGACTCCTGAAGTATTTTTAGTTAATCTTCCTCTCCCACATGCCCACGTGTGTTCATCTGACGTGTTATCAGAGCAGCCCTCCCCGCCTGGTTTATTGCCTTGACACAAGTCTTGATGTGGCTTCGCTTAATTCAGCTTTATGGGCTTCCCTGCCACAACATCAACATCTCCAGTGATGGGAAATAAAGCCGGCCACCTCAATAGCTGGTTAAAGCTGCTTTTTCCTCTCTCCTTATTGGTTAACACCCAGATGGAAGGGTCTGGAAGAACTGGTTCCCTTTGCACAACACAGAAATAAACATAAAAATACAAATAGTAAAAAGGAATATAAAATATATGAAGTTTCTGCATACAAAGATGCTAACAGAAGGGGGGGGGGGCAGACATGTAAAATTTCAGATACTCCAGAAAAATCATTCTTTAATGCACTGTGATTTTTCTGAAGGGCCAAATTCCCATTAGCTTGTACTTCACGAACACTTACAATAACTACTGACTGCAAAAGGAAAGAGAGGGTGACAGTAGCCAAGATATTCTGGAAGTTTCTATATGACTATATCCCACATAAAGAATAATTGGGATTAACCATATTTCAAAAATTGAGAGCAATTTGCTAAGGAAGAAGAAAGAAAGAAAGAAAGAAAGAAAGAAAGAAAGAAAGAAAGAAAGAAAGAAAGAAAGAAAGAAAGAAAGAGAAAGAAAGAAAGAAAGAGAAAGGAAGAGAAAGAAAGAAAGAAAGAAAGAAAGAAAGAAAGAAAGAAAGAAAGAAAGAGCGACCCACCCTGAGTAAATCATCTTTTCTCTGGAATCCAGAATATCTTTCACATAAATCTGTCTGTTTTAGGTTTATCCATGCAGGATCAAAAACAGAAGCTGTGCCTTATCATCGGCTTGGTACGGTTATTTTAAACTTAAGATTGGTGTTTTTAAACACATAAGATGTAACAAGCTTTAATTACAATTTACAGTGACACACCACAGTAGACTGAACGAGAACAGCCCCTAGGTTAAACAAAACAAACAAACCTACCTCTCACTACCCATCTACTTTTGAAGGCTCACTTGAATCACATAAAATGATGCTCTGTTATAAATAGCACACAAAGGGGAAAAGCTTTTACCTTTTGCCAGAAGGCAGGATTCCAATATGAAGGGAGAAGGGGAGGGGCTGATTTCATGTTAGGCTCACCGAGGTGATTACGGGAGGATTACACATCCACTGTGGGCCCTGCCTCGTCCTGGCCCTCTCCGACAAAAGTCATCCCTCCCTCTTCCCACTGTTCCAGTCCTCGCTTTCCCACCTTGGCTTCCTGCGCTCCCAGTATCCGGCTCATACAGGAAAACACAAGTGTGCCAAACTACACAACACCAAGGCAATGAAAGCTGACCCAGCTCCCAGAGACACTGCCTCGGGTTCTCTGGAGCAACGGATTCAAGGGAAGGAATTTAAAGCAAAGGAACATAAAAGGACCTCTAGGCTGAGCCCAGGAGACCACAGCCTTTAACAGAGAGAAAATGAGAATGGCATAACCTCTTCATTGGCAAGTTACTAGGATATCAAATAACATAAACTAGACATGTTCATGATGGGAGGGCAGTGAGTGAAGGCTGAGGGCTGGTATAACGAGAAACATTCTCCCAACAGCAGGAGACTTGAGAAAGACTCTGGACAGAGAAAATGCTCTCCTAACCAGTCTCCTCTTAACCTACCCACCAGATTAACCACATTAAGCCTCCATTCCTTCAATACAATGCACCAGTGAAGCCCATGGCACTGTGAGGTCCCCACAGGATCACAGAACTTTTCTACCCCTACCTGCTCAGTGGCGGGCTCGAACCAAGCCTGTGGTGCTCATTGTAATTATATTCACATTTACATAGTCAGGGAAATAGGAATGCAAAAGGAAAAGTCATGTCTATGAAAACTAAGTTGATGGCTTCGTAGAGACTCGATAAAGGGAATCAGTTAATAAAATACTAAAATAGGCTTGTGGAGAAGAAACTGTAAATAGTGGGGGGAGGTGGTACCTGATAAAAATCTAGTCACCGGGTTCTGTGGCAAGAAGTCAAATAACAGTTCTGTTCCCGATTTAGTTCCTGGAACTACCTGTCAGCCTAGGATTATAACACTAGAAATTGTTACTCTTTGCTCCTCTCAGAGCCCTTCTTCAAAATGATGCTTTTAGGGGTAGCCCACACCCCCCTACACACACACACCCCCAAGTCTAGCAGGAGGAAAATGTAAAAAACCTTCAAACATTTTATGTTCTGCTTTAACCAACTTTTTCAATTAAGTGACCAAATACTAGTTACAATCTTATCATTAAGAGGCTTTATACTAAATACACTTAAACCATCCATAGGCACAAGGACAAAAAAAAAACAACAACAAAAAAATGCCACTACCTGTTCGTCACAACTGGCAATTATGCAACCTCTGGAAGAGGCCATTTAGTAGGAACAAGTCAGAATAGACTGTGAATCAAAAGGCCACCGGCACCATTTTCCAAAGTAATTCTAACAAAGGTGGCTGTGGGAAAAGTCAACATTTTATGCCTCTGCTTTGTAAATAGCATTCTTAAATTACAGATGACTGTTTTTCCCCTTAATATTGATGAAGAGAAATGTACGTTTAAATGAAAAGTTTGGCAAACAGAGAAGACAACAGTAAAGCTTATGGGAACAGTTAATTTTTTTTAATGACTGTAAAACGCACAACATAAAATTTGCCATCTTAACCATTTCTAAGGGCTCAGTTTTGTGACACTGAGTGCATTCACGTTGTTGTACAATTATTACCGCCATCCATCTGCAGAATTTCTTAATCCCAAACTAAAGCTCTATACCCATTACACACATCTCCACATTCTTCCCTCCCCCCCGACCCCTGGGGGCCACCATTGTGCTTTCTATGAATTTGATGATTCTAAGCACCTCATATAAATGGAACCATACAGTATTTGTCCTTTTGTAACTGGCTTATTTGACTAAAAACAATGTGCTCGAGGTTCAATATATGGACTACATGGAATATTTCTCAGCCATAAGAAAAAAATGAAATTTTGCCATTTGCAACTTGGGTGACGCTAAAGAGCATTATGCTAAGCGATCAGTCAGAGAAAGACAGATGCCATATGATTTCACTCTTGTAGAATTTAAGAACAAACAGATGGACATAGGTGAAGGCGGTGGGGGGGGGGGCAAACCAGGAAACAGACTCTTAACTATAGAGAACTGAGGGTTGCTGAAGGGGAGGTGGGTCAAGGAAAATGGGTTAAATAGGTAATGGGTATTAAGGAGGGCACTTGTGTTGAGCACTCGGTATTATATGTAAGTGATGAATCACTACATTCTAACCTGAAACTAATATTACACTGTACATTAACTGGAACTTAAACAAAAACTTGAAGAGAAAACTAAAAACTAAAACCAAAACCAATGTTCTCAAGGTTCAACCATGTTATAGCATGTGTCAAAATTTCCTTCTTTAAAAAAAATTTTTTTTAACATTTATTATTGAGAGACAGAGAGAGACAGAGCATGAGCAGGGGAGGGGCAGAGAGAGGGGGAGACACAGAACCCGAAGCAGGCTCCAGGCTCCGAGCTGCCAGCACAGAGCCCGATGCAGGGCTCGAACCCACGGACCGCGAGATCGTGACCTGAGCTGAAGTCGGATGCCCAACCGACCGGGCCACCCAGGCGCCCCATAATTTCCTTTTTAAATGCTGAATAATATTCCAGTGTATGTTTATACTATATTTTTTTATCTACTCATCCATCGGTAGACATCTTTGGCTATTGTGAACAACGTCATTATGAACGTGGCTGTACGAACCTGTCTTTGAGATCTGCTTTCCATTCTTTTGGGCATATACTCAGAAGTAGAATTGCTGGATCGTATGGTAATTTTATTTTTAATTTTCTGAGTAACTGCCATATTGTTTTCCATAGCAACTGTACCATTCTACATGCCCATCAACAGCACACATGGGTTCCAATTTTTCCATATCCTTGTCAACGCGTTTTTTTAGAGTAGCCATCTTAAGGAGTCTGAAGTGGTATCTCATTGTGTTTTGATTTTATTTCCCTAACGATTATCGATGTTGAGCATTTTTTTTCATGTGTTTATTGGCCATTTGTATATCTTCTTTGGAGAAATGTCTACTCAAGTCCTTTGCTCAGTGTTATCAAGTTGTTTTGTTTTTGTTTTGTTTAGTAACTCTTATAAGCTTCCAGGTATTTCTTTCTCTTTCCTACGGCAGGCGTTTGCTCTTCCCTCACAGCTCACACCTAGATGTTCACCACGCAAGCCACTGTACTCCCCGCCCCCGACCACGGCACAAGTCTAGGAAGCCCCACCACAGACTGCATCAGAGTTTCGCAGTGCACAGCAGAAACATCTGTACGCAGTGGCCCTGCTTTCACCATCCACAGGCTAAATCTTAAATTGAAGTTTCCCTCCTACAGTGGCTCACCACTGCCAGGCACTCACTGTATTTACCCCAAATGCTACCTTCTCTCTCACGTATCTCTACATCTGGCCCAAACTCTTCCCTTTTTTTTTTTCATCTGTTCCTCCAAATAAAATTCAAGTTTTTATTGAAACAGATCCTTTAACAAACACTATTTTGGCATTTCTCTATAAGTAAACCCGTTCAATTACAGAGATATGGAATACCGTTAAAAAGAGAAAGGGGGGGGAGCGGAGAGATGGAGAGAGAGAGGCTTGCTTTGGAATCCTCCAGACCTTGGGATAAAATCCCAGCTCTATCATTTACTATAAATTGAGTAATATCTCTGAATCTCCGTTTTCTCATCCATAACATGTGAATACTACTTTTTAAATCACAAGGTGGTTATGAGGATTAAGTGAACTAAAATGTACAAAGCCTGGCCCAGTGTACTTTAGTTTTCTTTCTGTTGTACTGGTATTTGTTTTCTTCTCTCTCTCATTTCTTGGTCTTTCTCTGTCTCTCTCAAATTGATGGCCTGATCTAAGACAGGAGGAAGGAGAAGGAGAAGGAGGAGGAAGAGGAGGAGGAGGAGGAGGAGGGTGATAAAAGATATACTTAGAACATAGTAATCTCCCTATAAGTATTTACCTATGATTACCTATAAACTATTATAGTTACCGATTAAGCACTTTTTATGGGCCAGGGACTAAGCTATGGATTGAAACTCTTGAGATAATATTCAATTCAAAAACTAACTTACCTAGTCCTCTAGACTCCCTGCTTACCACTCTTCACCCTGCACTGCCTGCTTCTGCCATGCCAAATGATGGCACGGTTTCCTTGTCTCTAAAATGTAAGTGTTAGACTGCATACTCCTTTCTAACTTAGGCTCCAAATCCATCATGAAGGGTTAACAATCCAGGGAAAAGTCATGCCAAAATCTTGGCAAAACAGCAGCGTACAGGGGACAGCTGAAGGCCTTTGGCATTTGGAAAATTAGTTTTAAGTGAGGCTCCTCCTGACCAGAAACAAGTTCCCCCTCCCTCGCCCATGTATCATTGAAGTCTACATTCGTGGCATTTTCTTTTCCCCAAGGGAATATTCCTTATCTATAAACAGTATTAAAATTTACAATCTAGGTAGGTCAGTTTTGCCCAACGCCATCCCTACTAGCCACACTGTGAAGTCAGAAACCAGGATTATTTTCCCTATCTCACTCCCAAAGTACTGCTTCGAGTTTCTGCTTCTATTCTAGCAAACAGAGCAACTGATTCGCCCCCTATAAACAGTACTCTCTCTTTTCCTGGATGATACTAAATATAATTTGTAAATTACATAAGAAATTAAATGTTGAGAACATTATCATTTAAGGCAACAAAACAGAGGAACACAGTAGGAATCTTAACACAGCTTCCTATTTTGCACAAATTCTCTCCGTCCTAATGATGGTTGCAAACCGTCTTAAATGGCTCTTTATCTACTGACTGTGACATCACCATTGGCAGCCACTGCATTATAATCGTTTTGGGGGAGAAGCAGTGCACGTCTTTGAGTTAGTACATGCTTCCTTTACTCCCTCCCTATCCTCTGAACACTGTATTTAGTGAACAATATAAACAATACATCAATTAGAGTCCTTTAAAATTGAGAATCAAACAGAAAAACATACCAATTATCTGGTTTCCCATGTTTTATAACAACATAATTTTGGAACTCTGATTTATTTGCCTCGAGTTATAAATAATGAGTTTTCAAATTATTCTCTCCTCCTCTAGCACTTATGTCATATTAATCTTTTTTCCACAAATATCTATATATTTTCTGACTTCATGACTCATTTTGCCCTGAGCAGGCCATGCTTTAATTTCTTGATTATGGCAACTACGTCAAAAAAGAAACCACAATTACTAAATTCCAAAAAAAGATCCCTATAATCTTCCGTTGATTTAAGTGTCAGCGAAAGTAGGTTTGTGCTCTGATCCAATTCACTCTGAAAAAGTCACATGGAGACTGAATGAAATGACAGGAAAGCGCAGATCCAACGATGTACCACATACTGAAGCAAGCTACATACCGTTCTGCAAACTAAATAAGGAATTTGGGGTGATGATTCCCTCATTTCTTTAGCACACAGACAAATGGGTGGCTTTAGAAGTCTGAATTTGCACCACTGACTCAAACGGCCTGCACTGGAACTATCCGAGTCCACAACCTTCTCTCCCTTCTAAATACGAGAACTTGCAGATAAGGGCCACGACGCCCGTGAGGACTCACAATTTCTACTACCTCATTCTAAGGCAGGAACTAAAAATTAGAATTCTGTTCCTGCTTTCTTTCTTAGAACTGCCCTTCGGGGTGAGAATATTACACTAGAAACTTCAGTTTCTCTCTTTGACATGATGCTTTAGCAGTAGGTTTCTCAACCATGGAACTACTGACATCCTGGGGTGCATAATTCTTTCTTGAGAGGCTATTTTGCATACCGTAGGATGTTTAGCTGTCCACTGATGATAGATGCTGGGAGCCACTTCCCTAGTGTGATAACCAAAAATGCCTCCAGAGGTTGCCAAACGTCCCCTATGAGACGAAACTACCCAAATGAGAAACACTTCTTTAGAGACATCGTGCTGTACGTCTGCTTCTATATAGAGTCTAGGCTGAGGAGAGAGTAGTCAAAGAACAAGAGGAGCTTCAAGACTCTTCCCATCGTCTCACATTTTAAAGATTAAAGGCCTTGAAGACTGGGATCCTGGATCTGAAGTTGCTGGTGCAGCACGGGGCCCCTTCTCCCTGTGGCCCGGATTCCACTCGCTGTCCGGCCCCGGAATGACAGAGCTAACCTAGTCCGAGAAGTCTGCGTTTCCTACAAAACAAGTATTCCCTTTTTCTTTCCGTTATGGGCACTGTCATGCCTATCGTCACTCATTTTACCCTGTATGAAAGACGATTCAATTAGACTAAGACACAGGTTATTAGGCTATGTTCTAAAACATAAATCTGTAGCTGCTCTGAGGGGGAAAAAAAAAATACGTCAAGAATAAAGCGCATAAGAAAAGCTTTCTCCAAGCTTCAAGTGTCCCCTTGATAATGGCGGTATTCATGGATCAGAAAAGATACTCATTTCATGCGTGCGGTACAATAGCTTCTTGTTGCAATAACCATTACAACCCAGCATTTATCTAAAGTCTTGTGGGGCGTAGCATCACAATCTAGTAACTACAGGTGACTCACCTTACCTTTATTTATTTATTTTTTTAACTCTGAAAACAACTTGATTCTAACACATCAAGTTTTACCATAAGTACCATTGGTGGGTACCATTTCCATACCATTTCCATCTTCGGGCAAGAATGATATTTCACTGTTCCCCAACCTACTTAAGAGATTCTCATAAACTTTCACCAAAGCTATTTGCTTATAAGAGCTGAAATGAACCCAAACCACGGTAAGTGTTTGAAACATTTTAAAAACAAATAAATTCATTTTACTCCAGCACAGATGCCAAAAAGCAGACCACTGGAAGTACAAAAAGCAAATAGCACTTTGCTCCAAAAACATCTGATCTTAATCTGTCAAAAATTACCACGTTGCTCTCTGCTATACCACCTTCAACAACACTAAAAGTACTTACCCTGTTTCTTCTCCTACTCTTAGCTATATCTTACTCAGGGATACGTGATAAAATTAGTGAAGAACAGGACAAAAATCACATTGAAATTACCTTTATAAATTTCTTCATATGTAAATTCTTTGACATATACAACATGTATAGTTTTTACAAAAGATGGAGTGAATGTAGCTGAATTCTTTTAAATTAAATTTGTATATATGCCTGCACAATAATAAAAGAGCTTTAAGCAAGAATATCTAAATGGCAGGGAGAACTCCATTATGCATTATTCAATGCTTCATACTAAACCATACCTTTCTGGGTGATAATATTGTCTGCCAATCCTGGATTAGTCTACCAATATTCAAATATCCTAATTCAATCAGGTAAAACTACTAACTGCACCTTGTTCCACACACCTAACATATATTTTTCACAATTCCATAAATGGTAGTCTGTAAATGATGCTTCCGTTCTCTCTCCGTGATTTCTACTTGGTCCAGTATATTAGGCTTGTCACGTGCTCACAAATGCAAGCAAAAATCATGCTTAGAAGACAACTGTTCAGTCAGACTCATGTATTTGCTAAACTCCCACCCCCACCCCCACTGAGCCAGATGAATACTGATTCACTGAAAAGGAAGTAGGAAGCAAAGTGTTTGTGTAAATATGTAACAAAGACAAATCTCTTCTGTTTCTGAAAAGCATGAAATCATAAATATGGCTGAAAGCACATCATCACAACAGGCCTTGGAACAACAGAGAATTCATGGTCATGTCCCAAAAAAAGAATGTAGAACAACAACGAAGAGTCAGTGAACCCCCGACATTGCCACCAAGCATAATCTGTGACGGGACGAAGTGGCACTTTCTCACCAAACATTGTTAGAGGCCAAAACCATTTCTTAGGGGATCTCCACCCCAATCAACAGAACTCACAGTTGAAAATTTCCCCAATATATTCTAAGCTAACTAAAATCTGGTGACTATAGGTACTTTTTAAGAGAATATATAGTAAATCAGATTTTTTTTTCATTGGGCTCTATGTCTAATGGACACCGAGTTTGAAAACTGGCACTTAAAATGCACAAGAAAACTCTGTCCCTTAAATCTGATAAATTAAAATCACACACATTTTGGAAGACATATTTAAAGATTAGAGTGGGTACTTTCATGAACAACAACAACAAAATCATCTCATCCCAGGTAGGGGGTGGAGCTACATGCCTGTAAACACACTGGGATATGTATTTATATACAGCCAGAAAGAGGAGCATAAGATCACCCTGGAATATGGTTGAGGATCACAGTCAGAGAAACAGGCTGCAACAGGTCCTCAGAGCAGGAAGGGCTTGATGTGGGCACCACAAACCAGAGTTAAGTGCCCAGGGATATACAGCCAGGTTAGACAGGAACAAGACACAGCATTTCCAAACAAGTAAGAAGTGGGATCTGTGCAAACATAGTAGACAGCTAATGTCTACTGCCCATGGCTAGGCTCCTTCAGGCAGGTTGGGCGAGCAACTCACCTAAAGGCAAGACATGCATGGTTACCCGAGAGAAACGCCATCCACAACTACATGGGAGTTATGACCATTTATACAGACATATGACCTTTTATGAAACCACCAAACTATTGAGTCATACCTTATGTAATTAAGTCCTTACGAAAATCGTATAAGACAGATACTATCAACCCTGTTTTATAAATAAGGAAACTAAGATTCAGAAACGTTACATAATTTTCACAAACTTAAATAGCCAGTAAGTGCTAGAACAAATCTCTGGGCCAAAGTATTTGATTCTAAAGCCAGTGTTGTCAAACAGACAAGAGGAAATTGCCCATCACCTCTCAATGCACGTTTTCCCATTTCAACACACACTCCAAAACGTTAAGTTACCAGCAGCATGCCACTGTTAAGGGTTCCGGCTGCATTTAACGATTTATTAGGTATCACACGAGGAAGCTGGAAAGGTTTTGAGCTACCATATAATAACAGGGAATCAAACAACCACAAGGCAAAGAGGGAAAGGGGCTTGGGACTGTTGAGATGCATCGCTCTACAATCAGAAGGAACCTAGACTCCTCTGGACCACGATGTCACCATTGAGTACAAATGATTTCACAAACTACAGCAAGGGTTTTCCAAGTGTGAGTCTTGGACCCACAGCATTGGCATCACTTGGGAACTTGTTAGAAATGCAAGTCGTCATCCCCATCAAAATGTGGGATGGGGAGCAATCTCTGTTTTAACATATCCTAGATCTAGTCCATTTTGATGCCCATGTTAAAGTCTGAGGACCAGTGAGCTACAGAACATAGACTGGAACATACAGTATTCTTAGTATTTTTTTTTTAAGTTTGTTTATTTACTTTGAGAGAGAGAGACAAGAGAGCATGCATGGTGGAGGGGCAGAGAGACAGAGAGAGAGAATCCCAAGCAGGCTCCATACTGTCAGGGTGAAGCCCAATGCAGGGCTCAAACCCATGAACTATGAGATCATGACCTGAGCCGAAACCAAGAGTCGTATACTCAACAGACTGAGTCACCCAGGCGCTCCTCAGTATTTCTCAAAACTGTTACGTATCTAACATCAATGAAGAAGTGTATGAACTTTAAGTAAAACTGGTATGTTAAAGTAGGACACATTATGCCAAATTATAAAATTCTTAAGTGATTTCCAAAGAAAAAGACTGAGAGCCTTTAGTGATAAGGCCAAAACTAGTATCCTAAAAACAAACCTTTACTATACATGCAAATACTAAATATTGTCACTTTTATTTATTTTTTTTTCAACATTTATTTATTTTTTTTGGGGGGGGACAGAGAGAGACAGAGCATGAACGGGGGAGGGGCAGAGAGAGAGGGAGACACAGAATCGGAAACAGGCTCCAGGCTCTGAGCCATCAGCCCAGAGCCCGACGCGGGGCTCGAACTCACAGACCGCGAGATTGTGACCTGGCTGAAGTCGGACGCCTAACCGACTGAGCCACCCAGGCGCCCCAATATTGTCACTTTTAAAATCAATACTTCCAATAAAGCATGTATAGTATTTCTTACCGCAGCTGTTACCATAAAAAAAAAAAAAAAAAAAAAAAAAAAAAAAGGAAATAAACCAGAGCACTTACTTCTGAATCTTTCAGACGTTTTCATGTTCTGCTAAATTAAACAAATTTGACTTTCCATTCTTGCAAAAGGTTACTGATATCTAGATAACTATCATATATATCACATACCCATACAACTTAAAAAATTCCCCAAAGTGAAAAAAATAACTGCTTCATGACTGGAATTACATAATTACACACTGTTAAAAGAGGACAGGCTTTTGTTGTTGTTGTTAAGTAAGCTCTATGCCCAATGTGGGGCTTGAACTCATGACCCCGAGATCAAGAGTCTCATGCTCTACTGAGCCAGCCAGGCGCCCCAAAAGAAGACAAAGATTTAAGATCACTTCAGTCAACCCTATTATTTTATAAATTAGGGAACTTAGGGCCAAAAGACTCATGTGGAGAGCTGGCTACTGTCAGAACTAAAACCAGAGTCTGGACCTCCTGACCTCCAGGCCAGAATCTTCTCAATCCACCACCCGGCCACATCCATAATTTAATTTAATAAAAAACCAGGGCACATGATTTAATGACATTTCAGCGATTTCCAAAAAGCCTCTAAAATATAAACTTCAAACTTTAAAAAAAAGAAACTTATTATTCAGCTATCTCTTTTAAATAGTTGAGAGAAATCATGACCTGACAAATGGAATAAAAGATAGGATCTTGTATCTGCATACTGGCCCCAGCCACGAGAGACAGGATCTGCTTGTAGCCATAATTGAATTCTCAACTATGTAGTGAAAAGATGAATCAATTACTGAGTAATTTAAACAGACAATCTTATGAATTAGCCGCATATTGTTTTTACCTTAACACTTTATTTCAGGGAGGAGAATTAAAAAGGAACACTCATCCCTCTGAATGCTTACAAAGTCCCCACCATGTGTCTCCCTCCACGCACGGGGATACAGCAGTGAGTGAACCAAACAGCAAGGCACAGACTCTCCTGACAATTACCGACCAGTGAGAGGGATGGTGATGAGTACTAAGGAGATAGTAAAAATAGTGTAATCGAATAGGGTGACTGGGGAGGAGGAAACACTGGCAAAGACCTCTCTGAGGGGATGACATTTGATCTGAGAACTGAAAAAGGCATCTGAAGGTCTGAAGGAAGGGGATTACAGGCAGAGGTGACTATAAGTACAAAGGCCGGAGGAGGGAACGAACTTGAAGGCTCAGAGGGCAGTAGCTGAAGCCACGCTAATACAAGGAAGAGGGACAGGGGATAAGGCTGAGAGGCCAGCAGTAGCTTGTAGGGCTGAAAGGGTGTTTGCATTTCATTCTAAACGCAATGGGAAACCTTTGGAAGGTTTTTAATAGGAGCACAACAGGATCGGATTACTTAATGAATACAACAGAATCATTACAAATTCTAAAGGCACCTTTGAATCTCTCACCACCACCCCCCCCAACAACTCTCACTCCTGGAGGTAACGATACACAAGCCCACAGCTAACCTCATGGGACCACAGGAGGCAGAAGGTTTAATTTAAAATAGTTCCAAAGCATAGTTGGAGCAAACATTAAAGAATGACTTGAAATCTATACTGTATCATCAAACTGTAAACACTAAATCAATATACTAACACACAGTTACTCTCCAGGTTAAATTACTCTATCTCCTGGATACTTAGTTGGTGTGTGATCTAGAGTAACAGTCATAAAATAGTTTTATGAGATGCCTATTAGAGCGTTAATGCTACCTACATTAAAATAGAAATCATAGGGGCGCCTGGGTGGCTCAGTCGGTGAAGCGTCCGACTTCGGCTCAGGTCACGATCTCGCGGTCCGTGGGATCAGAGCGTCGGGCTCTGGGCTGATGGCTCAGAGCCTGGAGCCTGCTTCCGATTCTGTGTCTCCCTCTCTCTCTGCCCCTCCCCCGTTCATGCTCTGTCTCTCTCTGTCTCAAAAATAAATAAAAAACGTTAAAAAAAATTAAAAAAAAAATAAAATAGAAATCATACAAAGAGCAAACTCAATTTGAACACATGCTTCTACATTCCTAAAAATATGTAATCTTGCTGCCTAGAAACCTGTCTCAAACCAAAACAGCAAGGTTCTGATTGAATAGCCATGGTATACAACATGTCAAAAAAATTGAATGATGTTCTTATCATTCTCTTCAACACATCTTCCACTGACAATTCAACAAGTTACTTCCTAATTAAATTGAAGGCTATATTTAGTCTTCCAGAATATTCTCTTCAAATTAGGCCCTCTACATATAAAACGGAGTTTTAAAAAATAATATAGCATTAAAAAGTTATTGGCTACCTACTCTTTTCTTCAAGTCAATGATTTCCACTACTGTTCTTTTAATTCCTAAAAGGTCCAAAAACCAGACCAAACCAAAAAAATAGGTTTGGTTTATATACACAAATACTTCCTATGTCACAATGGTCTAGGTGAGGAGCCAGGAAGAATATGAAAAACAAGGCACTAAAAGGAGTACAGGCTAATAAAAGAAATAATGACAACAGAATGTTATCATGTCTAAGTCCTCCAAGTTTGGGATCATTCCTTTATATAGAAAACTGCCTGATTTGCTCTCTCTCTCTAAGCCCTATTTTATAATATGGACATTCCATCAGAAGATGTCACCTAGACGTAGATGATTTTTGGGAAATGGATAATAATTGAGGATTTTTCAGCAGGGAGTACCATGAATAGATTGAGGTTAAGAATAATAACTTGCAGAATTACAGAATTGGATTGGAGAAGGAAGACACCATACATAAAACATCAATGAGAAAAATATTTCAATATGAAGTTCAAAGACAACAAACGCTTGAACACAGGAAAAAAAGTTTAAGAGAGTCTTTACTTTAGGAGGGGGCAAAAAAAAAAAAAAAAAGCCCTTTCTGAAGAAATTTATAACACATGATATCCAGTTATGGGGAGTTGAAGGCCATAAGACCAAAAACTGAGGTTTCCCAGAGAAGAAGGAATTCTGCCTCATAACTGTAATATAGAAACCCTGCCTGAATCTCCAGCCTGCCTTACAGATTTTGGACTCAAGACTATAATATCAACTCCTATCTGAATTTCCAGCCTGCTGGCCTGCCTCACAGACTTCACACTCAAGACTGTAACATCGACTCTTCCATTAGTTTTCACTGTGCTGGCCTGCCCTAAATATTTTGGACTTGTGAGCCCTTATAATCATGTGAACGAATTCCTTAAAATAAACCTTTTTCTATATCTATAGATATATATACAGCATCTATCTACATATCCATCCTATTAGTTCTCTTTCTCAGTGAACCCTGATACAGCTATGAATCCATTTATACAAAATTATAGGAAATGCAAACTAATCTATAGTGACTGAAGCAGAGCACTGGTTCCCTAGGGCCAAGGGTAGAGGAAGGATGAAATGATTGCAAAGTGGCATGAGAAAACTTGTCAGGCTGATGGCAATATTTCCTATCTTGGTTATGGTGGTGGTTTTACAGGTATGTATATATCAAAATTGATCAAATTATATAATTTAAACGGGTACAATTTACCGTACACAAATCGTACCTCAATAAATTACACCTACCACGGGCAACTGGGTGAATGACAGTGCCCCTAACTGAGATCAAGAATATAAGAGGTACATGCTGAAGTGGACTTAGCTTTAATCATGTTAAGCTATGGTTCTGTAGGGACGTCCTGTGGTAATGCCAAGAGAAGCAATGAGTTTAGGCTTCCAAAGATATATCCGAGCTGAATGCAGCTCTTAGGAATTGGTTCCGGAGGAAGGTATTTTGTTTGAATTTTGCTTTTGCAATTCATTTGACACATTGTTTTGTTTTGCTTATACATGGAAAAAACCTGAATGCTTTTAAAGCCTGAGAGAATTAGCCCATAACGTAGGTAGACTGGTGACAACAAATGAGAAGGGCAAGGTTTGTAAATAGTAGAACAACAACACAGGTGGACCTATACCTTAAATAGTCATCTCAATGGGTACTACAAATTCTCAAGACAATCTTCAAATTTACTGTGCACACGTGTATGTGGGGTGGAGGGCCTCTTTTAAAGGACAGGGTAGGGATCATTATGATATTAGCTCAGTCAAGGGTAAGGGAAGAGGTGATTTACTAAGTGACCTCTATGTCAAATGCTTTCACATTTATCATGGCATTTAAATATCACAACTTTGCAACATTTGTGGATGAAGAATGGGAGTTCAGAGAAGTCAAGTGACTTTCCCAAGGTCAAAAATCTTAGGTAAGGGAGTGCCTGGGTGGCTCAGTCAGTTGAGCATTTAACTCTTGATTTCGGCTCAGGTCATGATCCCAGGGTCCATGGCGAGCCCACTGAAAGCGCCAAGTAAATAAATAAATAATTCATTGATGTACAATAGCTCCAAGCTACACTACAGGTCTTGAAAGGCTTTGAGAACGTCCCACCTTCTACCTAACTCTGAGACTTGGACTGGCTAACACAAATGTCCCGTTATATTTCTTGAGGTTTTCCAGCCAACTAAAATCTATGAAACATTAAAAAAAAAGTAGTGTGTGACACCTGAGAGTAGATGCAACTGAGCACTACCACAGAAACTAAACTGAAAGGACACTCTCAAACCTAGCAGCCCAAAGTTGCCGGTGTGACCAAATCCAGACCTTTTTGCTCATGTTGTTTCTGGCCTCCATTGCTTCTCCTCTGATTCCATGAAGTATCTGCTATTCCTACCATCCTGAGTGGCCCGCGTCAAACCACCATGGTCCATTGGACCAAATTTTAGTTTTTGAGTTTCTTTTTCAAGCAGTTCTAACTATTTGTAAGGACTGTATTTCATGACTTATTCTTTCTTAGAGGTCTTCCAAATAACAGAAAAAATCTACCTATTCCTTTTTTTTTTTTTTTTACCATTTTTTTTTAATGTTTATTTATTTTAAAGAGAGAGAATGGGAGAGATGCAGAAGGTGGGAGGGAGGGAGACAGACAGAGAATCCCAAGCAGGATTTGTGCTATCAGCGCAGAGCCCAACACAGGGTTCTAACTCACGAACCATGAGATCATGACCTGAGCCAAAATCAAGTCGCATGCTTAACCGACTAAGCCACCCAGGCGCCCCCTTTACCATTCTTTCCAAAAACAGAATAAAGTTCATTTTATCTTGAAATTACCAGATGAGTTCAGCAGACTATTTTATAAATCTAAAATACATTATGGGATCTTAGTGATCTTATTTTTCCTGTATCTTGAAAGTTTGCTATTTGCAAGATGTTTTACCCTTACAAATTACCCTAAGATTATTTCATTATTACTAAACAATTATTCCCAACTTTGCACGAGAAGAAAAAAAGACTAAAATAAGAGAACAGAAGAATAGAGGGATCATCTAGAGAAGGATGATTTAATACTGAAATACATTGGGGGCTTCTGGGTGGCTCAGTCAGTTAAGTGTCCAACTCTTGGTTTCAGCTCAGGTCACAATCTCATTGTTTGTGGGTTCGAGCCCCACATCAGGCTCTGCGCTGATGGCACAGAACCTGCTTGGGATTCTCTCTTCCTCCCTTCCCCCGCCCCTCCAACACTCTCCCTCTCAAATAAATAAACAAAAAAATTTAAAAACACTGAAATGCATTGTTACTACTGTGTCAACCTCCAGTTTTCTAATGTACTGCTCAAAGCATTGCATGATCTTTCAAGGAACTTCTAGACTGAAGATACTAACTTGGTCATCTGCTTTTAGCTTTCATTAAACACAGCATAGAATTGAGAAATTATTATTGTCTGTCCATAATGGCAAAGAGAATAAAAATGACAAAGACATTTCACAATTAGACAAATCAGAGGAGGAATGCAGAGACAGATGACAGCAGTCTAGACTCCAATGACAACGATGAAATTAACCATGGAAGCAAAATTTCAGACTATAAGTCTTCAATGGAATATAGTGTAGATGGATTTTTCTCATATTCAAGAATTGATACACGAACAATAGATTATTAAGTACAAAAAGTATGGCATTCTCATCCGATAAGTCATTCAACAGGAAGGGGGCTACATCATGCAATATTTTCCAACAACGTGGACCACAGCATTTTGCTAAAAGGGCTTGTACCAGTATTCATTCATTTATTGTGATGTTTATGTGATAAAATTTACTCCATATGGTTCATCAGTAGATTGCAATTTGACATGTTGATGATGGGGGACTGAAAGGAAATACATGACATGAAAATGAAAAATATTCATTAGACTGACCATGCCAACTGACATTTACAAACCTGGGAATAAAAATGTTTTGCAATCATGGAGCAAAGATGATGGTTTTCTCTTCAACAAACCTATGAGTTGTCCAAGATTTCAAAAATTCTTTAGGCATGGTATTTGATGATGCAAGTGCAAGAAGAACAGGAAGGAATGATAAGCTATTAGAGAAATATTTGAAATCTGGAATCAACACTTACAGCATGGGTATTTCCAGATTCCTGCATAACAATTGAGGAGCAGTTGTTTTCAAAGAACGTTACCCATTTTGGACTTGGATTTGCTATGCTTAAATTGCTGTTAACGAATCCTAATAAAGCCATTTCTCGCTATCCCTTCATCATTCTATAAAGTATTTGTAAATTGACTTAAAAACACAAAACAACTTTTAAGGAGACATTAAACCCAGATAATAAATGGGAATGGACTATTTTTCCTGGTACATGGAAGATAAAGCAGCTTTGAGACATTTTTGTGAAAGTTTAAAAGATGATTTTTAGAAAGACAGAATGTATACTTTTGAATCCTAGCATGATCAAACAAAAGTTTGTTTAAAATCATGGGTGTTTATCTTCCCTCCCTACAGCAATCACAGCTAATTATTCTATTTATTTCAAAACCAAAAATCACTTTTTTCAACTTGTCAATAATTTTTACTTCTAACATGATAGGCTTCAAAATTTTGTAAAACGGCCTGGCAGAAACCAGGGATGACATGAAACCTCTGTAAAACCTTCCTACATCTAGATTTCTGACGCCTTAATACTGCAAATTTTCGTCAAGATTTATATCCAACATTCCACTGAAACCCAACCTACAATTTCAAATCACACGACTATCTTCTGTTTCTTTCAACTAGACAATCTCTAAAACTTTGTGTATAGAATGCTACGTGAATGACACGTTCTTAAGAGTTTTCTAGACATGGGAGTTATTCTTTTAAGACTCAATCTTTATCATCATCCTTATTATTATTAGCAACCATTTTACACAATGATGTATTAAACTTTCAAAAGGTTATCTTCTATTCAGCCATGATGATCAATGAAGGTCGTAGACATCACCAATAGACTGCCATATCCACATCCACAAACGCTTCCCAGAGAACAGCATATAAACCATTTTCTTAACCTCTATAAAATAACTGTAATTCTGATACCTAAAGGCTTACTAAGATATATACTGTTTGCTGTTATCCTAATTAGGGCACAACTTTTAAATCCCTGTATTTGCTTTCGACAGTTTTGTATCCCCGTTTTCATAGCTAGATAATCATATAATTTTCATCCCCACCCACATACTTACTTGCTACCGTCACTGCAAATGCCTACAGCAGCCTCGTTCTCAACTGTGTATTTCTAATATAGCCACATAATCAAGCTTACTAGAATCATATTCAAACATAATGAAATCTGAGCTAGGTAAAGTTTACGATCATCAATTTGGGATATTCAGAGAAATTTTCTGCCTATTTTCCTATTTTTGCCTATATTCTAGACAGGTAAGGTTATTACAGAGCTTTTGTCATTGTGCTGTTTCTGTGGCTTACAGAGTAACGTAATTATTAAACTCATATCTGAAAGAGTTCTAAAACACCCTTCTCCGTCCCTAGCCAATGGTATCATTGTTGAGTTGTTTTCAATAGAGGCTCAAGTTGTACTTCCTGCCGTATAGGTCATGTCTGGTTCTGTTCAGGGATCTTCTCCATTGTGTTCAGTCTCTTTGGTTCCCAAGGTGCCTACCCACTGATTTAGGGCTTAAGGAAGGGGGCGGACAATGTTGTTTTTGTCATTTTTGTTTTTGCTTTTCTTTATTCATAGTAGCTGAAATTTTTCATCCACGCTGTGGCTTCTTTGACTACTACACTGCAGTTCTCAGACTTTTAACTTCAGACTTCACTGGATAGTTGTTGTTGTTTTTTTCCCCAAAATTGAAATCAAACAGATTTGCAAAACACGGCTTCTCAGCAATGCCCCTTTTCCCAGATACAGAGGTGCCAGTGGGTTCTCATCTCTTTCCCAGGAGCCCTAAGAGGACTTGGGCCACACACCAGCTCTCTTTGCTACATTCTATGTGGTTAACTAGCCTCTTTCATTCCAAGCCACTTTGTGGATGAAGAGGTCCAGATTTAAATGGGCTGCTCCCTGAACTGATTAGGTCCTTGCTATTGTATTCTATTAAACCACAAGGAGAAAGGGAGGAGGGGCACAATTTCTCTAACATAACAGCGGTACACTCGATCTTCTCCCCAAACACATGTTACTACCAGATTCAAACAGCTGTTACCTACTTACCTACTTAGAAATGCAATTAAATACATTTTCAGAGAGAGTCCAGTCCCCAGATTCTAAAACTCTATGGCAGCAGCAATTCTCATGAGTCATTACATAGGATTTCATGCCTATGCCACAGGTGAGTCATGCTACAAAGCATTAAATCACTTCATCTAAAACCCTCAAAAACTAAACTGGGTTTTGCCATGTACAGGCTGTATCATTTCATATATGGAAGAAAGGATCAAACCCAACAGAAAAACTGCAAATGGTTTTATTTCTAGTCTTATACAGTAACAAGTGTAGTCTCCAAAATTCTAAGACTTTCTCAAGTTAGAGTAGGAATAGTATAGTTTTGCTCCCATATTCCAATGCAAGCACATTTCCCACTGCTCATTAACTGAGAGATCGCCAAATAACACTGTGGTATTTTTGAAAAGCTGAGGCAATCTCCTTTGAAATTATTCAACTTTCCCCATTCCTGTTGGAAAATTAATTTTCTTGATCTGGTATTTCATCAGGCCCATATTCTGTGATACCATAATAGTATAATTTAGAGCCTGATAACCCAGTTAATATTCAAAGTGAGATCTTTTTCACTTGCCATTTGCACTCACCCTCCTCCCACCTCCCATAATCCAGGGACTTGGCAGGGGTGGCTGGCAGGAGCCAGGATTTAATCTGTGGACGGCAATTGTAAAAGCACAGGTCCCAGCTCGTTACTACTTTCCATTCTAATGAATATTTATAAATATCTATACATTTGTAGACAGCTTATTTATCAAAAACTTCATTTTTTATATCCTTTATCCTTATAAAACAATTTTCAGGGGGCACCTGGGTGGTTCAGTCCATTCAGCATCCAACACTTGATTTTGGCTCAGGTCATGATCTCCTGCTTCGAGACTGGGCCCCACATTGGGCTCTACACTGACATCGCAGAGTCAGCTGGGGATTCTCTCTCTCCCTCTCTCTACCCCTCCCCTGCTCATACTCTCTCTCTTAAAGTAAATAAACTTTTAAAGAAACTCTCAGAGTTAGTAATTAGTAACTTGATTTTAGAGATGGAGGCTTCCCCTTCTTTCCCGAGTTTAGAACTAGCGAGAAACAAAGTCAGACAGACGGGGTTAAGGTGTATATGTAATTCAGCTTTATTGCTAATAAAGCCCAGGATGGAAAAGGTAGCTTAGGTCGGCTAGCCAAGTGGTCTTACTAATATTTCAGCCCAGAATTAAGCCAGCTTACCTACCTGGTCACAGGTACAGCTCAATGCCATAAGCCTTCCTGGAGAGGCCTGTGCCTGTAAAACTTATGGCATGAATAGGCAGGGCAGAACGCGGGCTCTCTGTAGAAAATAATGAGCTGAACTAGACATACGCCCAGCTCCCTTTTCCACACTCCGGAAAGACAAGGCACTCCTCCTCCCCTAGGGAAGAGTAGGTGAGGGTTCTTAGTGAGGCCAGGAATATAACAGGACCCTAACGAATGCCCAACCCATACAAGCAAACACAAAGCCAGAAGAAAGGAGGTTCTCACCCAACATGCAGCACCAAAGGGATGTTAAGCTGCCCCAAATCCAGAATGACATTCCCAAGTTCCCATACACTGTTCTGACTGAAACACTCTACCTCCCCACCCCATCTAAAACTTATTCATCTTGCATTATTAACATTATCTTCAGTCTCCTTTTTCGTAGGAACTCTTATAAGTCATTTATCCATTTTGAGAGTATTTGCTTATTAAACATGAATTCACTCCCTATACCCACTTAGGGAGGCACATGTAAACTGTAATCAGTTGCAATATGCTAAAATGAAATAAACAATGGATGGCTGTTAAATCACCTTTCATTCTTCCCTTAAGATGTTTCAAGGCACATAATAAAATAAATGCCTTATAGATCCAATGAAGGTTCCAATGTCAATGTCCACATCAACTATTACTAAAGCTCAATTTAGGCATAAATACAAGCTTTCATTATCTTCTTCCCACATCTAAATGAATCTATTTGTATATTCTCCATGATACAAGCACCACTTGAACAATGGGGCATGACATCAGACCTGAACTTTAAAGAAGCAACTCTGGTAGCAATGTGGGGAGGGAAAAATTAAAAGATCTGAAACCTAAAAGAGAATAGTGGCAATGAACGTGACTAGGCGATGCAAGAATGACAGAGGTACAATCAACAGGAACTGGGGGGAGAAAAGGGCTAGATCTGCAGAGAGGAAATGAAGGAGAAGACAGAATTTTAGATGACTTCAAGGTAACAATCCTGAATGACTCAGAGAATGTAATAGCATTAATCAAAATGCACAAACAGCAATTTGAGGGAAGGACACTTAGATGGAGAGATCCTTGAGAAATATTTACATTTAAAGGACAAGTGAAACAGAAGTTAATGAAGAAGCTAAAGATGGTCAATGACACTAGAAAAGAACAAGAATAGTAAAGTGTCATAGCAGCCATGGGAAGGGAAAAGCACCTTTTTTAATGTTTATTTATTTTTTTTGGGGGGGGGGGCAGAGATAAAGGGAAACACAGAATCCAAGGCAGGCTCCAGGCTCTGAGCTGTCAGCACAGAGCCGGACACAAGGCTTGAACCCACGAACCCTGAGATCATGACCTGAGCCAAAGTCGGCCACTTAACCGACTGAGACACCGGGCACCCCAGGAAAAGCATTTTAAAAGGATGAGATGATCTTCTGTGTCAAATATAGTCAGTACTTAAAGAAGACATGGGACAATGACATTTGTGGACGTGGCAAATAATAATAACGAAAGCTAACATTACCACGTATCAAGCACATTGTTCCAAGAGTTTCACAAGTACTAATTCGTTTAATCCTCCCAACAACCCTACAAGTATTATTACCACGCCCATTTTGTTGATCTTCAAGAAAATTACTTCCATAACAAGACAGAGGCAGAACTCAGATTGGATGAGGTTGAGAACATAGGAGACTTGAGAAGAAGAGTTATAAAGGATGTGCTTATTTAAAAACAAGCAAAAAATAGAGGGATAGAGGATAGACCAGCAGCTGAAGGTGAATTTTGTTTTGTTTTGAAGCTATTTGAAAGTTTAAATGTTTATGCACTGAAAGGACAGAATCTAGATCTACTCAGTTGGAAAAGCATCTCAGTGCCACTCATATTTGGAGGAAACAGAAGCGTGCTATCGAGAGTGGGGGAGGGGGGCATGTAGGGAAGGACACGCAGAAGAGAAAAGCACAGAGCCCCCAGACAACAGTGTCGCAGTGCCAAGGCCTGGGTGACTCTGCAGAGTGAGAAAGGGTCAGATCTGAGGGGGGATGGGGCAGAAAAGGCAGTCAGGTAGCAGCCTCCACCTTCCTTCTGGCAAAGAGCTTGGGTGAGGTGGGGAGAGCCGGTTCGGTACAGGCAGTAAGTAAGAGGCTGAACGGGCCGTGCCCAGGACTTCCGGTGGGCAAGATGTGTGTACCACCCCGAAGGGCAGAAGCCACGGCTGATGTCCAGGGCCCCACTTACAATCTACATGGAAATCACTCGTGATCTTCCTCCTGAATTCCAGAGGAGGTGAGAGAGCACAGTTACAGGCCATGACACCGTAACGACTTGAGAGGCACACAGAGTTGTGGACAGAAAAGAATGCTCAGAGCAGTGGAGGAGGGTGGCAGGCAAGTTACTGCAACCACTTTGGTCCAACTGTGTCCACACAGGGTGGTGCTGCCCCAGGCAATGTGCGAGCACGTGCATATCCTGGAGGCAGAACCTACTGTTAGAGAACAAAAAATGAGTAAGTCACAGCGGGAAAATTTCTGGATAGAAATTTTAATTGGCTTAGTGGAATCTTGGGCTGGTAGGTTTTGTGGATTTAGCTGCAAAGTGGTATTAAAGGGCATTAAAAAGTAACAGCTGTTTTAGATCATCTTATTTTACAATGTATATTTCCAGGGTAAAAACACTAAGAACTCCTCCCCACAGACACCTCTCCCACAACCTTTATAGCAAAGTAAGAAACAGAGTTTCAGCATTTTCAAACAGATTACAGATACACACCAGATACTTCCCTTGAGCAATGTATATCCTACTTGGATCAATTCTAAAGCCCAGTCACAAAATGGAAGAACTGCTCTAATGTTTAAATTTTGATTTCAAAGTAGGAATCTACATGAAAGTCTTGTAACATCAAGAGAACAGAAATGATGTCTAGAAAGACACTTTTTTTTAAAGTTACTAAAGAGTTACAGAAAGAATGTAAACTGAATGGAGAAGACCCAAGTCTTAGCCCAGGGTGAGCCCATCATTCCTTGTGCGACCCTCAATACCCAGTCCAGTCCGTCTCTTCCACTGTCAAAGAGTATGCTGGGCTAGACTCAAAGTACATCAAAGCCACCGCTTTGCAAACACAGATAATTAATTTTCCAGAATAAAGACAGGTGTCTATTTAGCTGGTCAGAATACTCTCATAGCATCTATAATTTATAAAGGGAAAATCAATATTAATTGCTATTAAAGATAATAAATGCTATCACTTAAGTAATCACACACTAAATGAAAACTATTAGATCTTTGTTAGATCTTAGATCATATGATTATAAATAAAAACAGAGTCCAGGGCACTTTTCTGTTTTCTCCATCTTTAAAAACATGCTTACAGAAATACAGATTCAGTATTTCTATTTCAAATTTGTAGAATGCCTATATTTTTTATATGTTGTTGATAGCCTCATATTCTCAATTCTCATATTCTTTTAGCACCTTGCTTTGAAAATTGTACTATTTAACAATCACCATACTTAGAATATTAAAAGAAATGCTGTACTGCTTTTAAAGTTTTAACTTAAGGTTTATTCATCTCCAGAGAATCCAGAGATATGCAGCCCGTCCTCATGAAAAATGCCTTGGAATGGATGTCACTGTGCAAATTTCATCAACTTTTGTGAAGCAGACGACTAATAATAAAAAAAGACTACTTATCTTTTTTTGTATTCAGCCTGCTTTTCCCATAATTCTGGATTTCTTACACGATTAAATGGTGTTACCTAGTTTACAATGTAAAAATTTTAAACAATACAAAACATATTACTGGAGGAGAATGGAAGTAGCAGAAGAAAAACAGAAGAGGGTAAGAGAACATTACACTGAGGGCCACAACCACCCCATGGGGTGGGAATTATACCCATTACATACACCAGGAGTCTGAAGCTTAGGGGGATGCTGTAAAACTTGTCTAAAACCTGTAAAACTTGTTACTTATGTCCAGGTAAGTAAATGGTAAAATTAGGATTTGGAACCAATTATATCTGGCTCCCAAAATCATGGTTTTTTCCCCCCACCAGTTCACAAGCCACAGTAAGCACAGAATCAGCAGCAATAAAGGCAGAAAATCTACTGCCATAAAAATGGGGAAGCACCTGTAGCAAGAAATCTGGAGAACTGCAAGCTGAAAATGCCTATGGGGCCAGGCAATATAAACTGAAGGGGCCAGTGTAACTGGCCATCAGGAGATGATGTATATCCTCTAAAGAAAGCAGCTATGCTCCACTACACGCAGGAATGTGGGCTTGGTTTTGCCAGACTCTCGGTTTCCTTTAGAGAGACACCAGCAATAATCTCATTTTTAAAATGAAGACAAATAATTTTTAAAAATTAAACACTATGGGTGCATCTGGATGGCTCAGTTGAGAGTCCGACTTCAGCTCAGGTTATGATCTCACGGTTCGTGAGTTCGAGCCCTGTGTCAGGCTTTGTGCTGACAGCTCAGAGCCTGGAGCCTGCTTTGGATTCTGTGTCTTCCTTTCTCTCTGTTCCTCCCCCGCTCACACTCTGTCTCTCTCTTTCAAAAATAAAGATTAAAAAAAAATTTTTTTTTTTAATTAAACACTATGCTCCTCAAACACTGTAAATCCTGGGACCACTAGCATCCAGCCCCTGGAAATGCCAGACTGCAACTATCTGGAGGTGCTACTATCATTTTTAATAGAAACAGACAAGTATGAAACCCATGGCAAAAAGGTTCAGGTCTGGCAACAACTAGAAGACTATAAAGCTAGATGAATCATTGTATCTATTTAAGCTAAACTGAACTTAGTTATTAACAATGTTTCATTCTCAGTTTATACTGGTTTTATTTTCTTTGGTTTGGGTTTCAATTTCCCAAAGTTAAAGAGAGCTAAAGAGAAAGAGGGAAGAAGGACAAACTGTATAGTAACGATTTCAATGCCCAAGTAAAATCTACTCTCAAGTGTTATCAGTCAAGTCACCAGTTATAGAAACTCTGTAACATCACCAATTCTGAACCAGTTAAGATCACTTTGGGTAGGATGGACAATCCCAGTCTCATCCCACCTTCTCAAGTTTCTAATATGTTTCAGAATTACACTGATGTTCCTAACACACATATAAGTATATACATAATAGGTTTGAAGCAACATCAAAAACATAATTAAACTGAAAGATAAAGCTGAAATTTCTAACACAGGAAAAATAACATCATTTTACTATTTAGATTTATATATTTGAGAGGCTAGACTGTTGACAACCTAAAATTCTAATGAACAGGCAGGGTAAAAGCATCAGAAAGGGTAGAGGAAATTTTTGAACAATTAATTGTATGGATTTCCCAATTATTTCACTATTTTGAAGGCTGTTCACTTTGAACACATGTACCTGAAATGTTCGCTTTTTAAAACCAGACTGGGAAAATTACTAGTTCGACCCATCCTTTTTTTATAGACTCCAAAAGGAAAGTAGTCGGGGGGGGGGGGGGGGGTTATAGACAAATACTTAAGCCATAAAAGATCCAAGTAACCAACAAGTATAAGCTGGGTCTGTACATAAGGGTAAAAGAAAGTGATCTCCAAAACCAGTATACATTTGTGGGTTTGCAAGCAAAGTATAGAATTAGTCCTTTTTAATCAGTTCTTGATCCAAGCCAACAATGCATAGTCAAGGGAAAGTAAGCATATCAGAAGATTACATTTCAAGGAAGATCTTGACATTAAAAATATTTCATATGTCCAAGAGATTTTCACAAAATCTTTGTGTAAGCCAAAGATACAAATGAGAACATAACCCGTGGAGCTAACTCTAATTCTTCCCATCTCTCTCTTCTCCATGCACTCTCACTCTGTTGCATTTTCAAAGAAATATGTTTGTAAATAAATTCGAAACATTTTAGTTGCAAACACAACAGAATCTCAAAGAGTAGAAAGTGCTTTTACTTTTCCAGGCGAATGGCAATTTTTTTAAGCTTTCAAAGAAAACATCTTCCCAACTTTTTTATTATTTGAGGTCTCAAAACAATTCGTTTTAGCTTTGTCTTTTTCGACAGCAATCTTCTTATGAAATGACATGCCCATTTGATAGACTCCACGCCATTACAAGCACTCACACCTTTGATGTGAATTTCACATCTACTAAATCACTTTTCGGTCTTTATGTGACTGGGAAAAAAAAAAAAAGCAGTGATAAGTTATCTTGAGAACTGTTTGCTACAACTTCTATAATTCCCACAAAATAGACTGACAAATTCTACCAATAAACATTCCCATATAAATCCTATTTTGACATACAAACATCACCGTTGCTTCTATAAATATATATATTTATGTGTGCATGTGTGTGTATGTGTGTGTATATATACACACACATACATCAGACACAAGTTTTCCTTTTTTCTCGGTTTAGAAAGATTTGGATTCAACAAGAGCCTCCATTCTGCACAGGGACTTAACCTTACAACCCTCCCATCACTGAAATCACCATGTGAAAAGAAGCTAATTTGCATTTGGTTTTCATGTGAAAATAATAAGGTTTCATTCTTAAAACTGAAGAATTTTCAGAAACGAAGAGCTTTCTTTCCTTCCTTCCTTCCTTCCTTCCTTCCTTCCTTCTAAATCTCAGGGAAATAGTTCATGCTATTGGTAAGGGTTTTCCACATGCAAAGTCCAAGTATGGTCATTATCTCAAATTTTCTTTTCTGCAATGGGTTTACTGAGGAAAGTAATAAGCTTAACAAGATGCTTCATCTCTGCCTCAGACCAAGTCACCAAATAATACCTAGAAAGTTGAGATGCCAGAGGCTCTGCTTCAGCAAAAAGAAACGAGATTTTCCCCCTTTGGTCAGTAATTACGGGCTTCTGTAACTACCCAAAAGTGCACTGGGGAATAAAGATTTCGCTTTTATCTTTAAAAATAAAGAAAAAAGAAGTCTAATAGTCACTAGCCTAAAAGAAAAAACAAATGTATAGTTCTAACCTTCCCCTCACTTTTTTAAAATGAGAAATGCACACTGTATTGAAGGGAAACGAAACGCTAAAGGAAAAGACTAAGGAGAAACTAATGTCATAATAGCAAGGTTGAGCACAAAAGGTTGCCCACTTACTTGCCACATAATCTTCAAGTTACTTGGCCTCCCTGTACCCATTTCCTCATCTTCAAAACGTCAGTTTCCTGGCCACGAATGAGGTATTCCACTTTTTTTTCCCCCGTTTTTAAAAGCTATGTTATTAAAATATTGGATGCCAATGGTATGATTTACTTTGCTAAACATACCCCAAGTTAAAAAAAAAAAAAAAAAAAAAGAGTTTACCACTATAATCAAATAATTTTACCATCCAAAGTGTAATAAATTTTCTTTGTATTTTTCAAATACTTAGAGAAAAAGGCATCTTACACATGCAGAAAACAGCTCAGTGGGTCAAAATGTGAGCTGTCCCCACCATTCCATAATCTGTAAGGATTTATTTAGAAGTGTCCACAATCTGGAACTTTCCATGGAGGAAAACTAGTTGAACATTTCTTTCAAACCCTAAACACCAAAACGAAACAGACTTGCTCATAAAACAAATACCTTAAGGGTCCAGAGCCAAAAAGGCAAGATGAAAAGGCTTTTGCAGGAAATACTCAGAGGTGAGCTGTTCATACAGGTCTGTAAGCAGGTAAAGGAGCATGCCCGGAAGGAGGGCTCAAAGCTAAAATGCAAAGCTGGGGAAAAGCACAGGGCAGCCCAGCGCACATATGCAGTCAGGTATTCTCCGCCAACAGAGGAAGCGCGGGGCAGTCCTGCTACAGAATTAGGAGGAGAAACAGCAAACAGAAAGCTATGAAGAGATGGAGCACACCTCTAGCAGCCCCTTGCACGTTTTAGGCAACAGCACCCTTTCCGAGTGCCTCAGGTGCCACACAGAAGACTGAGGTTCGACTCTGTGGGAACAGAAGAGAAACAAAGGTTTCAGAAGTTAAATGCGGCCACCCCATACAAATGGGTCGCCCTATCACAAGTGTAGCCTGCACTAGAGAGATAAGAAATTGGAACACCACTTCTTCAAAACTTCAAAGAAACACCAAGCCTTATTTGAAACACGGCAGAACAAATCACTACAACATTACTAATGCATCTTTAATAGAGAGCAGGAAATGAAATAAAAGCTAATTAAATTCACACTTGAGTTTTATCTCATCCAAGCCCAAACCAAACTGTTGGAGAGATAAGAGAAGCAATAGCCCATTTCTGGTGTGTTTCGTGTAGGTTTCCTTTTGTTTGGGTAGGCGTTCTATTAAGGGATGGCAGACGACGCATCCGAGTCTTGTATTTCCTGTAATGCGTTATCTGGCACTCACTGCAGCTTTATGCATACAGTGTTGACTTTTGTAAAAAACAAAACAAAAGGTAACAGTCGTAGGCTGCATCTGCTGAGCTATCTGAGGTCTTAAAGTCAAGGTTACCCCTTGTCCACTCAAGTCTCCCATTTGTGTACCATCTTTCACCCAGATCTCTCATCACCTCCAGGGACAAAAGACCCAACCGTATGTATACTAACTGCAAAGAATGTGGCACACGCTGTGGTAGCCCATTGCACATTCCCCTTCTTCGCTGAACCCCACTTTTGCTTAAGGATCCACTTCTGCTGACAGCCACGTGCTTCAGGGTAACGTTGACCCAGTCCTAGCCCCAACACGTAGACTGTGATTTCTAAACCAACCACGGTATCTGGTTTAGAATGGACATGTAGCAGTCTTCCCAATGAAACAAGAAATCCAGCTGGGAGATTCTGGGAAAGATCTCCTATGGAAAAGTACCAGTTTCTTCCTGGGCCTCGTCTTCTACAGACTATCGTTTCCGGAAGCCCTATCAGGAACTGCCTGAGAGCAAGCTGCAGGTTGTGGATGGCAGAAGTGAGAGACAGACAGGGCTTAGTTCCTTGATGATAGCACTGAACTCTGATCACACTACCTGGGGCCTGAACGCCATCGACTTTTGGATTCTCAGTGTTGTGAAATCCTAAATTCCCTTATGATTTAAGCTTGCTTAATTCAGGCTGCCCATTGCTTGCAGCAAAAAGGCATTCTGAGTGGTGTGGGCCTCCTCTTCTGGGCACATAGTAGGATTAACTTCTTGGCCCCCGTGTGGTCGGATGGGTCATGTTACTGCAGCCATGGGAGCTGAATCCCTCTAGAGCTCTCTTCTCCCTGTTGCATGGCCACTGGTTCCAGACCATGTTTGTTCCATCAGCCTGGATCCCTGAGTAATAATGATGTAGAGATCCCACCCCCAACCTTACACACTGCTAATCCACAACAAACACATATGATATGAGCAGGAATTAAACCTTTATTATTTTAAGCCACTAACTCATTTAGGAGTTATTTGTTAGTATAACATAAGCTAGTCTAATACATTTCATTTTAAAAAATAAAAAAAAATTAAAAAGCAAACACTAATCTGAGTTCCCAGTGACTACAAATAGAAGGAAAAAAAATATTCTCACAAATCATGTTTCCATTTTCCCTACCCAGATGTAAAGAAGCGGCAAAAAAGAATTTGTTAAGGGAAAATAGGAAGACAGACTTTCAGAGAATATACCTTCTAAGAAAACCCCAGCAGTAAACGCCCACTTTAAACAAATAAAAGTAGTTACAAACTGTCTTGCCAGCACACTGTAAAGCAATGTTCTATATCAACTTTTCCTTCTTCATGCCCCATGGGGTCTTTGAAGGGAAACGAGTTACCTACATAGAAGGCTGGTATTAGTTAAGAACCTGAAGAAAGGAAAAGAATGAGCCAATGAGCTAACAAAGCATGACAGGATCAGATTTTGGACATTCTCACTAGTGCAGTAGTTTTCAGCTTTTCTAGATCTACACAGAATTAAAGTATTTATAATGATCATGTATCCAGAAGACAACAAAGAAAGGAATATAAAACATCTAAACCTTAATAGCCTTCAAAAAAAAAAAAATACTTGTTAGCTTGTTTCACTACATCAGTTATTTCAAAGTGCTATTATCTATCTAACACAAAAACAAAACTTTGTCAAGTGTTAATTTCGAGAATATTCTGGGCCTAGTGACACATATGAGGGATCCAAGACAGTCTACATTTGGTGCTTTCTATCACACATTATAAAAATTAAAATCTCAAGTTGCATTTTTCCTCTCTTGATTACTATTGGTGGAATTTGGTACACTGTGCGTGGCATTCAGTTATCCTTCAGCAAATTAGAAGGGAAACGACTTCCATCACCCTTTGCTACAATAGCTGAGCTTTCCTGTCTTCTGACATCTGTCAGAGCGGCACTACTTTTCCACACTGTGGATCCAGAGTAGGTGATTCCACCCCCCCTCCCCAGGCACTATGACCCTCTCTTAGCTTAAAGGCAAAACACAGCGTGCTCCTTCTCCTCAGAAAGTCTTCTTTGACAGCCAAACACATTTTATTACACAAACACCTGGCAGGGAAAGAGTTCAGCACAGGTTACAGGCAGCAGCCTGTGAACCTCTAGGAGCAGCCAAATTTATAGACAGGACCCTGGCACAGGTTCCAGTGTGCACCCAATGTGCCCTACTGCTGCCCCAACGTTTCTATGCCTGACAACAGCCCCCTGGCCTCACACACAGTCGGCGGGAGCGACAAGACAGGTGAGGGGGATGCCTGCTGCACGAGGATGAAAGGAATTCCACAGAACAGGGACAGCTGAGCAAGCAACTCGGCACAAGTGAGAGGCCAGTCTCTAGACTGAGTACGATGGGCATGCTCCCCCGGAGAAAGCCATTCAGAACAGCTGCAGTGGTTAGGACAGAACCGGGGGAGCCGGCTGGCTGAAGGGCTCGTTACAGGAAGGTAACAAAAAGCTTTTGCTTGGTTCCTTGGGAATCAATAACAGGAGACAGCACCCAGCTCCAGAAGAGTGTTCTTGAAGAGAAACCAAAAGCAGTCACTTTTCTCCGAGCAAAGTTGCAGAGAGAAAAAAACAGCCAAACTTTAACTTGAAGAAACTACTCTTTTACTAATCTAATTGTTTCAGTACACAATGCCATATGCCCAGTAAGGTGAAGTTCATCCAGACAGCTGGCAATGTGGGTATGGTGTGCCCTGTTTCAATGTTTATACTGCAATCAGTAACTAATGACCTTTGAAAGCCCCAACCCTTAGCACAGCCCCTGAACACAGCTACACACATTTCCTGACAGCAACCTGATCAAATTCTTGGTAGCAGTGAAAAGAGGATTCACACCTCCATCAGGGAACAGGACTAGAGGCCAACAAAGTGTGCCAAGAGCCCATGCAGCCTACAGAACACTGCATGGGTTCAATAAATATGGTTATTGTAATTACTATTCTTAAAACAAGCCCTCAGTTATTTTCCTCTAATCAAACTCTTCATACACACCACATTGTAGAAGACTTCTTATATGAATTAGATTCACTTGACTAATATTTGAAAAAGAGCCTATGAAAATGATAAAACATTTCAAATGAAAACATAAATACCTTAAGCAATTACACTTTAAGATAAAACATAAATGTGTACTCATTTATCAATCTTTTGATGTAGAGCCAAGTATAAACTCATGGTTCTTACATAAACCACACTTAACAATGCACTCTCTAAAACATTCAGTTTCTGTTTCTTTAAAGTGGGAGCCATTCATTTGTTCAGCAAATGCTGAGAGCCTACTACAAGCCAAGCACTGTCCTGGAAATCAGTAAGGACTTTGGCTTTTCCTCTGAGACAGAAACCATTGGAGGGTTTTGAGAAGAGTGCCATGTAGCGACTTTCATTTTATCAGGATCGTTCTGGTTGGGAGAGTGCAAGCAGGGAGACAGGGGGCTAGAAAGCTCATCATAAATCCAGGACAGTGACAACCAGACTTCAACTAAGGAGCTCTAACTAAGGAGCGGTGGAGAGAAGTCAAACCCCGGACATATTTTGAAAATGGAGCCACTATAATATTCAACTCAACCGACACGGCAGAATTGCACAGGCAAACCAGAAAACAGCCTCCCAGCCTCAAACACTAGTGAGGAGCAGTCAATGCTGCAAAGTGTAGACAGTGACGTCAATTAAGAGAGCTTCCACCATAAACCAAACCTTGCTTCATCTAAGAATAAATTTGCTAAGCGGTTCCTCCTTAATTCCAAAACAATATCTATATGGGTCAGTTAAATTATAAGACATGCAGTCTCATCCCTAACAATGTCTTTTCTCCTCTTCAGTAAGAGATCAACTCCAAATACACTACTGTGGTCAACAAGCTCAACAAATCCAAAATGGAGCTCACGGACTTCCTAACATCTCACAGTTTCTTTACAGTAATTATACCCATCTAAACATGCTATTGTAAGGATTAAATAAAAGTGCATTTTACTGAAATTTTATTGAAAGCAGCCAGGCCCCTTGTGTTTTCAGCATAAGGAGGAAGTACTATGGCACACCGAACTCTAGCACTTATAGCCTCATCTCTGTGACTGGGGCCCCTGAGGTTGTGCAGTACACAGCCCATACGGCCATGCTCGGCAGTATATTGGGGGAAAAGCCCACAGTTGCATGCTCACCTGACCACAAACCTACCTGTATGAACTTCAAGAGGATTCTTGACCTTTCTGGGCTTCGGGTGTAAGTGGAAGCAGGTAGAATACCTTAACACCAGGCACCGTCTCACAAACTTTCTTCTTTTATAGTCTTCATTTCCATAGGAGCTAGAATCCAGTCTCATTTTTTTTTTTCTCTTAAATCCTCATCATCCTGAAGGTTCTTTTTCTAAGCAGCTCTGAACTTGGTCCCCTTTATCCCCCTTTCCCATTGCCTCATTCTTTCTCAAATGAACTTAAACAGCCAATCTTCCAATTGGCCTCCTTGCTTCTATCCCTCTCATACTGCCCTAAAGTAATCTCTCTTTAAAAAAAAAAAAAAAGTATTTTGAGAGAGAGAGAATGAGCAGGAGAGGGTCAGAGAGAGAGGGAGAGACAGAATCCCAAGCAGCCCCATGCTCAGCACGGAGATGCCTGACAGGGAGCTCAATCTCATGACCGTGGGATCATGACCTGAGCCCAAATCAAGAGTCAGACGCTTAACCCACTGAGCTGCCCAGACGCCCTTGCCCTAAAGTAAGCCTTCTACAATGAATACTGTGTCACTCACCTACAAGGTTCCCTCATGCCTACAAACGCAAGCCCACACGCTACATAACATAGCAGACGGGGTCCTTCACATCCCGCTCCCACTTTGCCGACTCCAACCTGTCTCCTTCCTTCCCCTCCAACACGGTCTTCAACCTCAGCCCAGTCGCATAACACTAACCACTTTTCCCAAACTCTGCACAGTCGTTCAGTGCTTCAGGGCCTTCATAAGCTTCCCCCTCCTCCAAAAATGACATCAGTATCCCTACTCTCTTCATCTGGCAAAATCCCACTATCTGCTTCACACATGAAACATAACTTCATCAGTTGAAGGTCATGTCTTCTATGAAAATGGTGTATCTGCCAAAGGAGATGTTCATTCCTTCTCGGCTGTTCCCACAGCATCTGGCACATATACCTATCAGAGCACAGCTACGATACCAACGTGAGGTTTTGGGCAGAAGGCGTCCAGTCTTTTACATGTTTATATCCTCTCCACAGTGCCTAACAACACCTGGAATAAGCAGAAGGTACATACATGTGGGAGAAAAAATAAAAACAAGTTCCAACTCTGTAGGCGGTTTTAGTTTAACGGAAGTACCTCAAGGACAGATGGTGGCTGCACTTGTGACCACATAACACATGAATTTGTCGAATCACTACGTTGTTCACCTGACACTAATAGAACATCGTGTGTCAACTCGCCTTCAGTAGAAAAAGAGCTGTTAAAAAATGTAAGTTACCTCACACGGCACTATTTTTCCAATTATTATTTTGTATTTGGGGGGGCATTTTTTTAAGGTCTTGGGAATCTCAGTGTTCTCCCTGTAAGAGCCTTTTCCTTCAAAGTTCTTGGTAGACAGGCATATTTTCTGGGATTACATCAGAGTTCTTCATTTTCTCTTTGTAGGCATTTGCTAGATCAGGGCTTCTTAACTTCAACACCGTTGACATTTAGAGACAGATAACTCTTTGTTGTTGGGGGCTGTCCTGTGCATTATAGAATGGTTAGCAGCAACCTTGGCCTCTACTCACTAGATGCCACTAGTTTAAATCTCCTCCCACCCCCAAGTACTGGCAGCCAGTACTTCTCCAGAGGTTGCCAAACATCCTCTGGGGGACACCTATATTCTGCTTGAGAACCACTGTTCTAGACAATTATTCCTGAAGGTGACAAAATCTTCCCACTTTACATTGGAAATTGAATAATTCACTGTGGTAAAAACTGTAACTTCAACGAAATGAAATAAAGAAAAATCTGGAAAAACCCCGGCATTAATATTAAAACATTCCACTCAAAATGGTAGAAACCATGTTCTCTGTCGCTTCTATTTCCTAAGTGCCTGGCTCACGGGTGCTTACTAAGTTGAACTGAGTTATACACATCTTTAAAAGCAACTGAAAAAAATAACAATAAAGACAACTGTCCCATGAAAAAAGTCTTTCAACAGGACCGCTTCAGGTTAAACAGAAAAAAAGTTTTAACTATGTCTTCCCACTTATGTCTTCATTTAATTTCTCTAAATTTAAAACAAAGGATGAGTGAAAAATGAATATAAAAACAAAATCACCACTCCTACTGGAGTGTCTGCTCTGGGCAGTGGGGATACAACAACAGATAAAAGAGAGCTTTGGGCACCCCCCCATCCCCATCATCAGACTGGAAAGCCAACAGAAAGCAGTAGTGGCAGGGTGCCCACTTAGTACCCCCAAAAAATGAGGTTTAAGTCTAAGACTTAGGCACATATCCTAAAACGATCACAGCATGAATAGCTATAAAGGATATGCAAATTAGCAGAGATAAAATTTCTCACGAATTATAACATTTATTAGCAAATACAAATAATGATAAAGAAAAAGGTAATGCAGAAAAGGGTAATTTAAACGTTATGAATTTATCTCAAAAATTATTTTCCTAAGGCATGGAAACAAAAATGCTTGGGAATATACCACATGAAAATACAACCTGGCTCTCTTTCATAAATTATTTCAATACCTATACACTAGTATACTGGAAAATCTCTGCTATAACACTTATTTCAAATTTAACCAGAAACCTGTTTGTTATCAGCTTCCCATAGAGGGAAAAGACAACTTCCTAATTACATACTTAAACGTCATAAAACATTACTACACATCATCATTCCCACCTTACCACAAAAAAACAAAAATGAAAACTCTTGAATTATTTCTATGGAAACTAATGAATGTTCATTCAGTTCTTTGTCTTGATTCCATTCTATTACCTGGTTTCCTACACATCCAGTCAAGGACTCCACATGTCAGGACTTCTTCCTATCATATTAAATAGCTATTTTTCCCATGTGTTCAATTTTTTAAGAGAGAGACAGAGAGAGAGAGCACACATGAGTGGAGAAGAGAGACAGAGGGAGAGAGAATTTCAAGTAGGCTTCATGCTCCATGAGGAGCTTAATTCGGAGCTTAATCCTATGATCCTGGGATCATGACTTGGGCTGAGATCAAGAGTCAGACGCTCAACTGACTGAGCCAGCCACTAAGGCGCCCTGTGTTAACAATTTTTTAAAATGTACTTCACAATACAAAACATAGCACAACATGGAACTACATTCTTCAATTTCCTTTACTTTCTATCCATCCATTCACTCCTGTTTTCTACTGACGATCTGACAGAGATCACGGGTTGTCGAGGGGTTATTTGATTTTGTTTCGTTTTTTAACTGCATGGCCAGCTTCAGTAAGGGTCTATTGAGACAGTGAGAGATCAGAAACTTAAAATAATACCAGATGCTCAAAAGGCCTGAAAGACACACCAGAATAGACTCTAACCTTGACCACCCCATGAGAACTCCATTCCATTTACCAAGGTTTCTAGGCGAACAAGACTCAATAAGATCGAACTTCCTTGGGCTACAGAACCATCATTAATCAAGGTAATATCCTGGCAATTCAAAACTGGTGCACTATTTACCCTCAAGAGTCCACCTACATTCATCGTTCCTCTATTTCTCACCACCACCAGCATCCCAAAACAAACCAAAATTCAGGTCATTTCAGTTGCCTTCCTTGCGTGCATACTTATTTAGAAAATTGGAAACATAAGCAACAATTCAGCATCTATTAGTAAAAGGTCACATTTTAGAAACCAGACCTAAAGTAATACTTATTTTTAAAAATGCTACAGAAGGAGGGAATATAAAGCAGCCCCTGGCCTCTTTATATTCCTGTTCAGATTTTAAGATGTTCACTTGAACTCCTCTCCTGTGTCTCTGTGTCAACTCCCCACTTGAGTGCTAATACAACCTTAAGAACTATTCTTTACCTCCCCCCGCCCCCAAAAAAAGTCCTTTAAAACACATTCAGTTAAAAGAAGTAAATCCTTTGGAACAGACTGCCATCTATTATTCCAATGCCTCCTACCCTCATCTGACCCGAAATGTTTTTTTCTGGGTGTTTTAGTACTATTTGTAAATAGATGCCAGAGGCAGACACAACTTTTCTGTGATTTACCAGGAGTTATCAATCCATTGAGTCACTTGAGAATTTCCTTTATAGCTATCTTCTTGAGTTTGCTTTTTGTTTGGGGTTTTGTTTTGTTTTGTTTTTAAGGAGCAGAGCAGGAAATGGAGGGGGAAAAAAGATCCACACAGTCCTTCGCCTCCCCCCATCTCTCCCCTCCCGCCCCCCTCCCCAGCCTTCATCCACCCTCAAATGAATGTGAGAACTTCCTGCAGTGAGAACACCATGAATAGGACCTGGCATCTAGACAGGAAAGATAGTACAGGACTATGAATGCTCTGAATAAAGCTTCTATGCAGCCACTAAATTAAAGGAATTCAGGAGCGACACAAAGGGCCTGGCTATTTAATGGATTCAGTCTTTTATTTTACAGTATAATTAGGCAGCACACAAATGAAAGCCTTTCCCAAGGAGCTGGACTGCACTAACAAGGCCAGATGACTGTCCCCTACTGCTCCCCCTTTCTCCCCTTGAGTTGATGTTGCTCTTGCTCTTAGACAAACATTTCAGGAGGAAGTTGGCTGGATATAATAATTTAATCCACCCTTTTAAGAAGTCCAAATTGTCTCTTACCTAGAGGTCAAATTCTGAGGTAACTTCAAGCTTTACTACTTTATAGAGTCTCATACAAATACGTTATTATTTTTTTAATGTTTATTTATTTTTGAGACAGATAGAGCACAAGCGGGGGAGAAGCAGAGAGAGAGGGAGACACAGAATCCGAAACAGGCTCCAGGCTCTGAGCTGTCAGCACAGAGCCCAATGCGGGGCTCAAACTCACAAACCGTGAGATCATGACCTGAGCTGAAGTCGGACACTCAACCGACTGAGCCACCCAGGCACCCCAAATACATTATTTTAGAAGCAGTGGTCAGACAAGGAAAGTGGACTACCTCCTTCCTCCCACAAACATACTCCATGCTTCATACTTAGTTTTAAAACAATAATAATAAAAGCAAATGTTTCCAGAACAATCCTGCCTATTAGGCTTATGAAAAACTTGTTACACATCTCGGAGGTGCAGCTGTTCTAAGAATCAACCCAAGATTCACTCTGGATTATCTGCATCTGAGCTGCCATACTCAAAACTCAATCAAAACTCAAGTGGCAGTTAAGATGGTATTTAAAAGAAAAATGCAGCTCTCACCTCTCGCGTTGGGCACCTGAGGAATCGGGGGTACCCAAGAAATAGTATGTAAAGTAGACAGACACACAATCAACTCCACAGATTTGTCTCTTTTCCCCCCTCTACTGTACTTGAATCCTTTCATTTTCTCGTTCTTTATATTCTTCTGCCGGGGCCCTCCACCCAAAATGGGGTGATTTGACACCTAACCTCTAAAAGGAGGGTGGGGGAGAGAGCTTTTTTGAGATGCAGCAAAAAGTAAACGCATTAATGAATTGCAAAAGAGAGAAGAATTCCCAGTAGCTTCTAACAACCTAAGACATTCATCGTCACGACCAATGAAACTATAGAATCCAGTCTTTACACAACAGTGACAAGTGGCATAAGAAGCTGGAAATAAAGGAAAAAGAAGGAGGAGCATAAAGGACAAAACTTCAGTAGTTAGAAGTCTAGAGACAATTTGAATCTCAGCAAAGCTCTTAAAAAACTATAAAAATATTAAGTGCTAGGTTTTCAAGACTGCAAAGGCTTTTTCCTCTATGCAAACGTAGTAGTTTTAGGAATGATCACAAAACAAGTACAGTGCATGCATGTGTATGTAAGGAGGAAAGGGGTAGGGAGACAGGTAGAAAATGGATGAGAGTGGGGAGGGAGAGAAATTATTCTAGATGTGCGTAAGACTATAAAATAAGCTTCATGATGATATGAACTACTTCTGTCTCATTCATTACTACAGTCCCAGTGAACCCACATCTGCACAAGGGGCAATCGACAAATCATTTGCCAAAAGAAAGAAGCTGGAAGGTGGGTATTATGGGCTGAACTGTGTTCCCCCATAACTCACATGTTGACACTTTAAGCCCCCAGTACCTTAGAATGTGACTGTATTTGGAGATAGGACCTTTAAAATGGTGATTGAGTTAAAATGAGGCTTTGGAGCTGGGCCTTAATCCAATCTGACTGGTACCCTCATAAGAGGAAATTTGGGCAAAGGCACACTAGGGTTCCAAGTGCACAGAGGAGGGACCATGTGAGGACACAGCAAGAAGACAGCCATCTGCAAGCCAAGGAGAGGGGTCTCGGGAGAAACCAAACCTGCCGACCCCCTGATCTTGGACTTCTCCAAGAACTGTGAGAAAAAAAACAAGATCACTGTAGGTTAAGGCATGCAGTCTATGGTATTTTGTCATGGCAGCCCTGGGAAGCTAATACAATGGTTAAGACAGAAACTGGGAAAGACGGAAACTGGAAGGAAAGAGCCAAGTTGAAAGGAAGAAGCTAAATAGTTAACCCAAATATTAAGTGTTACCTTGGAATTTCCAGAAACTTATTCTTTCTCCTATATACTTTTCCAAATTGCAACAGATATTTTTTTGACAAGAACTATGTACCATTTTTTACAACGGTAGGGGGGGGGGGGTGGGGTAAGTCTGTCCTTTTTTTTGTAAGCCCCAAACGTTTGGAGTTTGATCATATGAAGTTACAAAAACTTACGTATTTATAGAGAGCACCAGTATGCCTGTGGGTAAATCTAAGCATGTGCTAACTAAATAAAATAATGTCTAATATCAGGAGTAAAAAATAAGAACAAAGATACCAGTCAAAAGTTAACACGAAGAACAAGAGAAAGGTTATCAGAATTAAAGTAGTCTAAAGTCTTTGGGGCTTTTGTTTGTTGCAAAGAAATACTGCTTTGGGCGGGGTGGGAGGGGTGGGGGGGGTGGGGGGGGAGGGCGTCTGGGTGGCTCTGTTAAGTGCCCAACTTTGGTTCAGGTCATGATCTCACAGTTCGTGAGTTCAAGCCCCCTGTCGGGCTCTCTGCTGTCAGCACAGAGCCTGCTTTGTATCCTCTGTCCTCCTCTTTCTCGGCCCCTCCCCCATACTCTCGCTCTCAAAAATAAACAAAAAAAGAAATACTGCTTTGGAATGGTGATTAACTACAGACTTTTCAGGTCACATATTCAAGTTAAATATTTTAAGGTAACTACTAAAATAATGAAACACATATAAAACTTCCAGATAAACAAAAAGTAAAATGAGAACTAAAGAAAACCCTATCAAGGAAAAAGAATATCAAATCTAAATAGGAGAAGGAGCATAAAATTAAAAGCAAATACACGGACTAAAATGTAAATAAACAGACTTAATTTAAGATTCTCAGGTTACATTTTAAGCCTGCTATATGATATTTAGAAGAAGGACAAGAATAGCAATACAGAAAGAATGTTAAGGAAAGCTAGTGTGATCACATTAACATCAAATAAAATGTCCTTTAAGGCAAAAGTCCTTTTTAGAAATAAAAAGTTACGGGGCACCTGGGTGGCGCAGTCGGTTAAGCGTCCAACTTCAGCCAGGTCACGATCTCGCGGTCCGTGAGTTCGAGCCCCGCATCGGGCTCTGGGCTGATGGCTCAGAGCCTGGAGCCTGTTTCCGATTCTGTGTCTCCCTCTCTCTCTGCCCCTCCCCCGTTCATGCTCTGTCTCTCTCTGTCCCAAAAATAAATAAACGTTAAAAAAAAAAAAAAAAAAAAAAAAAGAAATAAAAAGTTACTAGATAATGAGAGAAAGATTAAAATTCTGATTTTAACAGCAATTTATCAACAGTCTCAAAATATATAAAGGAAATATCAGCTGAATTAAAGGAGAAATTTAATGAATTCACAATCACTGAGAAAGATTTTAACGTACCGTCAATAGACTGAATGCTCAAAAACTAGTAAGGTTATGGAAGGTTTGAATGACGTAACTAACAAGCATGATCGAATGAACACAGATTTCAGTGCAGCGCCCAGAAATTAGAATACACCTGCTTCTCAAGCAGACATGGAACAACTGTAAAAAGGCACCAGGCCAGGGCGCCTGGGCAGCTCAGTCGGTTGAGCATCTCTTGATTTCAGGTCAGGTCATGATTTCACAGGTTTGTGAAGGGTTCCTGAGATCGAGCCCCGTGTGAGCCCCTGTCCCGTGTGGGGCTCCAGTGCTGGGCTAGGCATGGAGTTTGCTTAACATTCTCTCTCCCTCTGCAGCTCTCCCTCTGCCCCTCCCCATCTGCCCTTCTTTGGCTATGCAGCTGTCCCACCTGTGCTCACTCACTCACTCTCTCAAAAAAAAAAACAAAAACAAACAAACAAACACAAAAAACACCAGGCCACAAAGCCAACCTCAATAAATCCCAAGATATCAGTATCATACAAGCACTGCCCATGGCATTAATTGTCAGTTATGCCATAAAGTTAACAACGAATAGCTCATGAAATTAAAAAAGAAAAAATCACATTAAAAAATATTTAGAACGGAACTGCATATCAATGGAAACTAAAGCAGTTCATTAAAATTTATGGGATGCCAATAAAGTGGTATTAAGGAAATATTTATGGTCTCCTATAGACCATGTGTGTATCTCCCCACCCATTCATGTATTCAAACCTAATCCCCAGTGTAATGGAATTAAGATATGGGGCCTTTGGAGGTGGTCATATTATGAGGGTGGAGCCCTTGTGAATGGGATTAGTGCCCTAATAAAAGAGACCCAGAGAGCTCCCTCTCCCTTCTGATATATAAGGACACATGAATTCAAGTCTGTTACCGAGAAGAAAGTTCTCACCAGACCCTTGCCATGCTGGCACCCTTCTCTCAGATTTCTAGTTTCCAGAACTGTGAGAAATACACTTCTGTTCTTTAGATGCCCAGTCTATGGTACTTTGTCACAACAGCCCAAACTAAAAAAAAATGGTCCTAGAAAAGGGCTGAAAATTAATTAGCTAAGCATCTGACTTTAGTTAGGAATAAAATGAAACTTCTAAAAAAACCAATTGACAGAATTTAAAATAAGGGCATACATTAATTAAATATGGGGGGAGGGAACAGAAGTTTCAGCAAAACCTAAAGCTGATTCTTTCAAAACACAAATAATAGTTACAAATCCATGGTTAGGCCAACAATAAAGAGAAGGCACATACAAAGGAAACATTGCAAATCTGGCAGAGATTTCAGTAATGCTGGAAATACAGACATTGGAAGATTTCCCACAAAAATATACAGTATCTTCCCAAAACTGAGCCAACAAGAATCAGAAAACCTGAATCTAGCTATAGCCATTAGATAAATTGAAACACCAGTCTAAAAGCTATCAGGTCCAGAGGTTTAAGCAAGTTCCACCAGCATTCAGGGGATAAACTGGTAACTCCTATCTTACACAAACCGTTCCAAAAAAAATTTTTTTTAAGGGATCACTCCCAATTCACCTTTTGAGGCCAGTATAACTTTGAAACCAAAATAGAAAACAAAAACAAAAACAAAAAAAACAAACACTTCAAAAAGAGAAGTTCAAGTTAATTCTACTTGTAAAACATAAATAAAACACTACTTAATAAAATATTAGCTAATAAAATTCAAGGTAACTTCTAAAATTTCAAGAATTCATGGATCATTTAACATTAGAAAAAGCTAAATATAGAATGCATCACATTCCATAGATAAAAGGGGGGAAAAAAGAATATCATAAGATGTCTAGATACAGAAAATAATAAATTTTTCATGATTTAGAAAACAAACTTCTCATAACACTCTTAACCATATAAAGGTTATCAACTAGTAACTTAATCAAATTAAATGGCAAAATGAATTCAATATTCAAATTAAGTTACCACTTTCTTTCAACACCATATTGGAAGTCTTAGCCAGTGTGACAAGAAAAAGAAATTAACACGTATAAGACCTGAAAGAAATAATACCACCACTATTTGTAAGGTAAATGGTTGACCATACAAAATAATTCAAACAATATACAAACTATTAAAACGAACAACAACAAAAAGCTCAGCAAGTTTGCTAGATTTAAGATCAAAACACAAAAACAAATTGCATTGCTATACACCAGCAAATTTTTTTTTTTAATTTGAACCCACCACGCATAATAATATGAAAAGACATACGGGGCGCCTGGGTGGCGCAGTCAGTTAAGCGTCCGACTTCGGCCAGGTCACGATCTCGCGGTCCGTGAGTTCGAGCCCCGCGTCGGGCTCTGGGCTGATGGCTCAGAGCCTGGAGCCTGTTTCCGATTCTGTGTCTCCCTCTCTCTCTGCCCCTCCCCCGCTCATGCTCTGTCTCTCTCTGTCCCAAAAATAAATAAACGTTGAAAAAAAATTTTTTTTAATAAAAAAAAAAAAAGAAAAGACACAATATGTGCAGGAATGAGTATCACAAAACAGGTGTCAGGTTGCTGAGATTGTAAGACATACACAGGTAACAGCATAAAAAAAGAAAAACCACATGTGAATCAAATACAGCAAAATGTTAGATTCAACAAAGCTGAGTGACAGTAATACAGGTATTCCTCATATTTATTACGCCCAACTTGTCTTCAGGCTTAAAGTAGCTCACAACAATTTTATTTTAAACAAAACAGTGCCACAAAGCTAAAATTATTTGGGCAAAATCGAACGAAATTAATTGCTACTTAAAGCACATTGTTCAAGTAGTGTTCATCTTAACAATCTTCAAAGGCTGTTACAGGCAATATGTAGAAGAGAAAATCAAATTGCATAAATAAAACGTAACTATTTAACAGCCGGGGAGTGAATACTAACATCCGGGAAAATCCCAGTTTTTCTTCCAACTATCTTCCTCTACTTATTAACATATAACAATCCATTAAGCATGCATTAGTCTTCCCCTCAGAGGCCCAGAATGGAAGCCAGCAGTCAGCTGTCCAGACTTAACCCCTCTGACCCAGTCTCTCTCTGACCCAGTCTCTCTCTGACCCAGTCTCTCTCTGACCCAGTCTCTCTCTGACCCAGTCTATCTCTGACCCAGTCTATCTCTGACCCAGTCTATCTCTGACCCAGCTCACGTAAAATGAGCACAGTATTTCAGCTTCAAATCTTCAACATAGATCAGATCCTCTAAACTGTAAAGACTCATAATTTCCCTTTTATCTTTATGTAGAAAAGAAACCTTAGCTAACATTTACCAACTTTTGTTAATACAGTAACTAAAAAGGGCAACAGTAACATTAAGAAATTTTCTTTTAACCAGAATTCCTCACAGCTTTGGTCCAGTGATGATCATCACTTCAATGTTGAAGTTGCTTCTAAAAAATGTAAATAAAGCCTTTTGTTAGTACAGAGTGCTAGCATTGCTGTTGTTGCTACTATTGAAATCATCCAAACAAAACCCCCTACTTCCCTGTAATGCTCCACGTGCAGATACCAAATGTTTTCAATAGGAGTTTATCATTTCTCCCACAAATGCCACTGAAGGTCTTTAAAACGGAAACTCCTTACTTTGAACAGGACCATTTGTTCTTTCCAGGTCACAATTAAAAATGTGCAAAATGAGCCAGATTTCTCAGAGACATCTCAGTTTATTGATAGTTTAGGGTCACCCAAACTACCTCCTCTAACGTTATCACTAAGAAATATGAATTTAGACTGTGCTAGAACATGCTACTAGTAACATGTATTTATTTTTTTGTTTTTTGGGTTTTGTTTGTTTTCTACTCATGATAATTAAATATTCTCTTGGGGTCAAAGTGTACAAAACCTGACTTCACCCACACTCTTTTAAAAGGGCTGTCTGTCAATAAGCAAGGAAAAGTTCAGACAGGCTTAACATACCCCCCCCCCAAAAAAAAACCCTCTCAGTTCTAATTGTTTAAGTTTGCATTGTTACAACACAAATAAGATTAAACTCTAAAATATAAAAGCATTATTCTTTTTTTTATCTTTATTTTTTTAAGTTTATTTATTTATTTTGAGAGAGAGAGATGGGAAGGCAGAGAGTGAGCGAGAACAAGAGAGAGAATCCCAAGCAGGGTCCATGATGTCAGTGCAGAACCCAACACAGGGCTCAAACCCACAAACCCTGAGATCATGACCTGAGCTGAAACCAAGAGTCAGAATCTTAACCGACTGAGCCACCCAGGCACCCCTCTTTAGCCCCAAGATCGAGAGTCACATGCTCTACTGACTGAGCCAGCCAAAAGTATTTTTCAACTATTGTTTTTGGTAATATCCAAATGCCAGCTATAAAAACGTTGTCAGTCGATACCAGATACATTTCCTTAAACTACCTTCAACTTCCTAAACTACCTTCACGGACAAACTACAGCTCTGTCCGTGCTGTACTCCTTACCTTCTCCACACTTGCTCCCTGCCCATGTTAAGACTGGACAAAAACCAAAGGAGGAATTAAACTCCCAATTCTTAAGGCAAAATAGGAAAGCCGAACTAGTGTGTTCTCCAAACACAAAGAAATTGAAATCTCTTGCTAAGAAATCTGTCACCGATTTCATGTTATTAATGAGATAAATATCTGCACATCTGTCAAAGTCATTTCTAATATTCTACAGTGTGGGACACTGCACACACCATAATTACAGTCACGCTTGATAATACATGCCCAAGGAAGAAACAGAGGATACTAATAACATCAATGAAATGTGAAACACGGATGTGCATTGCTAGATTCTTTTCCCTTCCTGTGTTTTCTCTATGGGGTACTTTTGGGTTTCTTTCCTCTGTCACGCATTCAATAAGAATTTATTGAGCACCTACTATGTGCCAAGCATTCTGTTAGATTCTAAAACTATCAACAGCAGTTTCCACAGGGGCATGAGAATAGATTCAGACAATGCACTGAACAAGTCTTATGATGGATACACAAAGCACAATGGGAACATCAGCTGGCACTCTGACCATTATCTGAACAAACATCAATTGTTAGACAGTAAAATAGCCCAAACACCAGCTGAACAGTAAAACGTGTAGCAAAAAAATCAGAAGTAAACCACCATGTGTAGAATTTAATACCACACAGATAAAAGCAACGCCTGTTTCTCTAAGTTGGGGTTCACAAACCCACCAATCCACTGGGGCCAGGCAGGAAACCATGAGTGGAGCACGTGGGTTATGGTGGAAAGGACAGCACTCTCTGAAGTGAGCTGCCACCACTCATCTGCTATACCCGTGGACATTGCCATAGACGCCTAGTATGCCCGCATCTCCGGGCTAAAAAAGAAGAAAAGAAGAAGAGGGGAGGGGAGGGGAGGGGGACGAGGAGGACGAGGAGGAGGAGAGGAAGAAGAAATCTTGATATTTATGTGAAACTTTATAGTATTTAGCTGGTGGCAATTAATTTAAAAATATTTCAAACAGCATCCACCAAACAAAACAGCTCTGTGAGCCACATATGGCTCAACAGTCACTAGTTTAGCACCTTTTTTCTAAGTCCTCCAAAAGACCCTACTTCACTCTCTTGATCAAGCAAAACTCAAAAGGAGAAGAAAAAAATCAAAAGTATATACCCAAACTTTAAGTATACTCTTGTTAACGCCACAGAGAGGTAGTCACAAAAATCTAAACTGCGGGAAACTCTAGAGGACAAATAACCTGGTTTTTTTCCATAATTAAATTGCAAGAGGAAGAGAGTGAGAGGGGGAGGCTTAAGGGGGGGAAGAAATTTAAAGAAATGTAAAAAACATAAAAACCAATCACAATGTATTGACCACATTTCAATCATAATTCAAACTAAAAATTTAAGACAGTTGGAAATTTGAGCACTGGGTATTTGTTGAAAGATAGGAATATTAACTTTTTAACAAAATTAGTACCATGGTTGTTTTTAAAACAGAGTGCTTATAGAGATACTTCTAGATGAAATGAGAAGATGCCTAGAATCTGCTTCAAAACAATCGAGGCAGAAGGAAGAGACTCCAGATGAAACAAGTAGGTAATTGCTAATGCTGGGCAAAAAGTACACAAAAGTTCATTACACTATCTTGCCTACTTTTTAAAATGTTTTTGAAATTTCCCTAACAACAAAAACCCTCAATTAAAAACCTGTTTTTACCTGTTTTCTGTTTTACTATCACTTGATCTCATCAAAAGCGGGAAAATAATGCAAAAGATAAAGATGACCAAGAGAAAAAAAAAATGGGAGAAAGTAATAGTTTCACTAACACCTATAAAGAAACTAATGAGCCTGCCCTTAATTGAAAATTTGACTTTGTGCACAAATGACCCCAGGACCTTTCTTCTCATTTATGGATAAAAAGTGTACAAAAAAAAAAAATCCTAAACAGGTAAAATCTCACTGAATGTCTTCCTGAAAGGACATAAATTTCTCAGTGCAGAGTCAGTGTAGCAGGGCAAGGAAGTGGGTGGCCACAGGGAAAGCTAGAAAGAGAAAGAAAGCACATGTAGGGAGGGTACACAGGAAAGCTGACAAACTGGCCGTTCTTGGTGTATCCTGATAGAAGACTTAAATATAGAAAAGACAGAGTCACTTTCATCCTCCCTTTATCCTTCCTACTGATAAGACAAAGGAAAGTTACAAAATGATAGTTATCATTTGACACCTATCCTAGAAAGAGAGCTAAATAACTTTTGAGAACCCAATGGAATGGTTTCCTATTATTCTTAAAATCAATTCCAAAACACTAACTATGGTCTAAAAGGCCTTTGCAGCCAGATATAACCTACAGTGCATATCTACATATTTTGTATTTAAGTGGGAAGAAAAAACTATGATGACCAAAGCACTCAACTTACCAAAAGTTGACCCCAGACCACATGCACCCATGATCCGGCCTATTCTCCAGCCTTGCCTATTGATACTCTCAATCCCACTCACTATACCACACTCACAGCGGTCCTTTCTCAAGGCCCTTAAATATGCTGGGCTCTCCACCTCATGGCCTTCACATACCCTGTTTCCCCATCTGGAACACTCTTCACCGTACCCTATACCCCAAACCCTCAAACCACTATTCATCCTTTAGGTCTCAGCTTAAACCTGAGTGAACCAGGATTCACTGCAAACAACAACAACAAAAACTATATTTTTCCTTAGTGGCAAATACCACAAGGCACATACCAAGGCACATACCTTTCCTTAGTGGCACATACCACAAGGTATGTGTTTGGCAAGTCTCCTCCTTGCTATGAAGTCACAAGAGCAAGGATCATGTCCATCTTGTTAAAGACAGGCATGTAGTGGGCACAACTTTCAAGAATTATTTGCAAGGAGGAAAGGAGGGAGCCTTCTCCCTGTACTGTCTTCCTATGCTCTGTTTTATGATCATCTGTGTCCTTGTGCAATCTGGCTTAAGTTTCTAAAAAGGCAGAGGATCTGTCCAATTCATTTTTCCCCAGCCTTCAACGTACTTCATGCCTCGGGAAGCAAGCACTTTGCAACTGTTTGAATTGACTGAGAGGAGAAAAAAAAAAAGTATCCCATAAAAAGTTTCTATTACAATGATCAGTGGATTTTGAACATAAATATACAACTGCCGACCCCCAAAATAGAAAATTCCCAAGCAAATAAAAAACCAACCAAAAAACCCATAAAAACAACTCTACTGCCATTTCCACCAGGTTCTCCAAATCAAAAGCAATGGTTCTTCTCTCTCCCAATATTACTGCTGTTTGGTAATTCACCATGTTTGATATGAAGAGTTAACAATTATGATTCTCTCTCAAGAGTTTCTATTCTATTCTCGGGACATTTTTATTTTTTTATTAATTTTTTTAATGTTTATGAATTTTTAAAGAGAGACAGAGCATGAGGGCGGGGGGGTGGGCAGAAAGAGGAGGAGACACAGAATCCCAAACAGGCTCCAGGCTCTGAGCTGTCAGCACAGAGCCTGGTGCGGGACTCGAACTCATGAACCACAAAATCATGACCCGAGCCAAAGTCGGACACTTAACCAACTGAGCCACCCAGGCACCCCAATATCTTCATTAAAAAATTATAGAAACCAACTTTGCAACTGGAATATAAAAATAACCAGATGACCTAGAGACTAAAGTAAATATCTGGGAATTATATTCTTAAGAACTGAGCTGTTGGTTAACCACAATTTGAAATCTCAGCATCTAGCTCAAGACTGAACACAAAAAAGCAAGCAAAAATTATGCTTGCTACAATTAACAAGAAGAAAAATGATAGTTTTGATGTGGTTTCTTAACAATATTTATTACTTAACAATAACTGTCCCCTATACAATCTGGTTTATACCTATCCAATCTTATCATTTATCATGTCTTCATGCTCACTTTATGTTCAGATTCAAGCCACAAGTCACTTTGACAATCTAGGAATGGAAAATGTGTCTTCAGAACCAGCTCTCATCTCTGCAAGTATAATCGTATAGGTGATGAGGAAGGAAAAAAAAAAAAAAAAACCTATCTCAGAAGTTTTATTACGCCACAAGTGATTTTATGAGAATGGAAATGGGGACATAACAGAAGATACAATCCCTGCTTTGTCATTTAGTACTTCCGACTTTTCTGAAGGTTTCTGACCATTATATCTATACACTTACCCTCTCTCCCACAACACACACACACGCGTGCACACACACACACACTTACAGATTGGGAGCAGGGGGAACCAAAACTGTGCAAAACAAACAAACCTGCCCGATACAAGCACTATCAAACTTTCAAAGCCAAGTTTGGTGATCATTTCCTGCACCTCTGGCTCACTAACACCCTCCCAACCCAGCCCAGTGCAGTAAGATGCATATTACAAGAAATACCAAGACTTGGCTTTTTCCCCTACCTGCCAATTCATTAAGAACACTGAGGCCCAGCTTCCTGAACTCTCACTTAAATGAATCTTCATTCTTTACCCAGACTCAAAGAAATAGATGGCCCTCTACCACCCACAGCTAACTCTTCCATCGGTGTTCATGATATCACCCCTTTTATTTCCTTCAGGACTTTCCTTTATTTTTCCCTCTCCACTCATGCATCAATCCTTAGCCTTCCCCAGTCTCTTTCCCTTTAGGATAGAAACTATGTTCAAGCCTCTTCCTTTGGAACCACTTCCCTTCTTGCTGCTGAGGCTTAACTTACATCGAGTAAAGCACACAAACCATAATGGTACATTCAACACCAGGAACTAAAACTCAGAAAACTACAAAGAACGTTACCAACAGCAGATGGCTCAAGCCCCTGCCCATCAATATCCCCCTGAAAGGAAACAACTATTTATTATCACTTAGCACCAAAAATTCGTTTTGCCTGTGAACTGACCCTCATATAAATACAGTTATCCAGTAGGTGTCTTTTATATCTGAAGTCTTTGACTCAACATAGTCCACTCCCAGGTTTTAACAGAGGCACTCCTCAGAGTTGTTGCTTCCTCAGCCCTCTCCTCACCCCATCCACTGCTGAGCACTATCGCTCAATCCAAACCCGTCAATGAATGCCTACAACAGATGCTCCCTGAGCTCTCTCCAGACATACCTGAATGTCCTCAGGCACCTTAAGTTTAACACATCCAGATCTAATCAATCCACCAACTCCCCCCTCCTCCAAGCCAATTCCTGCTCCCGTGTTCTGCCTGTTGGGCGATGGGATTACAGTCAAACCAGAAACCTCCAAGTGATCCTGACACACAAACCCTGTCCATCTTATGCACACTATATCCCTGACATGGGATACAGTGACCCACTTCCTGACATGGAAGACAGACTCAAATTAGTTCTGGAATGAATAATAAATCCTGTACTACTCCTTCTCCCCCAAAATATAATCATTCAATAAGCCCCAAGAATTCTACATTCTAAGCAATTCCCATTCCGCAGTTCTTCGTCTGCACTGACCTAGTCCAGATCTTTCTCATCTAGCTCCCAGGGAGCCCCTTGGTTGCCCTACCAGGAATGCCCTATCCCATCCACTCCTATTGCTAGTCTACTCTGCCCAATATCAAAATCCTCTCCACCCACCCAACTGCTGCAGACCAGGTTAGTTTCCTATTTGGTAATCACGCCGTGCAAACCTCAAAAGTGACGTATTCTGTATTGCAATTATTTCTTTCTCCCCTCCTAGGCTGAACTCCTTGAGGCAACACCATTCTTCCTTTGGATCTCCAGCTGGTCACACAGTGTGTTAAAATGTTTAGGAAAGGCCCAGCTAAGGCAGTATCCACATTCCTAGTTGCTCCCTCTCCAATCCAAACTCCAGCTAGCTGCCAGTTAACGACCTAGAATACACACCTGTGTTACCCACACACACCCTTAAAGTGCTCAGTAGCTCCCACTGCTTATCGAGTCAAATCCTTAGCATGTGAGGCCTTTCATCATCTGGCCCCAACCTCCTTTTCAGTCTCACCTCCTACCACTTTAACCTCATCACCAAACACTTCACTACTGGACCTACGCACAGGGTGCCCTTTCATTCATGCTTTAGTTCCTGACACACCCTTGTCATGCAATGCTCATCCCCCATTCACAAAAGGAATCCTTCCCATGGAGCCTTCCAAAGCATTCCACTTCCAGGGAGAGCTGTTTACAGGGTTTGTGTTCCTTTGGCCATATGTAAATGTCTTCATTGAGGTATTTCAAGTGTTATTACAATTGTTAATGTAATTTACATACACACACCCATATAGGAAAGTCTTACATTCAAAAGGCATTCATCCTGAGAGCTTCATAAATTTAATATAAACATTCTTTTTAGACCTGTTCACTTTTGCCCACAGCCACAGCCAGCACTAGCATTTATTTTGATTGAATGTGAAAAAAAAAAAAAGTTATAAGAAAACCAAGTAAAAAAATAATGTTTATATCACCTTCCTGAAAATTACTGCACACACTGTAAGCAGCAGAAACCAAAGAAGTTCCACTGAGCTCGGGGAGCTGGGTGGTGAGCCTGGTGCTTCAATCAGCTAAATGATGGCTTTAGTCACTTTCACATGTACTACCATTTCAAACTCATCCTCTGCAAAATCAGTCCTTATCTGGTAAATATTTGTAAATATTAACAGAAGACACACCTTCGTTCTTTCTCACATCACCAACCCCTAACTCTAGCACGTGGTCCTTCAGCCTTACTGAACTAGTGATATGAACTGTCATGAATTGACACAATTCTCTCATCAAACTGCACACGCGACATCTTTGAGCTTCTTTCCCGAAACAGCCAATTAGCCACTGAGTCTGAGGATAACATCTTCGCATGACTCCTTTTCTCCCTCTGCTGCTCTCAGTATCTCTCTAAACCACACAAGCTCCCAATGATTTCCTTCCTGCAATACTAATCTCTCCCACTCCCAATTCATCCAATGCCAGCACTTTTTTTTTCTTTTTTTAGAGAGGGGAGTGGGGAGGAAAGGGGGGGAAGGGGAGGGAGAGGGAGCAGTGAGAAACAGAGAATCCCAAGCAGAGGCTCCCCGCTCAGCAGAGAGCCCGACACCGGGCTCGAACCCACGACCCTGGGATCACGACCTGAGCTGAAATCAAGAGTCAGACACTCAACCAACCGAGCCACCCAGGTGCCCCCAATGCTAGCACTTCTTCCAAGTCTGAGGTGGGGCCTAAGATTCTGCATTTGTAACACACTCCTGGGAGATGCTGATGATGCTAGTCCATAGGTCACAGCTCAAGGAGCAAAGCTTCACTCAACATGATCCTGGAATAAAGTACCTAGTAGGCAGTCCACAAGCACAGGCCAGATGACCATCAATCAGGAAAGTACAGATTTCCAGGCTAGGTGAGAAACTGGACTAGGTGCCAGGGTCCCTTCCAATGCTCCAATTCTATGCCCTCCCCCCTCAGAGATCCATGCAGTTGTCACCCAGTTTAGACCCGTGAAGCCTGGCAAAGCTATAGGCTAGCAGGGATTTCTTCAATTATCACATTCACTAGATTCTGACTCAGTAACTATTCACAGGCACCTCTGGTTAAGTCTACTCCAATATCACAAATGTTTCTACAAGTATAAAGATACTGTACAAAGGGGTACGCATAGTTGTGCTTATGAGAGTACCTTCAAGACAAATGAACAACACTACTTTCCTTTATCCACCAGCATTATTTGAAGGTTGAGGCGACTGGCGTTAATCTGTCAGTTTCTTAGAACCAGGAAGGCTAGCAATCATTTTTGTTTTGTTGCTCAGTTGTGGGGAAGGGGTGGAGGTGGGAGACCTTACACATATCTCCAAAAGCAGGAAGCAATGACAGGTCCCAATTCTCTATTAGAAGCCACACACCAGGTCAGGGTAGAAAACAAGCATTCTGACTGTACTAACTACAAGACAAACCCTACTTCTGGAAATGGACTTTCACGTGGTGTCTTCAGAATGACATTATCCTCTGAAGTTCCAACATAATGTGTTTACAGAACTTTTGTCACCATGTATTAATAAGACAATACTAGTCAGACTGTGGTTAAAAACACTAAGTCCCTCTTACTGCTTTGGTTACAGAGCAAGGGATTTTGAGCACCTGCTTTATAATCACAAGGACCAGTAACTATTCTCCTTCTGATTACACCGATGGTAACGTAATGGTTCTGTTAATATCCCCCATAAAATCAGCTTGTCAGGTGTTGATATTACTCCAATGAGGTAACTGAAGTCTCTGTAAACCTGTGTCACAGAGGGCAAAAAGGTGCTAATGACAGTGGAAAATACACATTGGCAGGTGATTAACCTCAATGTTGATGAGTATGAATTAGTATTTTCATTTGAATTAGAAACATGACTTATTTTAGACAGGATCTGAATAACTTTTTTTTTTTTTTTTTTTTTTAAACCACGATCTTCGTCATAATTTAAAAACAAAACAGGTGCGCCTGGGTGGCTCTGTCCGCTAAGCGTCCGACTTCAGCTCAGGTCATGATTTTGCGGTCTGTGAGCTGGAACCCCACGTCAGGCTCTGTGCTGACAGCTCAGAGGCTGGAGCCTGCTTCGGATTCTGTGTGTGTCTCTCCCTCTGCCTCCCCTGCTCACGCTCTGTCTCTCTCTGTCCCAAAAATAAATAAACGTTGAAAAAAAAAATAAAAATAAAAAAAATAAATAAAAACAAAACCAAAAAGCAACTGAAGACCTTTTTTCCAGTGATGCCATTCACATTACTACACGAGACAATATTCCACAGAGACATTTCTTTCCCTTCTATTTAAAACAAAATTTATAACGGGCCATTAGTAAAGACTTAACTTGCCATATGCATAGTACAAGCTTTCCAGCCATGGATTCAAGAGCTAATATGTTGCTTTTGCTTACATGAACACTTCATAACTGTGTTTCCTCCTAGTCCACACAAGAAGTCTTCAAAAAAGTTCCTTCACCAGTGGAGACTGAGCACAGTGAAAAATAACATTCTCAGATTATGACCAACTCATCATCGTCCAAATTTTACATTAATGCAGTCTACTATGTGTCACTAAAGTAAAAGACAGTAACTGCCTCCGGGGGCACCTGGCTGGCTCAGTTGGTAGAACATGCGATTCTTAATCTCAAGGTCGTGAGTTCAAGCCTCACGTTAGGTGTGGAACCTAGTTAAATAAATAAATAAATAAATAAATAAATAAATAAATAAATAAATAAATAAATAAATAAATAAATTTTAAAGAATAAAAACTAAAAAGAAAAAACCGACTCCAAAAGATAAACACATTTCCCATAATTCCAAAACCCTCACAGGCCTTAAAAGAAGAACTAAGAGAATGTCTTTAATGTACTGCAGGACCCCTGCACCAGGCTTCAGGGCAACATCAAGTATGTGCACATTTGCATTTCCTTTTCAGAAAAGCAAAATTCATATTTGCTTAACCCAGAATTTATATCCTCACAAACTCTGATACCAAATGGAGCCCAAATAATTCAAGTGGATAAAAAGGCCCAGATGCCTAGATGGAAAGGTACTTAGTAAATCTTAGAGGATAAACTCAGTCTGACTGGACTCTGAACTAGCAATTTATGGCTGCTCCTCAAACAATTCAGGATCCCAGAATTAAGACAACAGCCTAGTCCTTCGGGTCCTTCAAGACTTGGCTCCAGGGCCCTCTGGGGCCTCACACAGTGGAGTCAGGAGCCTTCCTCGTTCACTGCTACGACAGTCATCTGGGAACACTGCCTCCACCAGAACGCTTTTCACCTTTGTGTGGAAATGCTGGTGGGCTTGCTCTTTCCAGAAACATCCTCTCAAGACTGAAAGCATGTCAAGGGATCCTAGAAAATTCCAATCAGCCATCTTTGATTCCAAAGCACCTCTGACCTGGTAGATAATTACTGGATGGGTGGACGGACAGATGGACGGATGAAAAGTGTATGGTCTGCCACTGTCACTGAGCACCAGGGTCCCCCATCTTCCTTAATGGGCCCTAATTAAGTCTAATTAACGTTTGTGGCAATTCACCATTGCTAAAAATAATAGAACCACACTATATTTGTGTAGCATATCACAGTTTACAAAGCACCTCCACATGTATCACCAAATCTGAACCTCACAAAGTTCTCTGAGACGGAGTTATTTTATCACTTTTCTCCTCCTCTTTCTCTAATGAGGCTAGAGGAGGTTAAGGGGCTCATTACAGGTTTCCCATCAAGTAAAGAAGCCCACAGCCAAACCCAGGTGGCTAGTCCCCAGTCAGCACTCCTCCCACCCAAGACTAGGGCTCGGTTCGTAACAGCCGGTACCGCTGTGCCAGGCACTTTCACAGATTTCAGTTGACCTGCTCAACAACCTCATGGGACACGAAGGTATTGCCTCTTTCAACAGAGAAGGAAAGAAGCCAATGGAGCCCTAGGGGCAGCAGCAGATGCAGAACCCAAGTCCAGCCTTAACTATTTCAAAATCCGCGCTTCCTAAACAATGATATGCTCAAGCTGGCCCCAGAAGGTTATCAGGGACAAGTTCTCCACATTCAGCAAAACAAGGTGGGTACTAAGGAGTTGATTCCAGGGTCAGATGCCTGGACTTGAATATTGCCTGTGCTTTACTCACTGTACAAATCCAGACAAGTTACTAAACAGCTCTGTGACTCAGTTCCTCTATCTGTAATACTGAAGTAATAACACGGTCTACCTCGTAGGGTTGTTATGACAATTAAATTAGCTAATATATACAAAGGACTTAAAACACTGCCTAGTATGTAGTAAGGATATAAACGTTTCCTAAATAACAAAATATTATTCAATTTTGTGAACATTATATATAGTAGGATACAATTATGCTGAGGAAGTTTAATTCTTTGCACTTGTTTCTTCAAATTAAAAAAAAATGCCATCTGGTTTGTCATTGTGGAAGAAATGTTACTTGTAAACACCTAAATAAGTTTGGCAATGGCATCATTATTTCATTTAGTATTTTAGGGCAATGGGTCTGGAGATTTTCTCCTTAAATATTCATGGATTCAAGTCCAGAATCCACTCCAGCTAAGACAATTTTGAACTTGGGTAATACAGCTAAAAGCCTACAGAGAAGAATCTCAGCTCTCCAACAAAGAGGGTCTGATAAGGCCACGAAATGCAACGGTAGTACAATTTTTGTCTTGTGGTCCCATGACTAAGAACTGGTCACTAGAGCATGAGAGCCTGCTCAGGTGGTAGATGTTCCAACTTGACTTGTCTAGGGTTGACATTTAGGACCCACTAAAACTATTTCATCTTTCCAGGGACTTCATTTACCTATAGCACTAACGTGCCAGGACTGCCATTAGGACACTGGTCCCGTTACGCCATTTTCAGCTCAGAGTTATTTGACATTATGTCCTTGTCATCTCAATTCATGGCCACCGACAGAAACCCCTTCTCAGTCCAACTCAGGAAAACCTCAAAGCACCACTGGCAGAGCTGTTACTGATTTTGATAAACATGCTAGTCTTCCTCTTTCTATATTCAAAAGATAAATCCTATGTGCTCCACAGTGACCTTCAGAGTAGTCCCCAGAAATTCTTCAGAAGGAAACAAAAAAAAAAAGGAATCTTCAGCATAAATAAGCAGCTGAATGCTCCCTAATGCAATGTGTATATTGCAATATATATAATGTATATTATACAAATACTTACACACACATTTGTAGACACACATATATACATGTGTATCTATACATGTGTCTATACATCAGCATTTTATATTCCAGCTGACCCCACTCCCATCCCAGCTACTTCAGGATGACAAAGTATCCACAGGAAAAGAGAATCCGGACAGATCCATATTCCAGAAGCACATGAGTCCTGGAAGTAATGGTCACAATCTGCTACTGGGAAATTAGGGAGTAAAAAAGAAATGTAGCGGAAATCAGATAAGCATCCTTCTCTTTCTCCCTATTTTCTTCAACAAATTCAAAATAGCTTCTAAACCTAAACTGTCCTATATCATAGATTCTAATCTCAGTTAAAAGACAAACCGAGGAAAAGTGGCATTTAAATCAGTGAAGAAATAACTCAACTATTCAATAAAAAGTATTGACACAATTTCTTCCCTACTTCCTATCTTTCTTAAACAGATTAAAATTTTCAGCAGAGAAAATAGAACTGTAAGATACCACAGGAAAATACAGGAAATTTCATTTTTTAATCCTAGGATAGGGAGTCTTTTTAAGCATGACACAGAACCCTGAATATCTAGAGGAAAAGACTGACATAAAAGTGTAATGGATAAAGAAAATATTAGTGACTTACAAAATAAAGCTAGTTTCCCTAAATATACCCCCCAAAACCAATCTATAGACCAGTAGGAAAAAGGCAAATATCAAACAAAAAGTGAGCAAAGGGATATAAATAAGCCATTCACAACATAAATAAGTTACAATTAAGATGTGAAAAAAATGATCCACATAATTAAGAATGGCAAATTTTTTCAAATCAAGATTTTTTTCTCCCAAGTGTATTTACCCCACCCACCTACCCCTCCCTCCCGTCGGTAAATATGACTACCACCTCCCATGAACATCCTGCCTCAACATTCAATGCAGAACGCATGTGTGGGGCATGTATAAGAGAATGAGTGTCCTTCAATTACAGTAGAATTTACTTCCTCCCATAAGGAGAGATCGTTGTTACATAAAACTGAATGTCAGCTGCCCCTGGCCATACCACCTCTCCAAGAGACCATCAAGAGAAATTTCTCCTCTGTTTCAGCATCTGGAGTACATATTCTACATGTCAGATGCAATGTATTTTTACTCTTTTGTACTTCTGCACTTTAAAAAGTTCCCTTCCTCATATTAAAAACGAACAGTCATCTTTGAGGAATTAATTGACTCAGTAGATTAACTTCCCTATAAGGAAAGCTAAAACTTTTGCTTAAGGTAAATGCTTAAATTAAAATAGAGCCTAATATAGAAGGAAATCTTTCTCATACCCCTAAAAATATTCACAAACTGTCTTTTTGCTAACAGGAGCAGGAATTTCTTTCTCTGTTCTTCTCCCTCTCCCCCTCTTTTAGGGAGAGAAAGGAGATATTCAAAACAGGAGATTTCGTGATAAAGACTTCCAAAACCAACAAACGACAAAAGCCCAAAGATTACTGAGGTCAGTTGTTTTGGTTTTTTTTATATGAGACAAAAGTAGAACTGAGTATGTGTACCTGAATAAGCTATGCTCTTTTCGTTGTGAGAAGACATCTTTAAAAATTTTGTTGAAATAAAGAATATAACGAACACTGAATCTTTCCAATGAACATATTTAAATGAGAATTTTTCTTCAAAATCTCTTTTTACAATTTTCCCAAATATTTTTTAAAAGTCAATGATTTCTTTTTACAGTTCCATTCTAACAATTTCAATTTCAAAGTACTAGACAAATCACCATTGGGTTTCTGAGTTTCTAGTACTGGAAGTCCTCTCAGCCAACCATCTGTCAACTTTAAAGTTCTATCATTAAATCCCCCAAAGGGTAACATTCTAATTTCCCTCTATGCAATTAAGATATCCAACAGCTCCATTAAAAGCCCCCCATCCTTATGTCTGTCAAAGTGATGGGCAACCTCTCAAAAGCACTGATGACAATGAAATGAAACCAGAAACACCTTGAAGTCACAGAGAAACCACCAAATGTGGTAAGTACACTCCATTTTTCTTAACTTTCATTTTGAATACTAAATATAAGGAGGATCCAAAGATCATAAATTCATAAGCAGGCAGTGCGGTGAGAAAAAGAACAATGGACAGATAATCCAAATCATGAGTGCTATTCCTGATTCTGAGAATGACTTACTTGATCAATGATCTTGGACCAGACATTTAACCTCTACGGACTTGCTTAGGATCTCTGTGGGATCCTAAAGTCTATCATCTAATCAAAATAACAACACAAAAATTCCATTTTCTTTAAGTGCTTTTTCTCCTGAGACTCTAGGCACAAGGAGACAGGCACACACCTCAGCAAAAATTAAAGCTAACAATCCGGTAAGTTTTGTACATCTGAATACCTCAAATACAGAGTTATTGTTACAGTAAACTTGATAAGCTGAATTATGATTATTATTGCTTTATATGCCAACTTAAGAAAAAACTCTAGGGGTGCCTGAGTGGCTCAGTCACTTAAGCATCCAACTTCAGCTTAGGTCATGAGCTCTCCATCTGTGGGTGCTGGGCGCTGACAGCTCGGAGCCTGGATGGAGCCTGCTTCGGAGTCTGTGCCTGCCTCTGCCCCTCCCCCACTTGTGCTCTGTCTCTGTCTGTCTCTCTCTCTCAAAAATAAAACATTAAAAAACAACAACGACAACAACTCTAACTTTTAAAAGGATGTATTTCTTTAAATCATCTCCAGCATGCTGAGGTCTAGGTTGGGAGGTAAGGCTGACGGGGAGAGAGAATGAACCAAACATTACCTATGCTGTCATTTGTCCGAATCTATACCAAAAAGGTGGTCTACTTTGGCTGTCAACCTCAGGCTATCTTGCTTATATGAGGTCCAAGTCGATTCCTTTCTCCCTGACAAAATGCAGGAGATTTGACTCTTTTAAGCCCATGGGCAGGTCTTACAAAACAAAACAACTACAACTTTTAGCCTTCCTAATGGGAAGAAAAGGTTCTCGAATGGAGCCCCTGTACGTTAAGAGTTGAAAAAGATCTTACGCTTACTCCACTCCAACCTCATCATCAGGAAAGCAACACCCAGGATAGGTTAATAAAATGAATACCCAAAGTCAGACCAACTTTCAGACTAATTTCCTTAAACTATACACCTTCTTTTCTCAGAGTGTGAGATAAAACCATATAATTTTTTCCCAAAAGTTATTTTTGAAAAACAAACAAACAAGGATACTTTCACCCGACCCCAGGACACATCAGCCAAACTCAAGAACCATAATGTAGCACCCATTCAAGACGAAGACACCACCATACAAGCTCTCAAGATATACGAATGGGAAAAAGACAGAACTCCTAAGGAATATATGTCTCATCATTGACAAAATAAAAAACCAAACTGGTTCTGTGCATAAAATTTCATTCTTTGGACTACGTGTCAGGAGTGAACGGACTGTAAAAATCAAAGTAATTCTTGAATAGGCAATGAAAACAAGTACAGATCATACTATCACTATATTCAAAAACATGCCTCATATTTGAAAAGAAAGCCCAAATATTCTAACATGTTGTTAACGGAGGGTATATGAAAAGATTCATTCTCTAATTTTTTACCAAATGTATGAGTCGGTAGGAATAGCAAAAAATACAAAACTCTTCCTGCTTGAAAAGAATGCAGGGGAAAAAAAACAAAGTTAAAAAGAAAATCAACCAATTCAAATCATCTCAAACCTCAAAGTTCTAAAAGACTTTTCACTCCTTATTTAAATGGCCTAAAGCAAAATTATTTCAAATTGTGCTCAGTCTTCAACTGAATGCTTTCATATAACTGGAAATGACACTAATTTCATTTGGGAAAGTATATGCCAAAAGTTCTGAATTTTGGGGTTTTTTTGCCAAAATACTGATATTTACAAACTTACAAAATGTGTACAACCTACAAATAGACTTTTCCACTCCTTTTCTAATAGCACCTCGAGTCTCCAAACTCAGAAGCTCCCGGACTTGTACCCGAACAAGATACTTTATCTTTAAACACATTTTACAATGTATTAAGGCAATCTCAAATGTAAAAATACAACAGGGAAACAACTGTTTCAGCAAGAACCTGGCTTTCTTGGAAGGTTATGCTTTGTTTCATTAAACATACTAAAAGGTACACCAGGCGTATGTTACACACGAGGTATACAACAAAACCATTCTACCTCCAAATCAAAGTGTAATAACACTTCAGTAATCCCATAACTGTCATCATGTTGGATTCTAAAGTACGGTATCACTCAACCTAGAGGAGTTGCTATTTCATAGTTAGCCAAATATCCTAACGTTTTTTAATCCAAATATCACTAAAATCTATTCTTTCCAGATCTCTGAGCTTCAAATTTATCAAAATTTCCCAAAGCCTAGAGTTGAAGTCTCATACAAATCAAAACACAACCAGTCACCACAGACTTAGGTTGTAAATACCTAATATGTCTAAAGAATCCACATGGTCAAATTTTTTGTTTTAATTATACTATCTTTAGAAAACCAAAGGTAAGTATAAAAAAGGGTTTGCCCCAGAAGCACAGGGACAGGAGGCCAGATTCAAAGGCCCTCATTACCAGGGCTGCACCAGATGCCTGGGATTAAAGAGGTGGAGTGGGTTTTAGAAGGTGGGATTCTTTTTTTTTTTTTTTTAAAGGCTTCATTTTTCCCAGACATTTTGGTAACTTCTCTTTTTCAAAATGTCAGGCATCTTTTTTAAAGGAAAAAGCTTTTCTCTTGAGCGGCTTCAAGATCTCCTGACTTTCACAGTACAACAATTAAACCCGTCTCCTGTCCAGATAAACTGAATTGTGTTCAACCCTGGCACGTAACAAAATCATTAAATCTAAGATGCCTCATTTGACAGATGTCTCATTAAGTTCATCTCAAAGTTGAGGTAAGACATGCCTTTGAAAAGAAGGGGGAAAAAAAACACCTGTTAACTCTAAGAAAACTCGGGAGAGAGAACTGCTCTCTTAAAATCCACACAGAGCTTCACTCACATGAAAGAGAAGATATTAATAGTATGTGGCACATCTAAAATCTGCTGCCATGGGAGAAATGCCTCCGCGTGTATGTGTGTTTAACGCATCCCTGGGGACCCAAACAGGATGGAAGGCTGAAGAATCAGGGCATGCACCACCAGCTGCTTAACAAAATTCCACAAATTCAATTCAACAAATGTTTAAACTAAAATGCCAAGTATTACACCAGGCTTGGATCATAAAGAATGTCAATGACTGTTATGTTACCAATAAATCAAATGCAGGACTCTTTAAAAAAAAAAAAAAAGAGCAAGAAACCAAAACACTTTACACTTTAAAAAATAATGACCTTGAGGTAACCAATCATTTAAGGTGGTTGATTTAACAATCTTATAGCAACAAAAAGATACAACTTTTAACCCGGAAACCTTACAAACTAACTTACACACATCTCCTCTCCCTGCATTATTTCACCCAGCTCAAAAGACACACATTTTAGAAGTTTCAAAAGCAATAATGAAATTCAGGGAGAAGAGCTTACTCTCTAGCTCTATATAATGTATGAATGATAAAAATAATCATAACAATAGCATAGTAACACCAGAAAAGCACTATCACTAAAGTACCAGTAATTCTATTCTAAAAAGACTTAAGCAAGCCTTTTATGATGTATATTTTCAATACTTTACAAGTAAGGCTATGTTTTAAAGGAACTGAATTGTCACACCTCCACCCTGAAAAGTTATCCACTTTTCAGATGAAGTGTTAATTTTCTAGACCCAATGAAGATTTACTGTTTAACAAATAAGGCATGGTGAGATAAAAAAAAAAAAAAATAAAGTCATTAAGTAAACTTCATTTCCTAGCAACTTAAATGCAAGTATCATTGTTTGCAACCAGAATATTGAAAACACTTTAGTACTCTTTCTGTATTGCCTATTAATTTGCCGGTCTTGGTACTCTGGGTGTTCAAAGGCAGCATGATAAAAAAAATAAGACCATCAATATTTCATAAGGAATACCACTTTGGACTAGAGGATAATATCACCTCATTACCAACAAAAATAGCATATTTTCTGCATGCTTCTAACCAACTGAAAAATTCAAGTGTAAATGAAATTCAGCATCGATTCATGGAAAGTGATATGAATTGCAAAACAGAATAGCCCAGCTCTCTATATACTCAGCTCTGCCAAGGACTGAAAAACCACAAGCAAGAGGCAAACCTCTCTGTGCACGTTTCTCTCTCTGAAAAGAGGATTGACATCGACTCCTCCCTAATAATGTTTTTGAAAGGACAAGTAAGATAATTTATGTGAAAGCCCTTTAAAATTTGTGAAGATGATAAAACCCAACATATTAATAGATGTTCTCAAACCACAGTTACGAAGGAAAAGATAGCATGCAGTTTGTACCAAAAACAACAAATATAAAATGTAAATCTAAAACAACAAAATTAAAGTTAAACCCTTTGTTCTTAAAATTGAAAGGACTGTTCAAGCACACATTGGTGTCACATGTTCATAGCACGTTACTCAATACTGCTGTAATTATAGTAATAAGAGCCTGCTGGTCAATATTACAGCTTAATGCTGAACCACCCCTTCTCAGTTTCCATGCAGGAAACCATGTAAGGTTTGATCTTTCCCAAAAGAGAAAAAGAGAAGAAATATGAGGGGTTAGGAGATTGTTCTGCTGAGCAATCCCAAAAGTCCCATAAAAACATCTTGTCCGAGATTTCACTAGGCACAGTGGGTGTGCTCTCCATTCTGCCAACACCCTTTCCCACTATTGCAATTGGAACTGAAATAGCTAAACCACTAAATCTAAAAGGTGGCAGAACAGAGTCAAAAAATATACAGTTTAACACTGCCCTTGGCCAATCACTCAGACTCCCTGGGGAGTCCAAAACACAAAGCTCATTAATGTTTTGAAGTCCATAACTTACGTCAAGCCACATAAATTTTTAAACTTTTTAACCTAAAATTACTCTCTTCCAAGGAAACTTTAAGATAGTTAACTTTAAGAGGAAATTAAATGTTAACATACTTAAAATACTTAAGACCAGTAACTTCACATACAGCCACTTAAATTTTGTCATATTTTAAATCAGCAACTTAAAGAATGCTTGAAAGATACAATTTTCAAACTAAGTTTTCATTAACAACTCTGTAATTAGATACCACCTTTCGTCCAACACCTTATACCTCATTAAAGACTTCCATTTTACTTTACCCAAATAAGTATTAAATATTCAAAGCAACTGCGAATGCCTTTCAAAGACTTTTAAGAATAACTTGAGTCAAGTTATAAATACTAAAATTCCATTGAAAGGTGACCTTCAAAAGAATGAAAGTTCTCTGTTGAACAAGAACTTCTCAAAAAAAAAAAAAAAAGTAGCTGACTAGATAACTAGATAGCAGATAATGAGTTCAATTTAAATACAGGAAAGTATTCAAAATGCTTCAAAGGCAACTTCCTAATCTATCCTTAACTCCAACTACACACCTAAACAAAAAGACACACAGCAAGAAATTTAAAAGTCATACCTAGAATTATAAAAACAAATGTGGCATGAGACACCTTTATCTAAAATAAACTTTAATTCTCTTTTTCCTAAGGATGAGAAATACTACCAAAATGTAACACGTTCTTGTTGGGTGTCCTACTACATTCATTCGACTGCCAGGGTAATTTCTAGGAATCTCCTCCAGCGAGGCACAAACCCTCATTTGCCTGTGAAGTCCTGACGATGTTCCCATAATAAGTAAGACCACCTTATTACAAGGCCCTTTTGTTCATCAATAACTAAGCTTCCTTGCAAAAGTTCAAGTATCATGAGTGCAATTTAGTTTTGTGGCAAATGCATATCAACAGAGACATTTTATGTATTACCTTGGATTTAAAATAGGCTCAACTGTGTAAAAAACAAACAACCAGACACCTCTATAACAAGCATCTTGCTTCTGGGACACCTGTACACTGGCTTCACATTCAAGGACAGGTTGGATACCGCGTGTGACGCCCCCATTTTATTAGCCATTTTGACAAGCACATACACAGAAGTATATATGTATTTATGTTGTGCACACAGAAATGAAGCAAGTTAAGAAACAACTGCTGCTTTTCATAAACAAAATAGATCAAAATGCCCACACCAGAAATTTGACTTAACCAGAAAGAAAATGTGTCACTTCTAGATTGATAAGCTTAAAAAAAACAAAAACCACTGTATATCAGTCACTTAGAATATTTTAGACACACTTGAAGAGGTAATTAAGGGAATCAAAGATTTAAATTTCGTGACTAGGACACCCAAAACCTTTCCCATAGACATTTATCATGATCAACACAAGGACAAGAGACGCAGAGCTTTTTATGTATAAAATGTTCAATACTGTTTATTCTACATATCCCTTCCTCTCTATATATTTCGTTCCACGTAATTGGTTTGGTGATAAGGGCATTTATCATTCTCCTGTTAGTATTCTCATTCCAAGTGTGATTACCATTTAATGCTTTTGTAAAAATAACAGTATTTTACAAAACACATGAGCTCCAGGAGATAAGGATGCACTTGCTGTTCCTACATTAAAAAAAAAAAAAAAAAAAAATCACTGATTTTCTAGGCCATAAACTTTTAAAGCCATGTCTTTCGGTTGAGATGTTATCTTCAGATGCCACAAATGCTATAATATCATGATATGGTTTTCTTTAGAAGACAAAAATCCATCAGAAATCCACTTGAGTTCTATTAAAACTTCAGTGAAACTTAAAAAGACACCTCACCCGGAATGCTCCTGGTCTTGCATATTTCAGTGTGGGAGTAAAGATTTATTCATGGACTCAACTGCCACTAAGACACCAGTTGGACCAAAAAACATTAAATTAGAAAGAATGGCAACAGATTAATCAAGTTACAAATAGGATTACTTTTCCACCAGCACCTATACACTAGAATTGTAAAGCTGGGAAAGAGTTAACTCTTCTAATTCTATTATGCTAACTTTATTTTAAATAAAATTTCTCATCACTAAGAACATAATTGGAAAGGAAAAGAAAGGAAACATGCAAAGATGCAAACAAATATAAACCTCAAATATAACACCCAGGATGGATAGCTCCCTAATTTGGTATCTGCCAAGTCTTTAATCAAAAGAGAAACATTAGTCACCCCTAGTAAGAATTAGATTTAACACGTCAGTCGTATCTCCAAAAGCTGGAAAAAAAATAAAGAGAAAAGTAAAAAAGTTTTAAGCTGGAACTGAAAAAAAAAAAAAAAAAAGGGAAAGAAAAAGAATCAATGAATGAGGAAGATTTTAGATCACATCTCAAGATATGGTAACCACTTCAAGTATTATTGTGATCCCTGCGGCCAGTCACACAATCATGGTCAGATCTAGCTAGAAAGGCTCTAAGTCAGAAATGAGAAAAAGAAATGACACATCACTTTTGATGGGAGAATCAAACTTGCAGGTGAAACCGAAATAAAGCAAAAAAAAAAGCTCTTGGGAAAAAGTCTCCCGAAGAGGGGTCCTATCTGCCAGCGTGGACTAAGTGGGCAAATAAGCATGACAGCATGACAGCTGAAGCGGATGACGAGAAAGGAGCTCCTAGGAGTCATGCGAGAATGGCAAACGGGGACAACTGCACAAAGAGTCACCTAGAGCATTTCTGTTGCTCATGTCCCCCCCCCCCCCCCGTCCGTATTGTGTGCACGAGACCGTTTACCTGCAATCCCAAACCGCCTCCAACCCAACGTGCCCAGGAGGGGAGGCCTGAAGGAAGTGCCCTCCCTGTTAACATGAAGTCCTATCGCCGTTCTCAGAAGTACCTGCCACCTGTACTTCCTGGTGGCTGTGCCACCTTTTCCACATCGCTTCCCAACCTCTGAGCCCTCAAGACTGACGGCAAGTCTCGGGTGTTAAAACTGCTCGATACACTACTACACAGATGGTCCGTGAAAGCTGTAAAGAAGCAACAAAGACTCCCGAGGACCCGCGTTTACTCCTGGTTGGCACTCAACTCCTCGGGATCTGGAAGTGTTTACAGCCCGCACGTCAAAACACAGGTGATTCCCTTACCTGTATAGAAGCGGATGAGGCAGCCAATCTCCGAGTCCATGCCTTCCTCCTGCACCCTCCACAACTCCCCAAATCCCAGTTGGAAGAGGTAGTCATTTTGGATCTGCAACGGCTTCTCGTCCGCCTCCAGGCGCCGGGTGGTCTCTCCGTGGAGCTGCACGTACAGGGTGGGCGGCGGAGGCGCTTTCTCCGGGGCCGCCCCGTTCCCACCCGGGGTCGACTGGGGGCGGCCGAGGGCGGAGGCTGCAGCCGCCTTTTCCTCCCTCGGCCGGTCCCGGGCGGCCCCTCCCGGGCCATCGGCCGCCCTCGGCGCTTTCGGCTGCAGCGGAGGCGGAGAGGCCGTCGGGGAAGGCGGCCGGCCGCCCGCTCCGGGCCGGGACGGCGCAGAGCGGCCGGGCAGGCGGGGCTGGCCCGGAGCCCCCGACGGGGTCGGATCAGCCTCGAGCTCCTCGGACGACGACGACGAGCCGCTGCCGCTGCTGTAGGGGTCCAGCCGGTCGGACACGCTCTCGGCGCTGGGGCTCAGGCTGAAGCTCTCCGTGTCGGAGGTCGGGCCCGCGGCTGCGCCGTCCAGGGACTGCGGGGCGCCCGGCTCCCCCGGGCTGGAGTCAGACGGCGCGGGGCTGGCGCGGGAGGAACGGCGTGCCCACCCGCCCGGGCCGCCCCGCAGCTGCAGGTCCGCGGGAGGCGCGCGCGGCGGGCCCCCGACGGCAGCCAGCCCGCTCCTCCCCGGCGTCGGCCCAAAGTCCCGGGGTTCGGCAGGCGCGAGCCGGGGGCCGACGTCGGGGAGCCGCTCCGCGCCGGCCGCGGGTCCGGGCCCCTTGCCTAGCACCTTCACCACGCCGCCGCCTTTGTGGCCCACCTGCAGCAGGCGGGCGGCCACCTCGCCGGCCGTGGTGTCCAGCGTGCAGAGCACCGGGCGCAGGTAGGTCGAGGCCAGGTGGCGGTCGAAGACATGCACGCAGCCCCGCTGGAGCTGGTGCCTCACCCAGTCCCGGTCCGACGGCTGCAGCTGCAGCATCTGCCGGTGCTTCAGGAGCAGCGTCTTCCTGTCCAGGCTCCGGGTGCACAGGGACGCCGAGGCCGAACAGGAGGCAGAGAGGCCGGCGGCGCCGGGGCAGTGCGAGGCGGCAGCGGCCGCCGACGACGACGACGAGGAGGACGACGAGGCGGCGGCGGCCGCGGACAGATTCCTCTTCAGCCGCCCTCTCCTCAGCAGGAGGGAGTTGGCGCCGCTGCCGGCCCCGGGCACCGGGGCAGCCCCGCCGGCGGTGGGCTGGGGCGCGCCGCGCCGCCGCCGGCGACCCGTGCCTCCCGCCCGGCCCGGCGGTGGCCCCGGCTGCGCCTCGCCGGGGGCCTCTTCCCGCGCCCCGCGGGTCGGGGCTGCCGAGGTCTGCGCGGGCTCCGGGCTCCGGCCGCCCCCGGCCGCTGCCGCCAGAGCCGCCAAAGCCGCCGCCGCCGCGGGAGCCGGAGCTCGGTCCTCCCTGCTGGTCTCTGGGAGTCGCTGCGCCGTAGCCGCGGCGGCGGGCTCCATTGCAGTGGGGCTTCGCGCTTCCCCCCCAGCTCCGGAGGCAGCGGGAGGAGAGGGAGGCGATGAGGCGAAGGTGGGAGACGGCGGCGCGGGGAGAAGGGAGAAGCCAATGGCGTTCCGCGCGGCCGTTCCAGGGGATTATGTGGCAATTCGGAGCATTCCGTCGGTGTCTCGGTGTTCCATTCCGCGCGCCCGCCCGCCTAGCCGCCACCGCCCCCCCACACACGCCCTCCCCGCCCGGGTCGCGGGCTCTGGAGCGCAGGCCCCGCCCGCTCCCCCCACTTTGCCGGGGCGAACCAGCCGCGTAGCTGGGCTCATTGAATATTAATCACGCGCCGGGAGCGGGAAGGCGGGCGGCGGGCAGGGCGGGAGCTCCACAAGGGCCTCATGAATATGCATCATTAGCATGACGGCATTCCTGGGAGAAGTGGAGAGAGCTGGAGGACGGCGGAGAGGCGGGGCTTCAGGGTAAACAAACGTGACGCGTGCGTACGAGGGCGGGGCGGGGGCGGGGGCAGTATCCCGGGAGGTGCCTGCGATGCCTGGGAGAGGGGCCGGGTGGGGAGACAGAGAGAGAGAGAGAGAGAGAGAGAGGACACACACACACACACACACACACACACACACACACACACACACACACACACACACACACACACACACACACACACACACACACACACACACACACACACACACACACACACACACACACACACACACACACACACACACACACACACACACACACACACACACACACACACACACACACACACACGCGCGCTGCACTTTGGGAGTTGTAGTTCCAGTGCTGGAACGAACATGCCGAAGGAAACAGGGCGAACCACAGGCCCCAGAGTTCCTTATTTTATGCCCCTCCTTCAGCCAGCCGCCGGCTATGGGCAGTGGGTATTGTGCCCTCTGCTGTTAAACTCTGTGCCCGGGAATGTTCTTGTTCATTAATTTGTGCCCAACCCGCCCATTCCCGCTCCCCAGAAGACTTTCGTTTTCCCTGCTAATTTAAAGTGAGGGCTTTGAGGGACGCTAACCGGTACGAAGGTCCCAGTTCCTTGGTTCTCACCTCCACCCATTGTATGAGATGCAAAAACACGCCCACAGCACCACAGGATAACTGGCCATGAAAGTGGCCAACCTCACTTTCCCCACTTTTTCAAGTCCAGGGGAAGACAAAGTCCAATGGGCAATTGTTGAATACGCGTTTTCGAAATCGTGCAACCTGGAGCCTATCCTCTTCCACAGCCGTATGCGGGAAGGAAAAGGCAATGGGCTGCTGTCTTGTTTTTTCCCATTGACCTTAAAGTTTGAAGTAACTTAACGACAACGCAAAGCAGTGGAAAGTAGAAGAAATGGACTGGAGACGTGGGATATGAGATCGGTCCTGTGTGTTCCCTCTTACGTCTTACCTTGGTTTTTCTTAAAACATTAAGAAGAAGAAAAAAAAAAAACGTTTTCTGCTCCTACAATGTTTAGTTGTGGTCTGAAAAGTTGCATTTTCTCATCGATTTAAACAATATTGTAGGCTAGACTAGAACAGGTTGCTATTCAAAAGAATTTAGTAAACATTTGTAATTGAATTACCATTCCCCCAGATTTATTTTTATAAATTTTCACATGTGAGACTTGTCAACTGCCTCTATCCAGGGCCTCCCTTAACTTCAATAAGGTTAGTAAACCTGGTGGGACATTAGGGGGTGGGGGCAAACAAGCAAGGAGAGAAAAGAGAGAGATCAGGGGCACCTGTCTGGGTCAGTCAAGGGAGCATGAGACTCTTGATCTCTGGGCTGTGAGTTTGAGCCCCATCTTGGGTATAGAGATTATTTAAAAATTAAAAAAAAAAATCTTTAAAAAAAAATCAGCTGGAACTTGTCGCTGAAATAATAGAAATTGGTAAGGGCAAGTTAAAGCCATACTTAGGTTATCTACACTGTTTCACTGAAGAGGAATGGAGGAAGCTACCAGTATGAAAATAAATATTTCTCTTGATGCTGGAAAGTCTTGAGAATGATTTTCTATATCTTTCTTTTGAAGTCTTACCCCCTGGCCTCATGAAACTAATTTTTATTGCATTTCATTTCAATCAACAGAACCATGTTCCATGTTTTTAAAAATAGGGGGAATGCACATTCTCCCAAAAGAGATAAGATAGTCATGTCAATTAATTTAATAAAAACTATAAACATATTATATACTAGTCACTGTTAAGCAGCCAAAAAAATCAGACACTGCCCTTGCCTTCACAGAGCATATAGATTACAAAGACAGTCAACAAGTGAGAGCGATCTAGAAAAGGGAAAAATACAAGGTGCCATGGGAAAAGACAAAAAATACAACAAGGGGAACTGACCTTGTCCAGGAAGTCAGACAAAGAGACTACCATTGGATGAATTTTTTTGTAACGAGACTGGGTACTTGCTGAAGGATCTGTCTCTGAAAGAAAGCAAAGAGGCAGACAAAAGGTAATGATACTGAAGATAAATTTCAACTACACTAATCCATATGTTGCCTTGAGTAGCTCCTAACACAAACTGTTCTAGAAATGAAAAGAATGGTATTTTAATTTATCTTTTATTTAATATGATTAAAAAACAAAAGGCATGTTAAATTTCAATGCTAAAACATAGACTGTTTACACAGTCTTCAGTCTTTATATTCATTAGTTCCTTAGTGGATTTCCTATAAACCTGTTTAATTTTTGCTATTGAAGAAATGTATATTAACTCCCATATAGCTAGCTGCTTTCTAGAGGTATATTTGTTTAGCTAGTATAGCAAACTCAGGAAACGTTTATTCTAATCATAAATACGGTCACTATTGGCCTAATGTCCATTTGCACCCTAAGAAATTGTAGTACTGTACTTAATCTAGCTCTGGTTCCTGTCATTCAGCTTTATGCAATCACTGCCTTTTTATCCTCTAGGAATTTTGTTTAATCTTTGAAGGTATTTATAACCAAAACACCTCCTTTTCAAGGGGGAAAATTTTAAAGAAAAGGCATAGCTCAGAGAATTTAGTGTCCAAAGTACTGGAGGTGGGAGGGGTTGGGAGTCATCATACACTCCTGCCCTACAGCTGTGAGGAATTACCGATTTGGGAAGAGGCGGGAAATAACGAATAAGGTTAATGTTAAAGTATCTCAGCATAAAGAAAAAAGGATATACATTCCAGCCTACAAAACAAAACAAAAAATCCTGTGTTGGGGGATAGGGCAGGGAAGAGAAAGAAGGTAGAATATAATTCTTACATAGATAAACGATTTCCTGCACAGTGTCTATAGTCTGAAAGATGCCATATTCCATTGTACCCCGCATAATAAAAATCAGAGGTGAGGGAAGAACAGAAGAATAAGGGTTCACAGTGTGATCCATCCCTTGTTCCACCTCCAAACCTTCAATAAAGTTACTAAACTTGGGGGTGAGAGGAGAGACAGAAAGAAAATGGGAGTTCATAATGAGTAGACAGTCCCCTTAACCACTAGATCAACTGGAACCTCATAGTTGCAATAATAGACACGGGCAATGAATAGATAAGGGCAATGAAACTTGTGCTTAGAACTTGGTAGTATCATGGAACATCATCCAGACCATCTGAGCCAACCCACACTATATGATTTCTTCGAATAAGAAAAGGATTTCAGTGAAGGACAAATGTTTTCCAGACACCCATGAAATAGCAGCTTCTCCTACTAAAAGTACAGTGGAGAATAGGCCAGTATCCTGAAACCGCATAACTCATGAATGCCCCCTACCCTTTTTAAGGTGTGCCAAATTACAATCTAATACCACATTTCTGACAAGCCACACTTTGCAAAGAATCACATCTTAAAATGCTAAAAGATAATCCTGAAAAGAAACAACAGATGTAAAAGTTGCAAACCCTGATGCCAACTTGTTAAAATATTTTCACAGCTAAGTATAGAAAAAGAGAACATAATTTTCAATTTACAGCCACAGTTTATTTTATGCTGTGTGATTTATAACTGACTTGCTGTGTTTTGCATCTAGGTTAATCCTGTTTGCATCCTTAGATCCAAGATAAAAGAAACCATCTTTGGAATTTTTTTCTAATATAAGCAGTTGGAATTTTAATGGAAGCATGAATTGATAGCTGGGATGGTTTCAGTCTGAATTGTTAAGGGCTCAGCTGTGTCCAGAAATAAACTCAGAAAGATGCAATATCCAATGTAATACATTTAGTTAGTACATTATGAACAAGGGATCTAATTATAGTTTCACATTCTTATATCCCTTGAGCTACTAGTGGTTTACCATGCCTAAATTGCTCACTATTTACTCATTCTATTTTACTATGAGGGACCCATTTAGCAAATTACTGCTCTAGTGCACTAAATGGGCCCCAGGTGGCTAAACTGAATTCGTATGTTCCCTGCTCACTGGCAGGAAGATACCTTCTGTTCTCTCTAAAGCCTTACCCCTCCCTCACAAAATTTACCATTTGAACTCTATCAAGAACTTAGATTGTCACTGTCGTCTTAGGCAGTCCACTTTATAAATACACTTGATAGGGGTTCCTGGGTGGCGCAGTCGGTTAAGCGTCCGACTTCAGCCAGGTCACGATCTCGCGGTCCGTGAGTTCGAGCCCCGCGTCGGGCTCTGGGCTGATGGCTCAGAGCCTGGAGCCTGTTTCCGATTCTGTGTCTCCCTCTCTCTCTGCCCCTCGCCCGTTCATGCTCTGTCTCTCTCTGTCCCAAAAATAAATAAACGTTGAAAAAAAAAATTTTTAAATACACTTGATAGATTTTCAGATTTTAGTGCACTGTTTTAAGTCCCGTGATTCTTTGTCTTTTCCTTATATCTCACATCCTGCCTCACAGAAATAAACAAATGTGTTATATTACAGCACAACAATGAAGTGTTAGACCAAGAAATAGAGACCTTGTAAGCCCCCCTCTTCCAGGAACAATGTAAATCACCTGGAATATTCATTCAATGTAAATCACCTGGGACACTTCTGGAACAGATTTATTGAAATCATATGTGTAGGTACCATTTACCCTGAGTAACTAGTTTAGACAAAAATACCTGCCCTAAGGAAGCTTATATAAAAGCATTATCATTCTTTTTAAATCTTTAGCTAAAATTGACTTACTCTTTTTTTTTTTTTTTTTAATGTTTATTTATTTTTGAGAGAGTGCATGCCCACAAGCAGGGGAAGGTTGGGGAGTGGAGCGGGGACAGAAGATCTGAAGCAGACTCCAGTTGTTGACAGCAGAGAGCCTCATGCAGGGCTGGAACTCAGGAACCATGAGTTCAGGTCAGGAACCATGACCGGAGCCAAAGTTGGACGCTTAAACAACTGAGCCACCCAGCTGCCTCGACCTACTCTTTTCTTTTATATAAACAGTTCTTGTTTCAGGCAAATGGGAAATATGGAAATCTACATAGATTAGTTACATATTAGTGTATAAATATTTCTTCCCAAAGCATTCTTTGTTCTTTATCTTACATAGGAATTCATTATACAATTGTTTAAAGAGTGGGCCTTTATAATATTTACACATTTAAAATATATTAATTTTAAAAATCGATTTACACTCAGCTTTTTAGAAACTCATTTTGGATTCTAGGGTGTCCCATATGCCTAAGATCTCTTTCCATCAAGATTCCTGTCTAACACAAAAAAAAAAAAAAAAAGAAAAGAAAAGAAAAAAAAGTCTTTCCAAAATCATCCCAAAGCATTTCCCCTAAATCTTCCACGACTAAAAATAGAAAAGTAGTCTCCAGATAATGATTCCCCTATATTTATAGTCATTAATTATACCCTAAAAAAGTAGCATGGATATTCTCTTTTGTTGTCCCAAAACAGAGTGATTATGGAACACACAATCAATTCCTAAAAATCTTACCCTTTTCCCCTTACTTCCCATCACACCCACCAGTCTGGACTCCTAGATATAGTTGTTTCTTAGGGCTGTCATAACAAAGTACCTTGAACTAGATGGCATAAAACAACAAGTTTATTCTATCACAGTTCTGAAGTCTGGAAGTCCAAAGTCAAGGTGTCAGCAGGACCAAGCTTGCTCTGAAGGCTTGGGGGGCCTCCTTTCTTGCCTCCCGGTTCCAGCTTCTCCCAGTTACAGCCCTGCTTGGCTTGGAGGTGCATCCTCCAATCTCTGTTTTCTGGCACCTGTCATTGCATGGCCTTCTCCCTGTGTCTCTGCGTCCAAACTCCTCTTCTTATAAGGGTAACAGTCATTGGACCAGGGCCCATTATGGTCTCATCCTAACTTTGCATCTGCAAAGACCCTATTTCGAAATATGGTCACCCTCTCGCGAACCAAGTAGTTACCAATTTGGGGTGGGGACACTCTAGTACACTAGGTGTTTTGTAGTGCTCCCTAGGAGCCACAGTCTGAAATTTATCAGACTTCTAAATTTCAGGGATTCGTAAAATCCCACCACCCCAAAAAATTGATGACCAAACTAGGGATTTCAACCTTTTACTCATTCATTTAAATATTCACTGAGTCTCCTACATCAGGCACTAAGCTAGGTCTGAGTACATAACAGTGAATAAAAGAGTTGTAATCATTGCCCTAGAAAATATTTTTAAACTATAAGTACCATAAAAATACTATTAAAGAAAGTGCATTTTAACACAGAGAAAAACATAGGAATGACAAGTCTCAGCATAAACAAAGAGGTAATCTCTTTAAATCAAACAAAATTACCTTTATGGAAAATTCCTTACTTTGTCCTTTTTTTCCTCGTGTTACCATAAATCAAGAAAAATACCATGGCAAACCAGTGCCAGATCTCAGACTAGCCTTTGGTAATCACAGCACTAGAGCTTGCAAAGAGTTCTCTCTAGTGCTCTTCCGTTCTGTAGCCCATAATATGTGGTTAGGTAAGTGCAGAGCTATCACCTTCCAGAATTCAACAATTTATAACCATCTGTTGCCATGTAGATCAAAATACTACAAAATGTAACCACTGCACCAGTACCATATAATGCGTGTGATCTTACCATATACCTCGGTGGTAACCATGGGGTGCCAGGAAAATCAAGCAGACATGCTCAGTGGGGTGTATGAGTAAGTTTGGATATAATGATGGTGACAATGGCAGAGTAACATTCTCAGCCTTCTACACATTCCATAATTGAAAGGTAGCTACATGTAGCATTTTAGAGGAGTTCAATAATGTCTAAGGTTGGAAGTCGGAAGTCCTCATTCCAGTCCCTATACAAACTAGTTAAGTATGACCTAAGGAAGACCTCCAACCTCAAGGAGGTTTCAGTTACTGATTTATGAAATGAAGGGACTAGACTAGACAGTGTCTCTAAAGTCTCTTCTGGCTCAAAAATATATATATTTCTGATTCTGGCTAAAAACAAAATTGTCTAATTTGGAACATTGGCAAATGTGTTTGTTAGTCAAAAAGCAGAGAGCTTCACATTTAGATGCTATTAATTTGTGTGTGGGGGGAGCCTTTTAAGACTTATTCTTGCCATTTTAAAAAAGTTTTAATGCATTTAAAATAACAGCAGGTTTATTCTGACATTTAAGAAAACTGCTGGGCTGTCAGTCCTTTGAAATCGGAATTTGTCATCAGTAGGAACCAGTCTATGACAACAAGATCCGTGGCTTCGGATTCCCAAACTCCAGGGTCTTTATCAGTTTTCTCTTTTATAGTCACAGATGGGTAGAAATCTCAGCACAAAGTAAGGTCAGGGCACAGAACGTCAGTCCCAGTGAGCACATGTATAGCAGGAGACGCTGACAAGGATATTGACAGCAGCTGCAGTTAGTGACACCAGAATCTGGGTCCATCAACAGTAGAACGGATGAATCAGTGGTAGTATAGTCTACACTGAAATACCCACACAGCAACAAAAGTGAATAAATGATCACAATGCTAAGCAATATGAATGAATCGTAGCATGTTGATTAAAGAAGCCAGGCATGGCAGAATGCTTACCACATGACTCCATTTATATCAAGTTCAAGAATAAGCTAAACAAATCTATATCTTTTTAGGGATGCAGTTTATGTGGTAAAACTTAAACAAAAGGAAAAGGCAGTAATAGCACAAAACCACTAGTCAGGAGCAATGGGAAGGGGCCTAGGGTGACTTCTGAGGCTGGTAGTGTTCTGTCTTGGGTTATCTAGGTCCCTCTTTTTAGAAAATGTGTTCAGTTGTACTTTTGTGTTTTATATACTATCCTATTTATATTATACTTCATAACAAAGGTGTTTTCTTCCAAAAAAAAAATCAACTGTGAGGTTTTTGTTATAATCTGAATTTCTACATTTTGTCCACAATTAAGAGTTTAAACTTATGTTAAGTTTCCCATCACTTATTTAATTCATTTAAAATGTTATTTATAAGGGCATCTGGATGGCTCAGGTCATGATCTCCTGGTTGGTGAGTTCAAGCCCCACGTCGGGCTCTGTGCTGACAGCTCAGAGCCTGAAGCCTGCTTGGGATTCTGTGTCTCCCTCTCTCTCTGCCCCTCCCCTGCTCATGCTGTCTTCTCTGTCTCCCAAAAATAAATAAGCATTAAAATTTTTTTAAATAATAGAATAAAATGTTATTTATAATTTAAAACAATTGATAAGCTATAAACCTAATTTAAGAGCCCTAAATATTAATTCTAAGAGTTCATTATAGAAAGTCTGGACAATACTGAAAACTGTAAGGATGCAAAGGAGAACAAAAAAATCCATTGACTCCTAGTTATTTTCACATATTTCCTCTCAGATTTTTAAATGCATTTTAATGTAGTAGAGATCATAATGTAGCTACAATTTTTTTATCCTGCTTTTCTCATTCAAAACTATCCCATAAATACTTTTCCATGTCACTAAAAGAAAAAAAAAACTCACCACAATTTTTAATTTCTAAATAAAAAATGCATCATTTTGGAGAACCATAATTTGTTTAAGAGCTCTGTGAAAAGTGAATTAATGATTGGGTTCAGGACACTACTGGCCCTCAGTGTTTTTATGCTATTTTTTGTACCGTTCTTCCCTGTGGAAATAAGAATATGGTGATAGCCTATTTCACCAAAGTCATCGTTTCTGATCTCCCCATCTTTCTATCACAATTTAGCAGCATTTCATTTTTTTTAAGTTTATTTATTTATTTTGAGAGAGACAGAGACAGCATGAGCTGGGAAGGGGGTTGGGGTTCAGAGAGACAGGAGAGAGAGAATCCAAGCAGGCTCCATGCTGCCAGCTGAGGAGCCCGACACGGGGCTTGAACCCATGAACTGTGAGATCATGACCTGAGCTGAAACCAAGAGTCCAATGACCATGCGTAACCACTGAGCCACCCAGATGCCTCGCTATTGTTTCTTTCTCAAAATTGCCCCTCACTCCTCTGTATTGTTATGTTAAAAATGAGTACTTAAAAAAACAAAACAAAACAAAACAAAAAAAACCCGTACTGGACCCAGGTGGCGGGCGGGGCCAAGCCTGATTGGCAGAGCCAATCACTTTGAACGTGATTAAAAAATGAGCCCCAGGAGGGACGCCCAGGTGGCTCAGTCAATTAAGCATCTGACTTAGCAGCAAGGAGGAGCCCTGACACCCCCCTCTTCCCACTCCTCCCCAACCACCATACTTTCTTTTGACAGTCAAATGAAACACTCCTAGAAATCCCAGGAGTGTTTGGGTATTTGGTTTTTTTTGGGTTTCTCCCCCAAGTGCCACCCCCCCCCCCCCACCACCACCGCCCCACCATATTTTGGTTTAAAGTAAATAATGCAAAGATAAACCGTCCAGAACTGGCCTCTCTGGAGTTTGGAGGAAACAGGACCAGAGTGTAAGTTACCTTCGTCTTCTCCCATCCAGGCACAACCCCAGCCTGACCATGTGGCTCATGCCAGGCTCCTGGAACAACCAAGACTATCTCTCTTACTTCTCATTGATTCGCTTACTGCTTCCCTTTCCCAAATACACAGATTCCGTTTGACAAATACCCAGATTCACTACCTCTCTTGTGCAAGAGGTAAAACTTCGTTAGGCTCCGAAATGAGCGACAAAGTTGGCAGGGAGTTAAGTGTAAGAGAGCGGGGCTGAAACAGGAAAAAACAGGCTCAAGCCCCACCTATGCTCCTGAGATTCCCATGGACGTGGCTGTTTTGACAAGCCCAGGTAAGGAGGTAGGGCTTTGGAGAAGGACACAGACCTCCACGGTGCCACCCACTGAGGCCCTCAGTCCTCACTCCGGGCAAACACGTCTGGCCAATGGCATCCAGTTCAGAACCAAAGAGGACCGGAGGGTCTTTCGTTCTACACCTGGGGACACAGGTGTGAAACGCACACCCAGCATCTGGAGTCCAGTCCTGACAACCATCAACTCCCAGAGCAGCTCCCCAGCTGGGCGGGGCTCCTGCAAAGCCCATCCAACTTGCAGGCAGGTAAAGCAGTCGCATAGGCAGCAGGTGGTAACTCCAGCACGCGTTTATTTATAGTATCTTTACCAGGTCCCCGACCAGAAGGTGACCAGGACAACCTTAATGATTCCCTCCGCTGAACTAAACTTGAGACAGGCTTCTTTCTGACTGCAGGCCCCCAGCCTCCCTTTATTTAGAGCTCTTCTTTTTTTTTTTTTTTTTTAATGTTTTATTTCTGAGACAGAGAGAGACAGAGCATGAGCAGGGGAGGGGCAGAGAGAGAGGGAAACACAGAATCAGAAGCAGGCTCCAGGCTCTGAGCGGTCAGCCCAGAGCCCGACTCGGGGCTCGAGCTCACAAACCGTGAGATCATGACCTGAGCCGAAGTCGGTCGCTCAACCGACTGAGCCACCCAGGGGCCCCAATTTAGAGTTCTTCTTTAGAACATTCAAAACTGTTGCTTCTCTACCCCTCTAAGATGCATGTCAATCTTTTCTTAAACCCTCCTGTGAGTTTTTCATCGCAGAAATGTTTTTCTCAAGGATCTGTGAGTCATCTCTTTGAAATGTCATTGAAGGAGAGAGTGGAGTTATCTCCTAGTCTCTATGGGAAGGAAAGAGCCTAATTTCAGTGGGGGCGGAGGTGGGGAGCGGGGGGGCTTGCTCCAAGTTGCAAAACGACCTCCTATGGTAAAAAAGGTAAGAAATTTATTGTTCCTTTGGAAAATTCCATTTGCAAATACAGGTGGCCTAACATCCTCCAGTACTCTCTCATTTGCTCATCTCAGCCCTTAAAAACTCTTCTGTCCCCTCCTTTAGTGGAGGTGAGCTCAGGCTGAACTTCTTTTATATTACTTGTTTTATATTACCTTATTAATAGAGCCTTAAATAAAGTCTTCCTTGTCTCTTTAACTTTGGCTCATTTTTGTTTTGGAACAGAAAATCTAGTCTCTGACTTTTCCCCAACTTCTAAACAAGTTACAATTTTTGCACAGTGGCCTCATGCTTGTGAATAAGAATCTCCCTGGAACCTAGACTCAAACCTGCAACAGTGGACAGTTAAGAGAGAGGACTTGAGAAGAAAGGCTTTCCTTCCCTAGAACATCTCCTTAGCTTCTCCAGTTACCTAGACGGAGTTGCAGTGACTATATTCAGATAAAGTAATAGATGGGAGGACCAAGGTCTTTGAGAAAGACAGAGAGAGCTCATTATTCTTAGGCTATAATTAAAGTGCTATGGGGCACCATACCAAAAATTTAATCTGAGATGGATCTTAGATCTAAATATGAAAGTTAAAATAACAAAACTTCTGAAAATGACCTTGTGATAGGCAAAGCTTTTAAAACACAAAAGAACGTCTGCTCGTCCAAAGGCATCATCAAGAGAGTGAGAGTACAAACCACAGACCTTGGGGAGACAAAGGATTTATATTCAGAATGTAAAAGGAACTCCTACAAATCAATGCGAAAGAGACAATCTGTTCAAAAATAACAGGCTAAACAACAAACCGCTTAAGTAGGCACTTAAGAAAAGAAGATAAGCAAAAAGTCAACTAGCATGTGAAAAGGTGCCCCCCAGGATTACTCATCTGGAAAACGTGAATCAAAACTACATACTTTAGAATGGCTGAAATTGGGGTTCCTCGGTAGCTCAGTCAGTTGAGTGTCTGACTCTTGATGTCAGTTCAGGTCACCTTCCCAGGGTTGTGGGATCGAGCCCTGCATCAGGCTCAACTCTGTGTGTGCCCCTCCCCTGCTTGTGCGTGCTCTCTCTCTCTCTCTCTCAAAATAAATAAATAAACTTTTTTAAAAAATGGCTAAAACTAAGAGACAATGCTAAGCGATAGAAAGAGTGTAAAGCAACTACAATTTTTCCCATAGGTAGATCTGTGTGATATGAGTACTTGACGGATAATCCTTTAATAAAAGGTTTTGTCTTTAAGACATGGGAAAGTTGGATTTACTTAACACTGTAATTACATACGACTCTGGGCTCTGGGCGGGTGAGATAGGAGACAGGTGGAGCGTTGGGTAAGGTAGGCAGACCCAGGGAAAAGCAAAACTGGGTGGAATATCTAGAGACAACGCCCAAATAGGCAGCAAAATCTGAAGAGAAAGCCGAATGGTGTTCACCTTGCAATTTTGTCCATGAATCTTAATTTCCACATTTTTTTCTGAAAGAGAAATCTTCTGTACAAAAGCACATGGACCAGGACCTGTTTCTCCTTGTGTTTTTCTCAAATGTTTATTTATTTATTTTGACACACAGAGAGAGAGAGACAGTGTGAGTCAGGGAAGGGCAGAGAGAGAGGGACAGGGAAAGAGAGAATCCCAAGCAGGCTCCATGCCACGTGAAACCTGAGGCACAGAGGCTCGATCTCACAACCATGAGATCATGACCTGAACAGAAATCAAGAGCCGGATGCCCAACCGACTGAGCCACCGGGGTGCCCCTGTTTCTCCTTGTTTGAGCACCATGTGAATCTACAGATCTGGACTCAAAATGAATTGTATTTATCGACTTTGGGCAATACAATACGATTCTCTAAATTGTGACGACAGCAGCTATATTGATTAACTCATTCTGGGAAGTTTGATACCAGGCACTGTGATAAGTATGAAGAATACAGCGATGACCACATCGTCCATATGGATCTTACAACTTTGGAAGGGAAAATGCCCAGCTAGCAACAAGCACTGCTCCTGTAAAACTATATGCCCAGCTCTCCAACAGGAATCAACTTCCAACTGGAATTCAGTTCTGTCCTTTAGAATAATGCCAGCTGGTAAGTGAGAGAGGAATTGAGGCGGGGAAGGCAGGAGGGAGGGAGGACACAAGGAAGTAGGTGCTTCCTTCACTGGATTGGAGTACGGTATAGGTTTTAAAATTGAAAAATAGGAAAAACTCAAAATCTGACAATTAGAAGAGGGCTTTCTGCCCCCAGAATACTGCAAAGAACGAAAAATTCTTTCCTAATTATGCCTTTTCCGTGTTCTGAAAGTTGACACTTTCATATTAACATACATCATCTAGAATTATGGCCTGCTTTTCCTCTGGTGCTTGAACGTGTAAAAACCTAACTGTGAAATCAATTCATGTTATATCTGAATCAGGCAAAGTGCACTGAAGGATAATAGCATGGAAAATCTCATATTTTCCCCTCCTCAAATGTAAGTACATAAATACTATTAATCAGATATGATTGATGAGGTTTATAATTAATAGTGATACCAAAACACAGGGAGAAAAAGGAAATGTTAGTGTGTTTACATTTTTTGAAAAAGGTTGGAGACTCATAATCTAGCATTTTAAAAGACTCAGGGACAGAGAACCACTAGAATTTCAAAAATAAGTATTAGAGTATTTTAGGGTATTTGAGTATACATCAGTTCTATTTTAAATTAACTATTGTTTCAAAATGAACATAATTTCTATGTAGGACTGAACACAAACAAGCCTGATTTTCTTCATTAATATTGGGAGGGAGCAGGCATTTTCGGATGAAAAAATCTCAAGCCCACTGCAAAAAAAAAAAAAAATGGAAGAAGGAAAAAATAACTAACAAAGCTCTAGCTGTTGTTCTTTTGTGTACATAGTAAGTCAGCTTGCATTAAATTTATATCTAAAGGTCAATTAAATGATAAAACTTTTTTTCCAATTACAGTTCATTTTCTAATCCATCTAACTTTTTTTTTTCAGGCTGGACTATAGACAAAGAATAAGATGTACTCCAAAAATAATGCCTTGCATCCTTATAGCACATTTCTGTTGACAAAGTGTTTTCATGTACATCATCTCACCTGATTCTCCCAACAAATCTGGGAAATAGATAAGTGACATCACCAGGACATAGGCAGTTCTGATTTGGCTCTTTCACTCACGAACTTTGAGGACAAAGTCTCTGCAAATAAAGAGTCATTGAAACTTGTAGAAATAGCCTGTACTAAGGTGTAAATATATTGCTACGGAGACCCCAAAACTACCCCAGCTCAATAATCCAGGTGATTAAGGTATACGGCCGCCTCGCCAACTGTGTAGTAATGTAATTGTCTAAAAGAAGGATGTTTCAGCAGAAGGGTGTTATCATCTGACGGGAGCCAAAGAATAAGAATTGACCCACATTGTCTGGGAAAACAATGTTCTCTTCAGTAACGGAGGTAAACACCAGTTGTTTCGGCAGCATCTGGTGAAGACCCCTGAGCAGCCGAGAGAGGAAGGTTGGGAGTGAAGAAGCCTACCCAGAGGAGAAATGAGCTGATGCTGAGTCCTGGGAGACTAGACTGGTCATGCCAAAGGGAAGGGGCCCAGCAGAGCTTATAGCTGATTTACTGTGTGATACTTACCTCTCTGGATTTCACTCTCTCATCCATAAAAGTCTGTGATCCCTTGGTTCCATTCATCATGCTGGGTGACCAAGTTCACTAACAGAAAATCTGAAATCCTCCTGCTTGTGGCCAAAATAAAGTTTGGCCCCTTTGTGACTTCTCGGCAAAAGCCATCAAAGGCACCTCAGTGCACTTGTGCCCATTAGTAGGTACACGATGTGTTCTCTTTCCAATGTGCAAATACAGAAGTGCAATGCTTTTTCTATGCCCATTTCAAAGAGTGACAAAGCCCAAGTCATTCAAGGACAGTACAAAAGTCAGCAAACTGGCCAGGTAGTCCGGGTGTATAAGACAAATACAGCATCTACACTGACTATGTGCAGCATGATTTAACAATACAGTGCACGGGGCGCCTGGGTGGCGCAGTCGGTTAAGCGTCCGCCTTCAGCCAGGTCACGATCTCGCGGTCCGTGAGTTCGAGCCCCGCGTCAGGCTCTGGGCTGATGGCTCAGAGCCTGGAGCCTCTTTCCGATTCTGTGTCTCCCTCTCTCTCTGCCCCTCCCCCATTCATGCTCTGTCTCTCTCTGTCCCAAAAATAAATAAAAACGTTGAAAAAAAAAAAAAAAACAAAACAATACAGTGCAGCCGTCTAACAGTACGACCACCCGCACGTACATTTGCCCCAGAAACTGGTCACCGCATGCTCAACCTGGGCGGAAACCATGAAAAGACCAAGAAGAAATGGAAGAGGACAAATATAAGGAAGAAACTATTGAGAGAAAAAAAAAAAACAGTCACAAAATTACCTTATATACAACATAGTAAAAACAAGATCAATTTCTGGCACAAGAAAGCAGACTAAAAATACTCATTTAATACTCATCTCTCAAGAAATCCCACTAAAATGGTAGTGGACTTTAAATAATGATGATAGAGGGGCGCCTGGGTGGCGCAGTCGGTTAAGCGTCCGACTTCAGCCAGGTCACGATCTCGCGGTCCGTGAGTTCGAGCCCCGCGTCGGGCTCTGGGCTGATGGCTTGGAGCCTGGAGCCTGTTTCCGATTCTGTGTCTCCCTCTCTCTCTGCCCCTCCCCCGTTCGTGCTCTGTCTCTCTCTGTCCCAAAAATAAATAAACGTTGAAAAAAAAAAATTAAAAAAAAAAAAAAAAAAAGAAGACACTGCCAGTCTATTCAGGAAGCAGCGATAGCATTTAGATCTCCTGTGCGCTTCACCAGGAGTGGGACTAATTGTTCTTCAGAGTTTATTCCCTGGAAATAGTAGATACAATAGAGTTCTGGGATGTGGAACAAGCTTAGTAGCACGATTGAAGTGGGGATTAGGGTGAAGTTTTACACGTCCTCCCAGTCCTGTTCCTCCGTGCAGCCTCCAGACCCCAAACCATCACATACAGTGGGACATGGTCAGCCCTGCACAGGGCACCTGGCTGAAGGAGGGAGTGAGCCTGAAATCCAGCTCCGGCTTCGCTCACCAGCCGTGTGCCCTGGTGCAGGGCTGTGCCCAGAGGCAGGTGCACCTCTTCCTCGTTCTGCAGAAGGTACTATCTAATCAACAAGCCCTGCTTCTGCAGAGCTGACTCTCAGAGAAGCTGCCTTTTCTTGATTCTCACAAAGCCCCTGCCCGGGGCTCTGGCAGCCGAACTTATCATCTTCGTGAAAGATCTTCGCAGGGGCGACTGGCAAACGTCCCCCAGCATACCCACCGACTCCCAGCCAGGTTGCTCTGCAGCAAAGTCCACCGTGGAGGAGCTGTGTGCACACAGGTGGAGGAAGGCACAGCAGAGAATCAAACCCGAGGGAAAACTTTCGCAAGAAAACGGAAGCAAGCTGAAAAGAGCAACTCGAAGGAAACAGACTTTTTAAAAAGGACTCCTGGGTGTCATCAGAGAAGAGAAAATATTGCCTGTGTGAACCAAGAACAAGAAGGCATAAAAAAGAAACAGCAAACAAGAAAGAGATTTTTACATTAAAATAGGACAAAGGAAATGAAAATTTCGAAAGAAAGCTTGGGAGAAAAGTGGAGGAAAGAGAAAAAAAAAAAGAGAAGAAAATTAGACAAGGGTTAATATCCAAATACCAGAGAATAGAAATCATAAAGGACAATTTTCTAGAATCAAAGAACGTCAATTTCTAGATTTCTGGGGTCCATCCAGTACCCAGCATGGGAGATTGAAAAAATAGATCTAGATCGAGATGCATCATCATGAGATTTCAAGACATTAAGTACAAAGGAAAAAAAAACTCCTAAAGGTTCTATAGTGTGGGAAAAGTTATGTTCAAAGTCTGAGGAATCAGAATTGCTTCAAACTTCTCAGGAGCAAAGCAGCAGACAGTAGAGTAATGCCTTCATATTTCCAAAGGGAAATGACTCCCATCTTAGCATTAGTCAAATGACTAATTATAACTCAGGATAGAGAGGAATGAAGGAAGGAAGCAACGACTGAATGAACGAATGAACAAGGGCAAAACAGAGTCATGATACTTTCTCAGATATGCAAAGTCCTGCAAACTTTATCTACCATTTTCTCTTTCTCAGGAACCTCCTGAAGAATGCGCTATAGTGAAATGAAGAGATGTATGTACCAAGAAATAGGGAAGTTAGAGGATCTGGAAAACATAAGACCCCAGCTCAGGGGAGGGGAAGAAGATCCCCAGGTTGACGGTCAAGGGAAACTCCATACCAGCAGCTGTACCAAAAGTCCCGGAGGGCAGCCTGTCCAGGGTGAAGAAGTTCAGAAGGCTCCTCCGGAGATAAAATTAGTAAATTTCCTGGTGGGTTTCAACACAATGAGAAGATACTTGCTCTCCCGGGAAAGAGTTTGGGTAATTCATGGTAATTAAGACAACCAAGTGAATGAAAAACCAAGACAATTCTTTTTTTTTTTTTTTTTAATGTTTATTTATTTTTGAGCAGGGAGGGCAGAGAGAAGGGGACAGAGGATGTGAAGTGGGCTCTGTGCTGACAGCAGAGAGCCCTACAGGGGGCTCAAACTCATGACCCTGGAGATTATGACCTGAGCCGAAGTCAGACACTTAACCGACTGAGCCACCCAGGCGTCCCCAAACCAAGACAACTATTAACTTCAGGGGAAACAAAGTTTTAAGAGATAGGACAAGTCAGGGTGCCTGGGTGGCTCAGTTGGTTGGGCATCTGACTCTTGATTTCATGACCTCAAGGTTTGTGGGTTCAAGCCCCACATCAGGCTCTGTGCTTATAGTGCAGAGCCTGCTTGGGATTCCCTCTCTCTCTCTCTCTCTCTCAAAAATAAATAAATAAACATTTTAAAATAAGATAGAGTGATGGGGCACCTGGGTGGCTCAGTCAGTTGAGTGTCCGACTTTGGCTCAGGTCATGATCTCCCGGCTTGTGAGTTCGAGTGCCATGTCAGGCTCTGTGATGACAGCTCAGAGCCTGGAGCCTGCTTTGAATTCTGTGTCCCTCTCTTGCTCTGCCCCTCCCCTGCTCATGCTCTGTCTCTGTCTCTCTCTCTCTCTACCAAGAATAAATAAAACATTAAAAAAAAAAGATAGGATGAGTAGTCTTAAAAATATGACGTTACTCAGCAATATGACATCGTCAAAAAAATTGTTGAAAATTGATCTAACCAAAATTGTGATTTCAGTCTTCAGGGAGGATGCCTGGACAGAGAGTGTAAGCGTGTGATACTAATGGTAAGATTTATAATGCCTCCAATGGAAAAACGCAAGAAGTAGCAACTTAGGTTATTTTTGGATAAGGAAGAAATACCAAAATAAATAGTTAAAATGTTTGAAAGCATTTGTCTTTTAGGGAGAAGGAAATGGGGGAGCAGGGAACTGCCAGTTTATGAAGCAAAACTATTTGGCTGTTTATGATTCACATTGATGAAAACAAAAATTAAATTTTTAAAAATCAGAAGGACCAGAGGCACCTGGGTGGCTCAGTAGGTTAGGCGTCTGACTTCGGCTCAGGTCATGATCTCGCGGTTCGTGGGTTCGAGCCCCGCATCGGGCTCTGTGCTACCAGCTCAGAGCCTGGAGCCTGTTTCGGATTCCGTGTCTCCCTTTCCCCCTGCCCCTTCTCCACTTGTGCTGCCTCTCTCTCTCTCTCAGAAATAAAGGAACATTAAAAAAAATTGTTTTAATAAAAATATCAGAGGGACCATTTTTTTGTTGGATGGAGGGAAGAGGAGAAATAAATTGGGTTTAAAATCAAGTATCATTTGCAGCAGAGGCAAGATGTTCAGGCCATCAAAAACAAGAGATGAGGGGCGCCTGGGTGGCGCAGTCGGTTGAGCATCCGACTTCAGCCAGGTCACGATCTCGCGGTCCGTGAGTTCGAGCCCCGCGTCGGGCTCTGGGCTGATGGCTCAGAGCCTGGAGCCTGTTTCCGACTCTGTGTCTCCCTCTCTCTCTGCCCCTCCCCCGTTCATGCTCTGTCTCTCTCTGTCCCAAAAAAATAAATAAACGTTGAAAAAAAAAAAATTAAAAAACCTCTTTAATAAAAAAAAAAAAAAACAAGAGATGGGAGCTTGGGAGGCAGGACGCGGTTCGCAATAGAGATTTTGTAATTATTTAGACTAGAAGAGAATGAGCTCTATAGGAAAAATGGTGCTGAGCAATAAAAGAGAGGTCTTGAAGATAAACATGTCCTAAGTGCCGTTTAGAGTGTCAGGAGAGAAAAAAGGCTCCATTATGAGAGCAGCAGAGAAAACCAAGGAAAATAGGAGTTTCAATGGGGAGGGAAAGGGAATGATTAAGGTCAAGTACTCAGAGGGTCAAAGAGGCCCAGACCATTAGAATAAACAATGAAAAATTTCTAAAGAGGGTATTGTAATCTAAGGATTAAGTTCACACCCTATAATAAGCCTTAAATTAAAAAAGGTTTTGGGTTTTGGAATGACCTTGTATTTTTCCAGGACACTGTACAATGACTGTGGCCCTGTTTTCAGTAAATACACAGTTGTCTTTCATGGTGCCGTCACACAAACCCTGCATTAATAAGAAAGTGGATCTTAGGGCATATTGTCATTACCATTCCCATACAAAGCTCTGTCCCTGGTTGTTGTGGTTTTTTTTTTTTTTTTTTTTCCACACAAGGGCTGGCATTGTCTGTGTCAGAGATGAGCATTTGGACTAAAGTTCATGGCTTGGCTAGGATCTTCCTTTTGGCTGCATTTCCCGGGTGATCAGCTGCCTGTCATTGGCTGTGGCGTTACTGACACCCCAAACAAGAAGGAAGCACGAGAAAACAAACAATATGGCGTGTCAAAGGCTACATTCAAAATACCAAATATTATGTTAAATCTCAAGAAAGATTTGACTATTTCATTTTGCTGAGTGAAATTGAGTGCTTGGCTTCAGGACTAAAAGTACAATTGGTAGCAAATGTTCCCTAACCTCTCATAAACATTTTCTCTTTCTAGTATAAATTTCCTACACACGTCCACACTCTCCAAACAGAGGCAAGACGAACAGAAAGTCTAGTTTTGTATTTTTCAAAAGCCCACCACGACACTGAAATTTCCCATTTGCATGTGTCTATTTTCCCACATTGCTGCCTTCCAGACATCGCCACCTCAGACACATCGGAGGGACGAATGGTTAAAAGAACGGTGTTGATGTGGAATCCAAAAAGCTCACACAAGTCCATTAACAGAACCCCAAGCAGCCTGGTTAGCAAACACTTTTGTGCAGGTGTATTTAGCCGTTTCCCACCAAAGCGACAACCAGATTACTCTTCGGGGGGCAGAGCAGGATTTCCCGAGCCTGCAGGATCAGAAGTTGGGGAGTGCCCCACAGTGCCACTGTTACATGGCTGCTTTCCCACACAGATCACAGAAACTTCTGTAAAGCAGTAAAGGGCTAAAATGTATGCGTATTTGGGGGAGGGGACGTGGCTGGTCCTGACTCATGGGACAGCAGTGTACTCAGATGTCCTCTGCTTCTTCTGGGATGCAGTCAGGCTGAGGTCTGTCTTTGGTTTGGTGGTCCCGTTGGATGTTGGAGCCTTTTTAACAATGAGAAACATGAATCCCAGAGTCAACACCTTCTAAATTAGCAGCACGAGGGTTGATTAGCAATACCTGATATGTTCCTTCCAGCCAGGCCAGAGGTGAAATGCATATTTTAAACACAAACGGAGGAGTGATGAAATTGACACTGCTCAATTCGAGATTTACAAACATTTAGGGGCACCCGGTGACTCAGTTGGGTGTCCGACTTCGGCTCAGATCGTGACCTTGTGGCTGGTGAGTCCACACCCCACATCGGGTTCACTGCTGTCAGCAGAGAAGCTGTCACTGCAGAGTCTGCTTCAGATCCTCTGTCCCCTTCTCTCTCTCTCTCTCTCTGCCCCTCCCCTGCTTGCGCCTCTCTTTCAAAAAGAAATAAACATTAAAAAAAAAAAAAAGAAATTTGCAAACATCTATGATGCCTGATAAACAGTGCTGGGGATAGAAGGATGATTCACCTGTGGGCAATGTATTCGTACGTAATACCGTAATACCGTCTCACACTTCTTTTTGCGCATTAAAATGTCTTTCAAACGAAAAGTACAATGATGAGGTTTAAATGTTACATGAACATCCGAAGTCCGTTAACTTAGATCAGTCACAGGGCCACTTTGGAAATAAAAGACATAAGAGACTGGCCTAGAATCTAAGCCATGTTCCTCCAGTGTTTATGGAAGGGCTTCTGAGATGACCAGGGGTGAGGACAGACTACAGGACAAGAGGTTTATTTCCAACCCAACTAGCTAACCTTGCTCTGCAGGTGTCCTGGTTTACCAAGTGTTCTCCTTAGGAAAAGTTACTTGCTGGAGTTTATCTGACACAAGCCCTAAAATGCTGTCCTTTCAATGATGGAAAATGTTAGATCCTTCATCAGGTGACCAGTTAAGCAGAAAAGAACTCAGCTGGAGATGACAGTCACACCAAACCCAGAGAGAGAACTTTCTTAATGTGCCGTCTTAGAGCTAGGAGGGCAAGGGAAGCAAGCGGGGGGGGGGGGGGGGGGGGGGGGGGGGGAGGGGGAGCTGGAATTTCCACGCGCCTTTCAGCAGGTCCTCAGTGGGTAAGAAATCATACCTCCTTTAGCCTCACTAAATTCCCAGGAGATAGGCAGATTCCAAAATCCTCATCTAAGTCTATCAGGCCACAAGCGATCTTGCTCCTGGCTACCTCTCCGGCTCCCCACCTTGTCATCCCTTGCTGGCCCATTCTCCCCAGCCACACAGCTCTCTCCACTGTCCTTTGAAGCCACCAAACAAGCTCCAGTTCTGGATGGCTGCACTGCTGTGATGTCTCCCCCACTGGGGGCTACTCCCCTGGATGAATGGCAACGTGCCTCTCCCTCACTCATGTAGGCCTGCCCCCGAATGACCCGTCCCTATTCAAATAGCACCTCTTCACTCTTATCCCTTCACCCTGCTTTATTTTCCTTCATAGCATTTGTAGTACATTGAACCATGTTCCCCAAAGTCATGTCTACCGAGAACTTCAGACAGGGACCTTATTTGAAAATAGGGTCTTTGCAGATGTAATTAACTAAGACAAGGTCATAAAGCACTAGAATGAGCCCTAATCTAATGTGACTGGTGTCCTTACAAGAAGAGGACAGGACACATATAGGGAGGCATAGGGAGAATGCCGAGTGACTACGGAAGCAGAGATTGGAATAGTGCAGCTCTGAGCTGAGGAACACCGAGGATGTAAGCAACCACCAGAAACTGGGAAGAGGCAAGAAAGGTTCTTCCCTGGAGCCTTGCCAGCATATTGATGTCAGACTTCCAGCCTCCAGAACTGCGAGAGAATCAATTTCCGTCATTTTAAGCCACCCAGTTGGCGGTATTTTCTTTGTTACATCAATCCAAGAAAACTAATACAGCTAAAATCAAAAAACACAAGAAATAACAAGTACTGGCAAGGATATGGAGAAAAAGGAGCCCTCTTGCACTATTGCTGGGAATGCAAACTGGTACAGTCACTGTGGAAGACGCTACGGAGGTTCCTCAAAAAATTAAAAAAAAAAACTACCCTATGATCTAGGAATCACGCTATTGGGTATTTACCCCCCAAAATACAAAAATATTATTTCAAAGGGATACACGCACCCCTATGTTTATTGCAGCATTACTTACAAAGGCCAAACTCTGGAAGAGCCCAAGTGTCCATTGATAGATAAATGGATAAGGATGTAGTATGTATACATATACATACACATACACAATGGAATATTATTCAGCCCTAAAAAAGGATGAAATCTTGCCACGTGCAATGACACAGTTGGAGCTCTAGAGAGTATAATATTAAGCAAGATAAGTCAGTGGGAGAAAGACAGATACCATATGATTTCACTCATATGTGGAATTTAAGAAAGAAAACAAATGAGCAAATGAAGAAAAAAGAGAGCGAGACAAACCAAGAAATAGACTCTTAAGTATAGAGAACAAACTGATGGTTACCAGAAGGGAGGTGGGGTGAGGCAATAGGGTACGAGGATTAAAGAGTCCACTTATCATGATGAAAAAGTAAAATAAAATGACAAAAAAAGAGAAGAAAATGACTACAGCATAAGTCACACCTGACATAGCGCCTATTGGTTGGCTCGTCATCTTTGTCTTCTCCCCCTGGGACACGCAGTCCTTAAGACAAGGCTCTTGTTGTTGCTGTTGTTCACTGTTGTGTTGCTATGACTTGCACAGTGCCTGGCACATTAGCAGGACACAGATGTTTGTTGAATGACTGAGTGAAGAATGAATATTCCCATTTTGCGGAAGAGGAAACTGAGGTTCGGAAAGATTCCACGGAGTTCAAGTTCATCTAGCTAATAAGTAGCACAATTGGGTTTTAAGCCTGTCTTACTCTAAAAATCATAACCTTTTAACCGCACTATGCAGGCTCTTATTACATTGTCACCTTCTCTTTTAAAACCTACCAGGAGGGGGCCTGGGTGGCTCAGTGGTTTAAGCAACTGACTTCGGCTCAGGTCATGATCTTGTGGTTCATGAGTTTGAGCCCCGCGTGGGGCTCCGTGCTGACAGCTCAGAGCCTGGAGCCTGCTTCGGATTCTGTGTCTCCTTCCCTCTCTGCTCCTCCCCTGCTCTCTCTCTCTCTCTCTCTAAAATAAATAAGCATTAAAATTTTTTTTTAAATAAAAAATAAAACCTACTAGGAAATACAGCCATCCTTTCAGCTATTTAGAGTCTGAAATGAAAGTTCCAACAAACAATTGGAATACATATGGAAGTTAATCTTTGGGTGTTTGTGATTACACTTAGCTTTGACAGACATCAAACTGCCTTTTTTTTTATGTGGGTTACCATGATCATGCCTCTCTCTCTTTTACTGAAAGCATACTAAGTTTTATCGGAATCAGATTAACTTTTCTACAATCAATAGCGTTCTTCTGACCACATAAATTCAGAAGCCCTTTCGCCTAGATGCCTTTTGTTTATTTGTGCACAGCTGCTCTGTGGGATAAATATTAGCTCCATTAATGCTGAGCAAATACTCATTTTGCAATACACATTGTTCATAGGACTACATTTCTCTTTGTCTTCCTAACAGTACATTTTTCTTTGTCTTCTTAAATCCAAGTCAAAGAATATAAGGTAGACTTTCTCCAAAGTGAAATGTATAATGACCTTGAAGTCTTAGTTGCAATATACAAAGCACAAAATATCTTTACCAAATATGGCAGAGAGAGAGAGAGAGAGAGAGTAGGAGAGAGAGAGAAAAAGTTGTTTTTAAGTGATCTATCGGGTTGTTTTTTTTTTTTTTTTTTTTAGAATTAAGGGAACTGTTTTTGTTATTTTTTTAATGTTCATTTTTAAGGGAGACAGAGAACGTAAGTTAGGGAGTGGGCAGGTGGGGGAGGCAGAGGATCCAAAGTGGACTCTGCTGATAGCAAAGAGCCCCACTCAGGGCTCAAACTCACGAACGATGAGATCATGACCTGAGCCGAAGTTGGATGCTTAACCGGCTGAGCCCCCCGGACGCCCATAAGTGAACTTTTTCTAACGAGGGCATTGGAACTGGGAAATTATTGTCCTTTTGACAATTTCTTTTTTGCTTTTTTTCCCCCCTCCATTTCTTTTTTGCTTTTTTGTGACTTATGATTTGATTTCTAAGGGGAAGCAACTTGAAGCCCTTACCATTCTTCTTGCTGTGTTTTGGGGACACCGATCTTCCCCAGTCACCAGTCAGTGTGTTTCCCCTGGAAGCAGAATATGGAAAACATGCTTTTAAAGCTCATTTTACCATCTTACCCCGCAGCTTGGCAAAGATTTGGCAAAATGATAATGTCCAGATTGAGTAAGGATGGCAAGAAGGAGGCACACCCAGTCATTAGAGCAAAGTGGTCAAGTGCATGGGTCAAGTGCAAAGTGGTCAAGACAGCTGGTTCAAATCTCACCTCCCACATTTACTGCCATGTGCCTTTGGATTGGGAGATGGAGAACAAGAAATGGATAGATGTGCATCTAATTATTGCTTTCACTAAGCTGTCACCCCGACTTTCCTCTATCGTGGAAGCTGCTCATAGTTACGAATTGTTGGATGAGAACTAGAAACCAGTAACAAAATATACTTAGAACAGAAAGTATTAGGGGGGAAAAAAAAAGCTTGGGGATGAATTTACATTGAAACCATTTTGCCAGGTTATTTCAGTAGGTGCTATGAACATATCGATATGTCTTATTTGTAGAAAAGTAGACGATTAAGTTCACATGCATACCTTTGTGTATTCAGATACGTCAATTCATTCAGAGAGATATTTAATTTTAGCATAAATTCAAAGAGGTTGAAAGGTGCTTAATTAGGAATTGTGAAGATCTACCTTGATTAGATGTCCCATGTTCCCTGAAATGAAGTAGAAATCAACATTGCAAACTAGGAGTTGTAGCATCTTTGCTTTTGGGGGGACAGGATATAAGAACTGTGTGACAGCTCATCATTAAGCAAATTAATAATGTCCTAATAAATGTAACTGGGGCATATTGTGGCTGGATCCATTTTTATGCAGCCTGCGTTGGAAATAGACTTTCTTAAGAGAAGCAGGGGGGCCTTGTCATTAACAAATGTTTCTCAGGGCACCTGGGTGGCTCAGTCGGTTGAGCGTCCGACTTCGGCTCAGGTCATGATCTCATAGTCTGTGAGTTGGAGCCCCGCATCGGGCTCCGTGCTGACAGCTCAGAGCCTGGAGCCTGTTTCGGATTCTGTGTCTCCCTCTCTCTCTGACCCTCCCCCGTTCATGCTCTGTCTCTCTCTGTCTCAAAAATAAATAAACGTTAATAAAAAAAAAAAATTAAAAAAAATAAATGCTTCTCTTTACTTTCTTTCCTTTGGCTACAACTAATTTGAATTTAAAAAATCTCATTTTTAGAGCACTGGATTAAAGAAACACATTTTTGAGGAGATAATAATTCCCTTCCCCTACCCCACTCTGAAGCAGACCATAAAAATCTCTCTTCGTGCATGATAGCAGCTCCACGTTAAGATGGACGTGCCTCTTGATGGTCCGCTCGGCTGACAAGCCAGATGTGGTGAGGGTCTGGACATGGTGAGATATGTTCCCAAATGTGATGCTTGTGAGTCTTCTCAAGCCATAGAGGTCTGGGCGATCCCAGAGCATCACCTCGGGGAAGGAACCTGGCAGCAAAGCAGAAGAGCCTGCAGCAACCAGGACCACACATCCCAGGGGAAAGAACGGGAAAGAATGAATGACTGACATGCTTTGGGTCTCTAATGTATTCTGAGAATGGTCAGGGAAGTCTCTCTTGTTTTCTTTAGAAACCAACTGCCTGATTATAGGAAATCTCTTCTACGATGCCATTTTATTGCACTTGGAAAAAACCCTCAGCTATTCTCAATTTGCATGACACCATTAGAACGACAGCAAAGAGAGAATAAAGAGGGATCGATAAGTAGTAACATAAGCATCCTACACAGCAGCCAACATTGTCACAAGGGAAAACAAATAGTATAATACATTATTTCCCCCTCTTAACTATGGCCCAGCAAGTACTCTAAAAAGAATGCAAATTTATAAATAGGGGGGCGCCTGGGTGGCGCAGTCGGTTAAGCGTCGGACTTCAGCCAGGTCACGATCTCGCTGTCCGGGAGTTCGAGCCCCGCGTCGGGCTCTGGGCTGATGGCTCAGAGCCTGGAGCCTGTTTCCGATTCTGTGTCTCCCTCTCTCTCTGCCCCTCCCCCGTTCATGCTCTGTCTCCCTCTGTCCCAAAAATAAATAAAAACGTTGAAGAAAAAAAAAAAAAAAAGGGCCTTCCACCCACCTCCCAATGCATGTATTATCTTAATGATTTAATGTTTATGTAGTACCTTTCCCTGGAACAGTTTGCATGAAAGAGCGTTTCCCAACTTCCCCATATGAAGTGGGTAGGACAGACCAGAAAGACACAGAATCTCTAATCTTGAACATGACCACAGAGTTACAACACGGCCTCTTGCAGAAAATGGCTCATTGGTGGAGGTGCATAAACATTCTTAGCACAAAAGGCCAAATATCAGATCTGGAAGGATCACTTACTAAGCGACAGTCTGGTTCATGGGGGGAAAATCCAGATATCAGATCTGGAAGGATCACTTACTAAGCGACAGTCTGGTTCATGGGGGGAAAATCCACTACTTTCATTTTCTGGAAGGTCGTCTCCAGTGTTGAGTATATATTTTGGCTTGTGGTGTGCTGGTACATTTTAAAAAATGTGCAAATACCTGTGTTTTTGAAAACACGCACATGGTACCAGATTCAAAAGATGAAAGTGTTTTCAGGGAAAAGTCCTTATCCCATTGCTACTCCCCGGGGTAAAGCACTGTTACCCATTTCTTGTGTTAACCTTCTAGAAAAATTCCTATGTACATGCAGACAAATACATGCTGTCCTGAACCTTGTTCGGGATTGGATTTTTTTTTTTTTCACTTACTCTTTATCTTGGATATGGTTCCACACTGGTACATAAAACAAGCTTTGATATATTTGTTTAACACGCTGTTGAAGAACATCCTACAAATAAATGATTTGATTTTTACCTTAAGGTCACCGGGAGATTTAAACAAAACAAAACAAACAAACAAACAAAAAAAAAAAACACCTGTATTGAGGGGCGCCTGGGTGGCTCAGGCGGTTAAGTGTCTGACTCTTAATTTCATCTCAGGACATGATCTCGGTGTTCATGAGATTGAGCCCTGCGTCCAGCTCTGCACCGACAGTGTGGAGGCTGCTTGGGATTCTCTCTCTTCCTCTCTCTCTACGTCCCTCCCTTGTTTGCTCTGTCACTTACTCTCGAAATAAATAAATAAACATTAAAAAAAAAAGTCTAAGGGCACCTGGGTAGCTCAGTTGGTTGAGTGTCCGACTTCAGCTCAGGTCATGATCTCACGGTATGTGGGTTCGAGCCCCACGTTGGGCTCTGTGCTGACTGCTCAGAGCCGAGCCTGTTTCAGATTCTGTGTCTCCCTCTCTCTGACCCTCCCCCGTTCATGATCTGTCTCTCTCTGTCTCAAAAATAAATAAACATTAAAAAAAATTTTTTTAAATCTACTCAGATACAATTTATATACTACAAAATTTATCCATTTTAAGTGTATGATGAAATGATCTTTAAAAAAAACTTTTTTTTTAAGTTTATTTATTTATTTTGAGAAAGAGCATCCAAGTGGGGAAGGGGCAGAGAGAGAGAGAGAGGGAGAGAGAGAATCCAGTGCAGAGCCCACGGTGGGGCTCAAACCCGCAAACCATGAGATATGACCTGAGCTAAAGTTGGATGCTCAACCGACTGAGCCACCCAGGCGCCCCTGATTAAATAATCTCTAGTGCATTTACGGACTTGTGCGACCATCAGTACAAGCCAGCTTTTGAACACTTTCATCCCTCCAAGAAGATCCCTCCTGCCTGTGGACCCCTCATTCCTAACCCCAGACCCAGGAAACCACTAATCTACTTTCTGTCTCTAGGGGTTTACCTTTTCTGGACGTTTCATATAAATGGAATCATACACTGTGTGCTCTTTGTAACTGGCTTCTTCCACTTAGTATAATGTGTTCAAGGTTCATCCATGTCGTGCCATTTATTAGTAGTTTATTCCTTTTTATGGCTTAATATTATAATATAATATAATATAATATAATATAATATAATATAATATAATATATAATAATATTCTATTCTAAACACCTGGTGTTTATCCATTCACAGGTGACAGACATTTCGAGGGTTTCCAGTTTGAGCCATCATGACTGGTACTGCTATGAACATGCATGTGTGAACATACGTTTTCATTTCTCCTGTGTAGATGTCTGGCAATGGAACGGCTGGGTCATATGGCAGGCCCATGCCTATCTTTTTAAATAACTGCCAAACTATTTTACCAAATGGCTGCGCCATTTTATATTTTCACCAGCAACAAACAAATGAGGAGTCAATGGAATCTTCAACTTGGCTACTAGAAGTAGGCTTTGCCTTTAAACTGTAGGTTGGCTTAGAGCCTCTTATGGGTTGAACTGTGTCCCTCCCCCCACTCCTCCCAAAAAGATGTTTAAGTCCTAACCTCTGGTGCCTGTGAACATGACCTTATTCAGAAATAGGGTCTTTGCAGATGGGTAAGTTGAGGTCATTAGAGAGAGCTCTAGTCCAATATGACTGTGTCCTTATAAAAAGGGGAAATTAGACACAGAGACAGATACTCAGAGAAGGAAGACAGTGTGAAGAGACAGGGAGAACATCATTTATAAGCCAAGGAACACCTGAAGCTCTCAGAAGCAAGGAGAGAGTCCTGGAACAGAGCCTCCCTCACAGCCCTCAGAGGGAACCAACCCTCCTTGATCTTGGACTTCTAGTCTCCAGAACTGTGAGACAATAAATTTTCTGTTATTTAAGTCACCCTAGTTGGTGGCATTTTGCCATGGCAGCCCCAGCAAACTTACATAGGTCATCAACTCTCTGGCTGTAAAATGAGATACAGTGTGTTTAAACAATCTATTCTTATCAGAGCAGTGAATAAATTGTATCTTCTTAGGAATAACTAGGGAAAAAATAACAGTGAAACAGTTCTCTAGAGACCATCCCATTTGCCCAGTAACTACAGAACTGTCTGATTTATGGCCAACCTTAGTATAGAAATTGTCTCTTTCCAGAGCTTGAACAATGCTGGGGCCCTAGTGTAATTCTCCTACAGGGGCCTCTCAAGGAAAGCATGTTTGTGACGACGGGCTGTGATTAGCCCACTTAACAAAGGGAAAAGGAAAGGTTTGAATCACTTTAGTTTTTAGGATACTTTACTAATTTTACCATGGAAACCAAAACTCTCACTTTTTTTCCCCTTCCTTTTGCTGTCCATTTATATAGGTAACACTATGAAGGAAAACACTTATTTTTTTTCCCACGATGGGCCTGAGAATCCCCTGGTACGAGAGGTACATCCCATGTGTCCCTCCAAATCCATCGCCCACCTTTCTCCAGCCTGCTCTGTGCCCCGAGAAGCTGACCCATGAGACCAGTGTAAGTGGCCCCCACCTCGCTGCCTTCTGGCAGGGTCCATTAATTGGAACACTGTGCGGGGGGCGGGGGGGGGGGGGTTGGGTGCAGAGGACAGGTGAGTGTGAGGTCAGGCCCTCATTCTCCAGCTCCCTCTGTCTCTGGCCACTGCAGGGTGGCCCTGTGCCCACCAGAGGCCTCAGCTCTGCCCCCGTCTGCCCTCTGTTTGGGTTCTGGAAACTGCTCCTCCCCCATACCTCAGGGTTCCTAAGGGGACGGAACACCCATGTCTTGCGACTTAACAGATCAACACAAACTCAGTGGCTTAAAGTAACAGGCATTCACTCTGTCACATTGTCTTAGTGCATTCGGGCTGCTATAACAAGGTGCCACAGCCTGGGCACGTACAAACAGCAAATTTGTCTCAGTGTTCTAGAGGCCAGGAAGTCTGCGATCAGGGTGCCAGCCCAGTGGGGTGCAGATGACTGCCTTCTCGTTGTGTCCTCACACAGCAGAAAGAGGGCAAGATAGCTGCCTGGGTTTCTTTTATGAGGGCACTAATCCCATTCTTGAGGGCTCCACCATCATGACCCAATCACCTTGTGAAGGTCCCACCTCCTACTCTGTCCCTAACCGCCCCCTAACATTGGGGGTTAGGATTTCAACTTAGGAATTTTGGTCGGGTGGGGGGTGGGGAGAGTTGTCACAAACATTTAGGCTGTAAAGCAGCCCAGCCAGGGTGCCTAAGAGGGGCGTGGCTTAGCTGGGTGCTCTCTTCAGGGTCTCACAAGGCAGCAATTTAGGTGTGGGCCAGACTGCACTCTTTCCTGGAATTTAGTGGGTTTTTTTTTTCTTTAAGTTTATTTATTTTTGAGAGAGACAGAGACAGAGTGTGAGCGGGGGAGGGACAGAGAGAGCGGGAAACACAGAATCCGAAGCAGGCTCCAGGCTCCAAGCTCTCAGCAGAGAGCCCGACGCGGGGCTCGAACTCACAAACCGCGAGATCATGACCTGAGCTGAAGTCGGACGCTTAACTGACTGAGCCACCCAGGCACCCCATGTGGTTATTGGCAGAATTCAGTTTCTTGCCATTGTTGGGCTGAGGTCTTGCTTTCTTACTGGCTGTGAGCCTAGGGCTGCTCTCAGCTCTTAGAGGTCGCCCGCACTTCCCTGCCATGTGGCCCTTTGGTGGCAGGGCGGCTCACTTCCTCGGGACCAGCAGGGAGATCTCTCCTCCTGTCTACCGTGACGTAGGACTTCCACCGTGACTTAACCACGGGAGTGACATCCATCACATCTGTGGTATCCCGTTGGCTACAAGCAAATCATGGGGTCCACCCACATTCAAGGGCAGGAGATTTGACAAGGCTGTGACGCATTAGAGGTCATCCTAGAATTCCACTGGGTAGTCAATTCACTCTTCCTTCCCTGGAGTTGTTTTCCTGAAACCCTGCCTATGCCTTTGTAAATGTTCCCTCAGCTAAATTCTCCTCAGATTACCCCATCAGAAAGTTCCATCTGTTCCTTCCAGGACCCTTATGAGACAATCCCTCTGCAAGTGGCCTGTTTTGGTAATGTGTTTTCCTGAGTCTTCTGTGAGCCCCGGGGCCAGCTGCTGGCTGGGCTTGAGGGAGCCGAGCTGGAGCTAATGTGCTCAGCATCGCACAGGACAGGACGGCCGTGGTTTCCACTTGGCCGCGGCGGGGGACAATGACGGGGGGAGCGTATGGCTCTGTAGTCAATGGGGAGCTGAGGAGATGAGATGCCCAGTGGTATGCCACTAAGCCCTCTCACAGTCCATAAAACTTACATGGCTCACTCCTGCCTCAGGTGGCATCTTTCCTTGAGGGGACGGAGGGAGAACAGAGTCCTGTGCTTCCCATAGCACCTGGAACACTATTGTTGATCAACACGAATGTTGATCTTCTTGAAATTTTTAACTTTCATTTCCCTCCCCCCCAATTATATCATTTTCACGCTTTTTAAGAAATTTTTCTCGTTAAAAAGTTCTCATGTTTCTAGACCACTGGGCACGACGGGTAGGGAGGCTTTCCCAGAAGCTTGGAAACTTGCCCTGTTGCTTAGCACCCCACGTTTGAGATTATTCCATTAGCTGCCACCCACAATAACCCCATGATCTGTCTTCATAGGATTCCGAGGCCAGAGAAATACAACTAGAATATAAGCAGCCTGAACAAGGCGATGGGTCACGTCTTGCCCATTTATGTGAGTATTTGAAAGATGAGGAAGAATTACCTTCAAGTCCAGTCTGCTGAACTGCTTCCTGATGACAAAGTCCTGGGAGTCACCAAGGCCATTCACAGACATAGCATGGAACAGTGGTCTTCAAAACATGGTCTCCAGACCAGCAGCACCGACATCACCTAGGGCACTTATGAGAAATGCTTCCTTGGGCCCACAGACCTACTGAATCAGAAACCCTGCAGGCGGGACCCAACCATCTGTGGTTTAACAAGCCGTCCAGGTGATACGGAGAGATGCTCCCAGGGCTGGAGGCAAGAAGATAAAGGACTTAGTCACTTTCACCTGTCCAAGGGCGGCACTCTTTAAAAACAGGGGGACAAAGAGAGTTAGTCTCATTCCTCCAGTAGCCGAGAAGCAGCGGTGTGGTACCATCCGGTTAAAATCAGCTCTCCGGGATGTAGAGTGTGGGGGGCACAAGTCTTGCTTTGCGGTATTTGCCAGTTTCCATGGTGTAACTACCGTCACTGCAGCCGATTTCTGGCCACCGACGTGAGGTCTCGGGACGCGGGATCTTGTAATCCGGCACAAGCACCCTCTACTACTTGGTCAGACTAGGGATGGGACCTGTGCTGCAGCCCGTGATAAAGCCAGTCAAGCTCCCTCGGGTTGTTTGTCAGGTTGAGAAAGTTTCTTAGATCAGGGTTTCTCAGTCTTAGCACAGTTGGCATTCAAGCCTGGAAAGTTCTTTGCCCCGTGCGTTGTTCCGTGAGCAGTATCCCTGGCCTCTACTCGTCAGATGCCAGGAGGAGCATTCCATCTTAAGACTCACTGCCTTAGACTGACCTTAGTCCTTCCCGATTCTTTTTTTTTTTTTTAATTGTTTATTTATTTTTGAGAGTCAGAGCACACATGCGGGACGGAGAGAGAGAGAGAGAGAGAGAGAGAGAGAGAGAGAGAGAGAATCCCAAGCAGGCTCCATTTCACAAACCACGAGATCACGACCTGAGCCGCAACCAAGAGCCAAACGCTTAACCAACGGAGCCACCCAGGTGCCCCAACCCTTCTCAGTTCTTTAGGGCATCTTTTCATTGACATCCACCCTTTGGGCTATTCGATTTCCCTACGACTCCAGATCTGGCAGCTTTCTTTCCTCTGCTAACTCTACCCAGACATGGACAGGACTTTATGATCTGTGTGCCAGATGTGGCTTCGTATTCACTCTGCTTGTTGTTATTATTATTGTCGCCCTGCCCTGTGCCCCCGATCCTTGTTTTGCGATCAGCAACTTTCAGGCGATGCAATGTATCACGATGGCATATTCCCAGCATCTCTACAACCTGTTCTACCTGTTGCCTTTTCTTTGTTCTTCCTTGGTTGTCCCTGGATGATTTGACATCACTCTTCCTCCTCGCCAGACGAGGGAGTAAAATGATCTATTTGTCTCTACTCTCCCTCTCCTTCTCCACTCCCTGCTTTAAAAAGTAACAAATGAGTCTTATCTCCACATAGTGTAAAAGCCCTTCCAGTTTGTTAGACATTCAATCGTACTCGCCAGGCACATCTGCCCTATGCAAATAGACCTAAATGAACAAAAATCAGGAAGATTTTCCCAGCCCCTAGCATTTGAAAAATCATTGTTAGCCGGTTCAACAGCAAGAGTGAGGGAGGCAAGTAAACTCGGTGCCCTCTCAGTGACAGAGATACCATCAGCACCTGGAAAAGTAAGGGTCCTTGCTCGGGGCTACCTGGAACACCAGACAGAAGGCGCAAGCGCTATTAGGCAATGCCACGTCTTCTCCACACCCAGACTTCTCCAGTCGGGTCCTTCGAAGTCAGTGTCGGAATTTAACAGTTTCAGTTCAGCAGCTCCAGATATTGAAAGACTCCTCATCCAAGGATGGTCTAAGGTATAGGAAACTATTTTTAAAAGGTCTTTTTTTTTAATGATTTTTTTCAACTATGTACTTTAGAAACTGGAAGTTGAGACAGATGACCTCTGATAATCCTTCCCAATTTAGAATTTCTGGAGTTCATAGGTATTTAAAAAAATTTTTTTTAATGTTTATTTATTTTTGAGAGAGAGAGAGAGAGAGAGAGAGACCATAAGTGAGGCAGCGGCATAGAGGGAGACCCAGATCCAAAGCAGGCTCCGGGCTCCGAACTGTCAGCACAGAGCCTGACGCGGGGCTTGAATCCATGAACTGTGAGATCGTGACCTGAGCCGAAGTCGGATGGTTAACTGACTGAGCCATCCGGGTGCCCCCAAACGCTACTCTTAAAAATATTTTAAGGGGCGCCTGGGTGGCGCAGTCGGTTAAGCGTCCGACTTCAGCCAGGTCACGATCTCGCGGTCCGTGAGTTCGAGCCCCGCGTCGGGCTCTGGGCTGATGGCTCAGAGCCTGGAGCCTGTTTCCGATTCTGTGTCTCCCTCTCTCTCTGCCCCTCCCCCGTTCACGCTCTGTCTCTCTCCCAAAAATAAATAAACGTTGAAAAAAAAAATAAAAATAAAAAAATAAAAATATTTTAAATGTTGGGGCGCCTGGGTGGCGCAGTCGGTTGAGCGTCCGACTTCAACCAGGTCACGATCTCGCGGTCCGTGAGTTCGAGCCCCGCGTCGGGCTCTGGGCTGATGGCTCAGAGCCTGGAGCCTGTTTCCGATTCTGTGTCTCCCTCTCTCTCTGCACCTCCCCCGTTCATGCTCTGTCTCTCTCTGTCCCAAAAATAAATAAACGTTGAAAAAAAAAATATTTTAAATGTCATGACTAAAAAAAAAAAAAAAAATCAGATTAACCAACAGTGTGATGTTTTCTTTTTGAAGTATTTCTCACGTTGTCCCCAGTTATTGCCTCTAATTTCTCTTTTGCCGATGCTTTCCCACAGAAAGGGAGGATAATCTGTATGTCATTACTCATTCTTTCATTCATTCATTCTACTAATTTTGAGGGCCCAAACAATGTAGGAGGAACGGAGCCAGGTGACGGGTACACAAAGAGATTCCAACCCCCTTTCCAAGAGAAAGACATGGAAATAGATCACTACAGAAGGGGGTTTGGATGCAACCACAGGAAAGGGACCGACATGTAGCAGGACCTCAGAGTAGGGACCTTGAGGAGGGGGTCAAGGAAGGCTTGGAGGACGACTTGAGTAGGAGTTGCAGAGCAGAAGAAGGAGGGAGGCACAGAGGCAAGAAGCATCATGGCGAACGCACGGAGAGAGCTGCGGTCCAGATTTGCTCTAACAGAGTCAGAGGCAGGACGGGCCGGAGATGAGACGTGCAGATCAAAGGAGGGGCTATGGCAGAAGAAAGGAACTGGAGGATGATAAGACTGAGGAGGAGACACTGGTGAGGATTCAGACATAGGGGTCCAAGAGACAATGAGGCCCGCCTGGACGGGGACATTGGCAAATGAGGATGGAGAAAACCGGACCACCTTGAGAAATACTGAGTGACCGTCTGGGTGTTGATGGTGCGGGACAGGAAGGAGTTGAGAATGACACTCAGGTTTCTGGCCCAGTGACAAGTGGTGTTCCCCTCTGTGATCAAGAACGTAGGAGAGGGCCGCCTGGGTGGCTCAGTCGGTTGAGCACCTGACTTCAGCTCAGGTCATGATCCCGCTGGTTTGCCGGTTCGAGCCCCACGTCCCTGTGCTGACAGTTCGGAGCCTGGAGCCTGCTTCTGATTCTGTGTCTCCCTCTCTCTCTGCCCCTGCCTCCGCTCTGTCTCTCTCTGTCTCTCAAAAATAAATAAACATTAGAAAAAAAAAAGAACATAGGAGGAAGATACAGTTTAGGGTCTGTTTTAGCATTTGTGAAATGTGGATTAATCTAGCCCTCAAGTAGGCAATAAGATAGCTGAGTCCTCTTCAGGGGTGGGTGGGGGGGGGGACAAAAGTGCTAGAGAAAGAGATTTGGGAGTTATCCGTGCGTAGGCAATGTCGAAACAATGAGTGTGGATGAAGTCACCTAGAGAGAGTGTAGCAAGGACTGTGGGCGAAGGATTAAGCCCTGGAGGACCCCTGGAGTTTAAGGACTGAGTGGAGAGAGTCAAGCCTACAAAAGAGAAGGGATCGTCATAAAAGTCAGGAATCACAGATGAGCAAGTGTCACGGAAGTCAAGGGGGACAAGTGTCAAGGAAGGAGGGAGAGGTTAACAAGGAACAACAACCGGGCAAGAAGAGGGGTGAGACGCTGCTGAGAGCGACTGGGAAGTCACGTGCGGTCTTCAGGGAGCAGAGCTTTCAGAGAAACCAGAACATGGGCATTTAAGGGGTGACAGGAAGTTGAAGCGGAGAGAGAGAATGTAGGCAACTCTTTAGAGAAGACAAATTGGACGGAGATGCTTTGCCTTCTAGATGGGCGAGAATGGAATTGTTTTTCACCTAAGGGAAGATACCAGAGGAGAGGAGAATCTTGAGGAAAAATTAGAGAAATGAGATGACTGAGCAAAACCCAGGACATTGTTGATTGACATCACGAAAGAGGCAGAAGCACGTAAAGAGGAAAAATTGCTCGCAGATGCCCGGGGTAAGGGATGCGGGGCCAGGCAAGTGGCGGACAGACCTGAAAGCCTGGGGAGGAGGAGGCTTGGGAGGAACCGCATTTTGGTGGCCCCTCGATAAGTGAAGCATAGCATTATCATGGGACAAAGCAATGCCACTCCTACGTCTGTGCCCAGAAGAACTGAAAGCAACTACTTACTGTACTTGAATGTTCACAGCCGCATTGCTCATGATAGTAAATAGGCAGAAGCAACATAAGTGTTCCTCAATGAACGAATGCATAGATAAGCTGAGGGACAGCCCTGCAGTGGAATATTATCCAGCCAGTAAAAACCAAGTACTGATACGTGGCATGCCTGGGTGGCTCAGTCGGTTAAGTGTCCGACCCTTGATTTCGGCTCAGGTCAGGATCTCACAGCTCATGAGTTCGAGCCCTGCGTTGGTGTCTTCGCTGACCGTGTGGAACCTGCTTGGGATTCTTTCTCTCCGTCTCTCTGCCCCTCCTGACTCATGCTTTCTCCTCTCTCAAAATAAAGAAATAAACTTAAAAAAAAAACCCAACAAAAACAAAAATGAATAAGCCTCGAGAACATTATGCCAAGTGAAAGAGGCCAGACACAAAAGGTCACTTATAATATGATTTCATGTATACGAAAGATCTGGAAGAGGTAAATCCATACAGCCAGAAAGAAGATCAGTGGTTGCCCAGGGCTAGGAGGACATGGAAATCGGGAGTGACTTCTTAATGGGTACAGGGTTTTACTTTTGGGATGATGGAATGATTTGGAACTAGATAGAAGGAATTGTTGCACAACGTTGTGAGTATGCAAAGTGCCAGTAATTGTTCACTTTAAAATGGATAATTTCGTGTTATGGGAATTTCATTCAATGAAAAAAGTGTCCCAGGTGCCAAAAGAATAGAGGATCAAAACATAGGTGGAAGAGTTGACCTTGAACCAAAAATAGAAGACAGGATGGATTTTATTTATTTATTTATTTACTTGAGAGAGAGAGAGAGCTCACAAGTGGGGCAGAGAGACAAAGGTAGAAAGAAAGAGAGACAGAGACACAGAGAGAGACTCTTAAGCAGGCTCCATGCTCTGTGTGGAACCTGACCCAGGGCTCGATCCCACAACTCTGGGATAATGACCTGAGCCAAAATCAAGAGTCAGTCGCTCAACTGACTGAGCCACCAGGGGCCCCAGCAGGTTGGATTTTAGATGTAGAGCACTGTATAGCTGGAAGGGTAAGAAGAAGACGGAAACAAGCTTTGGTAATGGCCTCTATTTTCTTAGTAAATGAATAAAAGGAGAACTTGTCTTCCTTTGGGAAGCCAACCAACTATCACTCGTAGGGCTGGTGTTGTGAGGGTGGAAGGGTGGCCTGGACCAGAATAATGACTTATCACTGAGCATCCTAATCTTGGAAGGAGGGGCTCCGTGGAGCCCTCGATTTGACTGGCTCCTGACACGGAGATCATTCAAATGCGATTGTTTTTCCTCGCTTGTTTTGAGGTCAGAATAAGAAAAATCCCGCAAGTAGATTTTGCTTACTCTAGGACACTAGAAGGTACTACAGTCTCCCAACATTCCAGCTGCAGGGCCCTGACGGTTGTGTTGATCCTTGGTCCCTGACCTAGCTTCTGGTCATCACAAATCTTCCAGAATGTAACATGGCTGCTGTTTTATTATTATTTTTTAAATTTTTTAAATGCTTATTTATTTTTGAGACACAGAGAGACAGAGCACGAGCAGGGGAGGGGCAGAGAGAGAGGAAGACACAGAATCGGAAGCAGGCTCCAGGCTCTGAGCTGTCAATGCAGAGCCTGAAACAGGGCTTGAACCTACGAACCGCGACATCATGACCTGGGCTGAAGTCGGACACATAACTGACTGAGCCACCCGGGCTCCCCTTAACGTGGCTGCTCTCTTATCAGAGTCTCTCTGATAATAAATAGCAGGGATACTTTGTGGCCAGGAAGCAGGTTGGGTTGTAAGACCTGTTTAATTTCTTCCAAGAAAAAACACAATACAAAAAATAAAAGAAAACAATCTCTGATCACTGGCAAGAGGAAAAACCAGCCCTCTGCATAGAAATGTTTACCTTCTACAATTGCAGGAGATCCAACAAATTCATGGACTCAGATCATCATCATTATTACATTGGGTCACCTCACATAATTTTTAGAATGAGTGAAGGAAATAGATGAGTAATTGAATGAATGAATGATTATTATGGTTATAATGATTATAATTAATTAAGGCATAATAACGCCCAGCTCTTATTCTGGGTCAAGCTGCCAAATGCTTTATCCCCAAAAAGATCCCTAATTTGGAATCTGGTAAAACACAGAAGCCTTCATTAAAAATGACTGATCACATTAACTCAGAATATGAGTCTTCGAATGTCACCCTGGGAGAAAAAGGGCCTCTATACAAGATCTGTAAGTTAATAGTAAAGCTAGGTGCCCAACAGCTAGAGAGAAAGCAGAACTTTTTCCGGAAATCGGACTCATTTGGACATAGTGTCTTACAAATGGCTCTCAGCTGGCCTGTCATTTGACTTCTGTCCACCCTTGGTTCAATAAGCATAGAAACTCAGGTTCCCATGACAGGAGCCCTTAAATGGGGAGTGTGTGTTGTTCCAGGAAGTCTCTTTGATTAAACGGCAATTTTTACTCCCTTGTACTTAAGTGGCACGGGTTTGGGTGGAGTCCTATGTATAAAGTGTGCCCAGCCATTCCCACTTTACAAACGCTCAGCTTACAACTGGCCTTTGCATTCGCCCCTGGAGATATCTCTTCACCTCCAGGCCTCATACCTCCAGGGAGGGACACCGCTGCTGCCCCCAAACCCCCCCTTCTGGGCTGGGCTGCTCCCCACCCAGGCCCCGGAGTGTTGCAGTTACTGTGGCAACAGTGAGAAATATTCTGGTATTTGTGGGTTAGCCCTTCTGCACCTACTCACCATGACTCACGTTATTTCCATGGGAAAATGCTTTCTGAGGTCTGAGCCCACAATTTGCGACTCGCATTTGAATACTTCTATTACCCTTCTAATGCCTCTTCTTGGAATTTTGTGTAAATGAATGTTCCTAATCATCGAAATGAACCAGCGAAGTAGCTGAGCTCAGGGCTACAAAGCTCTATAAATCTTAAAAACACAGCTCATCCGTGTTTCTCTAGGTAAAATAGTAAGTTACCTTACTATTACTATCTCAGGCCAGAAGCTTTAGTTTTCTCAACCACGCAGGGGGATGTTGAGGATCAAATGAGAGAATGTGAAAGCGCTTTTGAATTTATAGATGATCATGTACCTTCGATATTTTCATCCTTACGCAGTCATACAAACGAAGACTCTGGAGTAGGACTTCTTTGGTTCAAATCCTGGCTTTGAACTATTCATTCTATTTGAACTCTTCTAGCCGCGTGACTTGTACAAGATGCGTAATTGCTCTGTGCCTTATTATCCTGCCTGGGGTCATAATCCACAGTCACTGCAGGCAATGACGGTTGTGAGGATGAAAATGCGAGAAGTTCTGGGCACATAAGAAGCGTTGTGCAAGTGTCAGCTACCATACTCCGTATCTGCAACTTTTCCAGCAGCGGCATCTGTGAGAGGCAACGCGGTCTAACGGAAAGACAATGGCCTGGAAAGACAATGGGCTGGGAGTCTGATAGCGCTGAGTAGAGTGAATGGTTCTTATTATTGTAACCATCTGCAGCTGCTTTATTGGTCATTCAAGAGGAAACTTGGTAACTATTTGAGATATTTGTTTATTTAGATTTAGGCATCTCTAGATAAAACTGCGAAGTAGGTTAATGCTTTTCTTTCTAACTTGCAATTCTTTTAATAATCCGTATGGGTATGGTTGTGATCTAAAAGCCTGAGATTTCTTAGCGTAGACTCGCCCAGGTTTGTCTTCTCAGCTACCGCTGTCAACTTCCCGTTAACTCTGTAGATTGAATGCATCTCTCCTCCCCCTCCAAGCCCACTAAGGCAGCAACAAAGGAATAAGATAGGAGGAAGTGAATGGGAGAGGGAATGCAAAGAATATCAACACGTTTTTGGAAGATGTAAAGTGGTTGGACAAAGGGCATCTACTTTTGTTTTAGTTTTCTCCATTCTGCCAAAAGTCTACACCCAGAGAAGCTAACAAACATACATTGAAACCATCATGGATCCTCAAGAGGCTGAGGGTTTGGAAGCACCAGACATCTCTGAATCCAGGAGTCAGGATGGGGCTAAAACCACGAGGAGTCGCTCATAAGTCTATATGAGAAGGAGCTACACTCAGACCTTCTTCCTTGTCCCACACAGTCAGGGGCTATTTATTGCCCCTTTATCATCCAGCAGATGATAGATCTGCTCCTGTCTGAAGGTGAACCCGAGATATTCTGATCCAGGGGACGGGAAGCATAGCATAGGGCAAGAATACAAAGCCTTACTGAAAACAGTAGGGCTCCCAGAGATCCTATTGGACAGACCACCTGCACCCACTTGCCCACGCCTCCCAACACCACAGTGCGGCACTGCTTTCTCTGTAGGGACACCGTATTGCGGACTCTAGGGAGCCATCATTCCGTATACTGAGCATGAATGGCGCTCCCTGGAGCTGTGCGGTGAAGTGGCCCTGGGGGAATTGGCTGGTTTCTGCCAACCCTTTTCCTATTTCAGGCCTTGCAATGGTGTGCCTCGCGGAAGAAGAGGCGCAAAATCTCTCACGCTGTGACAGCAGCTGACACCTCATTGGACAGAACTGTGTCACATGACTGCATCTACCAATGAGGGTGGCTGGGAAACTCCAGTTAGGCACTGGCCGTCCTGTGTAGAGATACTCTGCTAGTAATAAAGAAGGAAAGATGTCCTAGGTAGGCAATTAGCAATATTAACTACAGAAAGAAACATTTTTTCTAGCATTTAAAGACATGACTTCATAGATTTAAAGAGTCCGCTGAGCACCTAGAATGAAAACACACACACACACACACACACACACATACACACACACCAAGCTATATAACATTGTAAAAGGAAAACACGAGGGGTTAAAAAAAAAAAAAAAAAAAAAAAAACAACTCTTAGAAGCTTTCAGAGAAAACAAGCAGGTAATGCATGGGGACCAGAATAAGAAGCATCGGTCCCCATAGCAATACTGGAAGTGGGCCCTTTAAATGGCTTGGTCAAGATGTTTGTTGATATTTACATCCACCATGGGAGCTGTTGTTCTGTCACTGATCACAGGAAAACCAGAAGGCACTGCTCAAGAAATAGCAGCGTCTCTTTCAAGGTAGCATTTATTTTAAGAAGTTAAGTAGCTATTCCCACAGACAACAATTTGACATGTGTAGCTGTCATTTGCACCTCAATCTGTGGTGTGAGTGTTTGTTTATATCAAATAACTGTTCTCCTAAATTCATCTTGCTCTTTTTTATTTCGAATTCTCTCGCAGATAGGAGACCTGAGGCAATCGCTCTTTGTGTTGGCTCCCTTAGCAGCAACAGGACTTTGCAAAGGGCTGGTGACAGTGGTTTGATATGGGCATCATCGGATGTTTCAAAAAGAAAGGCAGGTCAGCCCAGTAATGGCATTCATTTGTTGTTTCTTACAAGTCATGGAATCAGTGTAAAGTTTGGGGAGGTTTATTCTGCTAAAGGTGAAATACATGATGTTATTGCTAATTCCTTTGGGAATTCAGGTCAAAAGGTCATCATTAAAAAGAAAATGATTTGTTTTTGCAGGTAAAATGTAAATACAAGTTTTGGAGGAGCACTGCACCATAGGAAAAATAATGCATTTACTCTTAATATTAAAAAACCAAATGGTCTTGGCAATGATTTCTTGGATACGACAGCAAAAGCACAGGGAACAAAATCAAAAATAGATAAGTGGCATGACAGTAAACTGAAACGCTTCTGCGTAGCAATGGAAACCGTTCACAGAGCGAAAACGCAACCTACAGAATGGGAGAATACATGTGCAAACCATATACAGGGGTTAAGATCCAAAACATGTAAGGAACTCCTGAAATTCAATGGAAGAAAATAACCCAATTAAAAATGGGCAAAGGACTTGAATAGACATTTCTCTAATAGAAAGCATATGAATGGTCAACAGGTATATGAAAAGATGGTCAGCATCACTAATCATCAGAGAAATGCAAATCAAAACCATGATGAGCTATCACCTCGCACCTGTTTCAATGGCCATTATAAAGCAAACAGAAAATAACCAGAGTTAGCAAGGATGTAGAGAAACCAGAAGCCTTGTGCACTATTGGTGGAAATGTCAAGTGGTGCAGCCACTAGGGACATAGGATAGAAGTTCCTCCAAAAATTAAAAATAGAACTACCATATGATCCAGAGATCCCATTTCTCGGTATTTATCCAAAAGAATTGAAAAGAGGATCTCAAAGAGATATTTGCATACCCATATTCACTGAAACATTATTCATAATAGCCAAGAGGTGGAAACTCAAATGTCCATTAACAGAGACGTGGATAAATATGTAGTACACATTTACAATGGAATATTATTCAGCCCTATAAAAAAAGAAGGAGGGGCGCCTGGGTGGCTCCATCGGTTAAGCATCCGACTTCGGCTCAGATCATGATCTCACGGTCTGTGAGTTCGAGCCCCACGTCGGGCTCTGTGCTGACAGCTCGGAGCCTGGAGCCTGCTTCAAATTCTATGTCTCCCTCTCTCTGACCCTCCCCCGTTCATGCTCTCTGTCTCTGTCTCAAAACTAAATAAACATTAAAAAAATTTTTTTAAAGAAGGAAATCCTGCCATACGTGGCAATTAGGAGGACATGATGCTAAGTGGAATAAGCCAGTTACAGAAGGACAAACACTGCAAGATTCCACTCATGTAAGGTACCTAAAGTAGCCAGGCTCACAGAGGTACAGAATATGATAGTGGTTACTAGGAGCTAAGGTGGAGTCGCAGGGAAACGAGTTGTTATTCAATGGATACAGTTTCAGTCGTGCAAACGCGAAGCTCTAGCCATCTCCTGCATAACAGTGTTCATGTAGTTAACAACATTGCACACTTAAAGAAAATAGATTTCATGTTATGAGTTTGGGGTTGTTGTTTTTTTTTTTTTCAGCCACTGTTTTTTTTTTTTTAAACGTTTATTTATTTTTGAGACAGAGAGAGACAGAGCATGAACGGGGGAGGGTCAGAGAGAGGGAGACACAGAATCTGAAACAGGCTCCAGGCTCTGAGCCGTCAGCACAGAGCCCGACGCGGGGCTCGAACTCAGGGACCGCGAGATCGTGACCTGAGCCGAAGTCGGCCGCCCAACCGACTGAGCCACCCAGGCGCCCCTTTCAGCCACTGTTTTAAAGAAAAGCCAAATGGAGCAAAAATTTCCTTGAAATTGTTCATGATACACATAATTTGTAATTGCATCTGATCAAGCTGTGATAGTCTTTCATTCAACAAAGTGGTGGTACTTCCTCCTGGGACTTCCTTATTGTCTCCTCACTGAATCTCCAAATCTACCTGACTTTGTCTGACCTCTAAGCATGGCAGTGCCTTGTTTCACCCTGGTCCCTTTTCTCTTTATCTGCAGTCACTCCCCAGGTAATATTAATCAGTTCCATAGTTTAAATACCATGTATATGCTGATAGATCGCAAATCTCTAGGCCTGAAATGATCCATTCGAATTCCTAACTTGAATATCTGATCGATTGCTTAAATGCAAACTGTCCAAAACGAAATTCAATTTCCCCTGACTGAAACCCACCCGTCCCTAGTCTTTTTCCATCTCAGTGACGAGGACCTTCACCCATGTGGTTCCCCTTTTCCTCCACCCACCACATGCCATCTGTTAGCAAGTGCTGTCACTTCCTCTCCAAAACAGATCCTGAATTTGCACCTTTCTTCCATACCCATCACTCCTCCCCCAGTCCCAGCTATTACCATCTCCTTCCCGGACCTCAACAAGTCCTTCCTGACCTGCCTCCCTGCTTCCTACTCTTATCCCTTCTTCTTGCAAAACCATTCTCCTTGCAAAAACTAGGAGATCATCTAAAAACAGAAAGCCAGGCTTGGGACTCCTCTGTGTTTGAAGATTCTCCAGTGAGAGGGTACCTTTTGTTCTCTACTCTGGTCTGACTTCTGCCAATTCCTAGAACATGTCATCAAGATCTTTCTTACCCGAGGGACTTTGCACCAAATTGTTCCTTTTGTCTGGGATATTCTTCCCTCAGATCCACATGTAGCTGGCCCCCAGCTCCTCAGAGAGGGTTTCTCTAACCAGTCTATCCAGTGCCGCTGTCTACCATATTACTCCATTATATTTTCTTACTTGTATCCACCACCACTGAAAAGCACTGCTTCGTTAAATAAGTTTACTTTGGTCTGTATTCCCCACCAGAATTGGAGTGCCACAAGAATAAGGTGGCCAGATTCAGCAAATAAAAGTACAGAGCACCCAGTTCGATGCAAATTTTAGATCAACAAGAAATAATTTTTAGGATAAGTATGTCCCATGCGATATTTGGGAGATACTTATACTAAAAAAAATTGTGTTCATCACTTATCTGAAATTCACATTTTAACTGGGCCTCCTGTACGTTTATCTGCAGCTCTACCAAGAGCAGGAACCTCGACTGCCTTCCCATCCAGGCACGTCTAGTGATATCTGATATATGCCAAGCACCCCATAAAATATTCATAAAATGACACAGTGATTGAAACGAGTGAAAGAAAGTAAAGGTATCAATTTGCCTGATGCTCGATCTAAAGACTGGTTTTAGTTATGGTGACAGTTAATTTTATGTGTCAGCTTGCCTGGCCCAGAGGGCTGGTAAAACATTATTTCTAGGTGTGTCGGTGAGGGGGTTTCTGGAAGAGATTAGCATTTGAATCGGTGAACGGAATAAAGTAGATTGCCCTCCCCACCACGGTGGGCATCCTCCAACCAATCCACTGAGGGTCCCAAACCAACAAAAAGGTGGGGAGGAAGGGCAAATGTGGCCTCTCTCCTTGAGTTGAGATACCCATCTCCGCCTGCCCTCAGACACTGCTGCTCCTGGCTCTTGGGCTTCGGGACTCAGATCAGGACTTACCCATCGGCCCCCAGACTATCAGGCCTTTGGATTCTGACCGAATTCCAACACAGCTTTCTTGATTCTCCAACTTTCAGCTGGCAGATCGTGGGACTTCTCAGTCTCCGTAACTGCTGAGGCAATTTCTACAATGAATCGTCTCATAGATATATCTCCATATATAGCCTATTGGTTCTGTTTTTCTGGAAAACCCTAATACAGTTAATTTGTCTGTAACCCAGTGGTCCTTGTATCAGGATCACCCAGGAGCTGGTTGAAACAGATTGCTGAGCCCTGGCTGCCGAGACCCTGATGCCATAGTAGGCTCACGTAAGAACGTATTTTAGGATGAGACACATACCTTTAGTGAAAACATACAACCGTCAGAGCGTCTCAGTCAGGGCAGGAAGCCGAAGAGTCAGTCACGTGACGGTGTCTTAAAATGTGGCCAAACAGAGAGAAGTCTCCTGAGGCCCCATTTATGTTTTCCAAGTTAATTAAATTTATTTCATCAGTTGTTTCAAAGCTAGTCCTCTCTCCAGGACCCGTAGCCCCTGACAACAGACAAAGAGGACAAAGGCACAGCTCCACCAGGTGGCCATGTAAATTGTGTATCAGTACAATTTACAGATGTTCAGGGACTCCTTAGACCCCTTCATTTCCATAAGATGACTCCTCGCCCCTCTTCCTGAGCAACTTTACCCGTTTACCTTGGAGACCGTTTTTTCTCATCTCATTTTCTCTTGGTCCCATGTGGCCATAATAGCACCTTGTAATAAATTTTAATGTGCTTACAATTATGAGTTAAGAGACCGAATCCGAGGAGGCCAAATGGCAGCACCGCAAATACACCTCGCAGATTCCAGCTACAACTCCAGCCGCCCCTCCCCCTCCTATGATCCCCCTGTCCCAGGTTTTCAAGCGAGAATCCATTTCCTAGCGCCAACTCCCATTCTTCTGCCGGTTCTGCTACTGCATAGCCTTGGCCCTCCATTCTTGTCTTCACTCCCACCCCCCCTGCCCCGGTTCAGGCCCTCGTAACTCTTTCCAGCGTTCCCTGCTTCAACTCTCTGCCAGTCCATCCTGAGCACACGTGTTTATTCGTTGATCTACTCAGTATCATTTACTCAATACTCACTCCGTGTCAGGTTGTGCTAAACACAACGAATGGGGAACAAGATAATGTCCCTCCCTTCTTTTCAAAGCAGTTGTCTGGTCATCTCATCCTTCAGAGCCAGCCAGAACTGGGACATGGCCTGAACTCCAAGCATTTGGATCCTGCCTGAGCTTTCTCCTCTTGGGAAGTGCTCTGTGCCTCTCTTTGTTGAAGTTCTTCCCCACATAATTCTCTCTCCTGCACTGTCCCCTATCATGTTAAACACATCATAGTCATTCATACTGGTATTGTTGGAGCATGTGTTGGGTCTGCTTCTTGGCTTCACATGCTACTTATCGTCTGGAAGTTTCCCAAGAAATTATTCCTCTAGGATTCCTTTGCGGCGGTAGGAGAGGCAAAACTTTACCGCTACTCGGCTTAGGTTTTCAGCTGGGACTCTTCAACAAAAAGATTAACAAAAGGAAAACAGTTTACTGACGTGTGCATCACACATCATACAACAGAAACCAAGAGGAAAAGTAACTCAAAATGGCGGCTTAGAATTCCAGCTCACGTGGCATCTTCCACACAGAACAATAACACATTTCTGGAGCTAAGACGAGACAAAGAGGTTTGGGCCTGGGTAGTAAACTGTGGAGCAGTAACTAGGAAGATAAGGGTGAGTTTAACAAGGTTTGTTCGTACAGATTCTCAGCCCCAGTTCCCCATCTCTGGTGATAAGAATGTCTTCTCCCTCCGGGGACAGAAAGGACACCTTTCACACAGGAGTTTAACCCTTGCTTTCAAGAAGAAAAGGAGGGTCAGGGTGCTTTTCTTACAGCTGCTATCCCTCAATGGCCTTTAACTCAAAATAATCAACATGCCAAAGTAGAATATTTTGGGGTGACATGCTCTGAACGCCTTGGGATCGAGCCCTGTGTCGGCACCACGCCGAGCAATGAACCCACTTGAGATTCTCTCTCTCTCTAAAGTAAAAAATAAATAAATAAAATAATAATAATAATAATAATAATAATAATAATAAGGCACATGGAATGCTGGCAAGTCCTCCCCCCAAAGACATCCACCAAACAATTAAATCTGTCTTCTACTCCCTCGTGTTGGAAAACCCAATACGACAAGTGGCACTTAAGCAGCATTACAGTCAACCGTGTCACAAAATTGACTCGAGCCAAAAAATTCTGAGACCAGCAATCTGTTGTCTTTCTCTTTTGACTCTCCTTATAGTTGTTCTAATGTTGCATTTTATCTATTTTTGCTTATTACAAAACCTTTATTATAACAACATAAAAGGGGAAAGAAAAAAATCCTCACCTCACTTCTAGCGTCTGAATACATCTGTTCTGATTTTCTGTATTCCTTCTCAGGCTCCAGGCTCTGCTCTTCAGACATTAGTGTGTTTGTTTATATGTATATATAATATATAATATATAACACATATATTATATATTACATATTTTATACATATATATACATATATATATTCTTAATCATAGGACATGAGCAATTTTGCATTCTGTTGTTACCAATAAGTATTATATTATCAAGTTTCTCCTACAGTGTTACCTAATTACAACTTCTAATTGCAGCGTAAAGTTCGACTGGATAACATGCTCTAATTTATATAGCTATTCTACTAATACTGAATAATTGATGATATGTCCCTTTTTCCATATGCATCCTTCCTCATAGATTCCACCGCAAAAAAAAAAAAAAAAACCAAAAAAAAACCCATCAAACCATTTTTGAAACAAAAATACTTCCAAATCAGCTAAACATTTCTTGGGATCAATTTCCCCAGCAGTGAGGGGTATTATTGTATGAGACAAAATTTTTTATGATTTTTGATTTTTTTAATGATTTTTATGATTTTTATGATATTATTATGATATTACGAACATTTTTATGATTCTTGACACCACAGCTAAACTGCTTAAGGGGCGTCATCAGTTTATGTGGTAAATTTGTACAATACATGGTCAAGATGCCCCCACACCTCACATCAACACGGGAAACGGTCCATTAAGCTGGTGTTCTCGGATAGGACTTTCTGAGCGCCACACCCCACACATGAACTGAAGAGTGTTATGTTCATACCCCCTTACGGTCTGCCAAAACACAGGCACAATTTATGCAAAGCTATAGCAATGTGACCTCCGTTCCTAGACAGCTTCCAAACTAACTGTATAGTTATTTCTTTCCCTTGAAGAGTGACATTGCTGGGTGTTCTATGTGTAGATCTCTATTGCAACTACCCAGGTCCCAAGCAGCGGGGAGGGAGGCATGTGACAGAAAGGAGGGGATCCATACTGACAGTCCACGGAAACGCAAAGCCATGGGATTTTCCACAATTGGCAAGAATTCAGGGAAACTCAATATGCAACAAAGTGCTAACCTCTGGGCTGCCATTGTTCCACCTCTTAAATATTTTCTTTGAAAATCAGATCTGGCTCAAAAAGCATTGGGGTAGGTAACTGACAAGGAACAATCTAACATTTTGCAATCTCTCCATGGGGGCAAAGAGCTACTTGAGGCTTCTACCCGTTACTCCTCCCTGTCTGTACATTTCCCACCCCAGTCCCCACCCCAGCCCTGCAGCTGGGTCTCTAAGAGCAGCTTAGACACTATGGTGTCTCCTTCACGGTAAACATTCAGCTCGTTAACCCTCTTTCTATTTCACAGGCATGTGTGAAGGTGGAATCAATCATATGAAGCCTTTTAAAAACTGGAAACAGGGGCGCCTGGGTGGCGCAGTCGGTTAAGCGTCCGACTTCAGCTCAGGTCACGATCTCCCGGTCCGTGGGTTCGAGCCCCGCATCGGGCTCTGGGCCGATGGCTCAGAGCCTGGAGCCTGTTTCCGATTCTGTGTCTCCCTCTCTCTCTGCCCCTCCCCCGTTCATGCTCTCTCTCTGTCCCAAAAATAAATAAACGTTGAAAAAAAATTAAAAAAATAAAAATAAAAAATAAATAAAAACTGGAAACAAAGCATTAGGGTTCAAGGATAAATATTTGTTGGTATGAATTAACATGAGCATTTCCAATAAAAGCAAGAAAAAGAGATACTATTGCTAAAAGTAAGAAATCGGGGGGAAATATTGCTGATGTAGAGGCCAATTTAAAAATCAAGTCGGACATGATTTTGCAAGACAAGTCATAAATATATCAAGTTGGTATTAAAAGTGTTGCATTCTGGGTCAGTCCAAGTAAATAGCATCTTTTTGGCTTCCTGAGAAATTCGAAATCTTCGTGAAATATGGTGAAAAAATCTGCTTTTTTGACATAGTCTTCTCTCCCACCAGATAGATATGTATGAAATTTTAGCTGATGTATGTTAACACGCCGTTGCTGAGATAGACACCAAGGCAATAACTGGGGGCCCATTAGTAGGTAATATTCTAATATTTATCCCATAAACAACCCTTGAAAGCTTGCAATGCTCAGCTTGCTGTGGTTGGCACTTTGGAAGATTAGATAAGAAAAAGAAACCCTATCATTTCCATTTATAAAGATAACTTTTTCTCATAAGGAAGGAATTGATGTTTGGGTGACGTGTGCAAATTGCTTGTTGCTATACTCAGGGCTGAGGGAGACCTGGAATTGAGCCAACTAATGAATCAATGGTTATTATTGTTCTAAACCCCTACTTGCCAATTCTGAGATATTAAAATGGGGATGCAAGGAACATCACAAACTGTCATTTGCCTATTTGATGTGATTTCTGGGGCACCAGGATAGCTCCTTTGAGCAACAAACTCTCTTGCGTACTGTTCCCTAAAACCCTGAGGTGCATGACTCCTTTGCTTTCGGACCCTGACCTCCTTGAAAATGATGGAGGCAACTAGTTGAGCTGGTCGTTGTTGACAGTCACACCTGTTGGTATGACTTAGTTTCAGATTTTGTCTCGCGAGGGGTTTTGTTTAGGCAAAGAGCTTAAGACCCAAAATAGGGAGGTGAGACTTCTGACAGGTTGGGGAACTCCAGGGAAGGCTCTGGCTCGCACCACAAATTTGGTCTAGGATCAGCATTGTACAAAACATCAACAACAAATATTAAGCACACACATGCACACACACACACACACACACACACAACACGGAGCGCCTGGGTGGTTCAGTTGGTTGGGTGTCCAACTCTTGCTTTTGGTTCGGGGCATGATCTCAGGGTCATGGGATCGAGCCTCTGGTATACTCTGCTCTGAGCATGGAGCCTGCTTGAGATTCTCTCTCTATCTCTTTCTATCCCTCTCCCCCACGTTCTCTCTCTGTCAAATAAATTTAAAAAACCACAACAGGTAAGGGCGCCTGGGTGGCTCAGTCGGTTGAGCATCCGACTTCGGCTCAGGTCATGATCTCATAGCTCATGGGTTTGAGCCTCATGTCAGGCTCTGTGCTGACAGCTCGGAGCCTGGAGCCTGCTTCAGATTTGGTATCTCCGTGTCTCTCTCTCTCAAAAATAAATAAACATTAAACACACACACACACACACACACACACACACACACAACAGGTAACTCTGTGATCTTTCTGTAAAAATGTGGAACAATGTGATATTCCACAAGATGCATAGGGAAGAAAGTGAACGGGTCTCCAAGAGAAACTTTTGGACCCATCCTGAGAGTACGTTGCACTAAGGTGGAACTTTGACAATCTAGAATAAATCAGGCCTGGAAGAGATCGATGGGCACGAGAGGGAGCCCCCTGAAGTACTTAAGTGCCATCCCAGCTGCCAACGGGCAGTATTCAATAGATGGGACTGCTTTGTGGGAAGCCAGCTGCCATGTTACTTGAGCGTATGACCTTTTTCAGCGCCTGCCACTTCCACTGCATGATCTTAAAGAGACAAGAAAGTACAGATGCCCAGTGGCTTTCATTCTCCAAACTTGCTTTTGTACAAAACAGTTTGGGACTGAACATGCAGATTCTTAATCACCCTGTCCGCCTCAGATGTGGTGACTCAGGTGGAACGGTCCCAGCCACGTAAACCATGGCTCTGCCCACCGCCGGTCAAGGAGCGGTGCCCGGCTTTGCTCCGCGGAGGATCTGTTCCAAGACCCTTAATCTGCAAAGCCCTCTGTTACAGCAGCCTAAGGAATTCTTCTTAGGACTGAAGTCTTGTAAAACAGCCAAAAACTCCCTTACATTCTTTCTTGAGAGGCCCCCTATTATGTGGGGAAATGCCAGCTCCACCCTGGAGACGGCTTCCTGCTTGGCAGTTCAGAAAGAAAGCAGAACAGTGAGCTTTCCGAGCCCATTATTCACCTCTGAAAGGTAATCAAAGGGAATGCCTTTCCTCCTATTATCCTATTGTTCAATTTTATGGAGGACTGCCTCTGAATACAGATGTTGTCGAAGAAGCCAAGAACCTAAGGTAAACAAAAATTTCCAAATAGTACTTGTTCACGTTATCTTATCCCCGTGGTTAGCTCTGCCGAGTTCCTGAAGGGTAGGGGGCCATCGCGACTGGAGCCTCCATGTAACTCGATTCACTTCAACAGCTCCACATTGATCTGTGGGACACCCAAGAAGGCCATGAGGGCACCAGCTTTCAATGTCATATAAATGGAATCATATGATATGTCTTCTTTTATGTCTGGCTTCTTTACTCAAGATCACATCTGTGAGAATTTATCATGTTGTTGTTCGAAGCCGTAATTGATCATTTAAATGTCTGGCTAGCCTTCCATTAGGGGGAATATACCACCATTTATTTGTACATTGGGCTCATGGTGGACATTTGGGCTGTTGGCAGTTTGGACCACATGTCAGTTTCTTATTGCCACTGTAACAAATTAGCACAGATTTAGTGGCTTAAAGTAACAAAATTGTTATCTTATTGTTCTGGAGGTCAGAAGTCTAAAATGGGTCCACAGGGCTGTGTTCCTTTTGGACCCTTTTGGAAAGAATCCATTTCTGTCTTTCACAGCTTCTCCAGGCCACTTGTGTTCTCTGGCTCACGGTCCCTTTCTCCATCTTCAAAGCCAGTAACAGCATCTTTTCGCCTCTCTGACATCTGCTTCCATCCCTGTCTCTTCTCTCTGACTTTGACTCTCCTGAGTCCTTCTTAGAAGGATCTTTGTGATTGCATTGGGCCCACCTAAATAATGCAGAATAATCTCCCATCTCAACACCTTTATCACATCTGCAAAGTCCCCTTTGTGACATATTTAGTTTCCAGAGATTAGATTGCATCTATACGTCTTTGGTGTGCACAATTCTGCATTTCTCTTGGCTGTATGCCTAATGGGATTGCTGAGTGATAGGGTATTAAAACATTCAGTTTTAGATTCTGTGAAGACAGTTTTCCAAAGTGGTACTAAGTTACATTTCTACCAGCCCAGCAGTAGCATATGAGAGTTCGAGGTGACCCACATCTTCTCCAACATCTTCTCCAACACTTAATAATGATATTTAAGCGTTACAACTATATAAAGGTATCTCATTGTGGTTTTAATTTGCATATCTTTAATGACCACTGAGGCTAAACAGCTTTTCATATATTTATTGGCCATTTGGATAGTCTGTCTTGTGAAATGCCTAGGGCTTTTCTTTCTTTCTTTCTTTCTTTCTTTCTTTCTTTCTTTCTTTCTTTCTTTCTTTCTTTCTTTCTTTCTTTTTGGAGTTTTTGGCCCATTTTTCTATTGGGTTGTCTTTTCCTTATCGATTTGTAGGAAGTCTTTATATGTTCTGTATCCAAGCCCTTTGTCACTTATATTTGTGATAAATGACTTCTTCCCCCTGTGTGGTTTGCTTTAATGGTATCCTTTAAATGCATAGACATTCCTGATTTTCAGGTAGTCCGATATCCTCAAGGAAATCTCAAGAAATGCTATTAAATATTTTGAAAAAAATGAAAACAAAAACACAACATATCAAAATATATGAAGAGAAGCCAAATCAATGCTTAGAGGAAAACTTATAGTACTAACTTGGGGCACTATTCATTTTATCACTCGTAGATTTATTTTCTATCCTACTAATTTCTGCTTTTTTATTTTTTCCCTCCTTTTTCTGTTAGATTTGACTTTCTGATTGCTTTTCTAAATTATTGAGATAGATTCTTAGATCATTGGTCATTGGTTTTTCAGCTTCTAAAATTTTTTCTAATATAGGCATTTAAAGTTACAAATATCTGGGGTGCCTGGGTGGCTCTGTCGGTTAAGCATCTGACTTTAGCTCAGGTTATGATCTCACAGTTTGTGGGTTGGAGCTCTGCATTGGGCTGTGTGCTGACAGCTCAGAGCCTGGAGCCTGCTTCGGATTCTGTGTCTCTCTCTCTCTCTCTCTCTGCCCTTCCCCCAGTCATGCTCTGTCTCTCAAAAAAGGAATAAACATTAAAAAAAAATTAAAGCTACAAATATCTTCTACACTTGGCTTTAACTGCATCCCTCAAGTTTTGAAATGTGGAAATTTAATTATGGCTTAATAAAAATATTTTATAGTTTCCATTGTGATTTCTTTTTTGACCCATGGGTATTGTCAGTGCTGAATTTCCAAACATATGGAGATTTTCTCCTCAACTCCTATTCCTTATATTTGGCCTGCTTTCACTGTGGTCAGAGAAAACACCCTAACATTGGCACTGCAAATTCTCAATATCTTGGTGGTTCCCCAATGCCTCAAAAAATGTTCCTATATTTAGTCCAGCTTTCCTAGCTGTTTTCAGAAATAAACGTGATACAAAATAACCTATTCTGCTATTTCCAGAAGCATGAGTACCACCAGTGATCATTAGTTAATTATGGTGCCACCACACCCAGAGATCACCAGGAAGGAAGGAAGGAAGGAAATAAATAGCCATCACTGCATATGTGGTCGAGTTAAGTATCTCAATCTCAGAATTCCATCTTATCTTCTCTAAAGCCCATGTCATGCCACTTATCACTGCTCTTAAAGTCACCCCTGACAGACGCCACATTTTCTATCTGCTATTATTTCTCCTATATCTTTCTTTTATTGATTTATTTTGAGAGGGGGGGGGGAGGCAGAGGGAGAGAGAGAATCCCAAGCAGGCTCTGTGCTGTCGCTGCAGAGCCTGACGCGGGGCTCGATCCCACAACCGTGAGATCATGATCTGAGCCAAAAGGAATTGTCCGACGCTTAACCGACTGAGCCACGCAGGCGCCCCTCTCCTGTATCTTAACGTGGTCCCCCCACCACACTCTTTTGATACTCCTCTCCCTCCGGATGCAAATACCAAATGCTGCACTCCCTATAGTGTTCCTTTGTTATGTTATTCTTGGCCTCTCTTCACATTTCTTTGAAATGTCTGTCCTTTAATTATTTTCGTCCTACATGTAAGAAAATAGATATGTAAGTATTAAAGTAAAAAGGAAGGTCATCTCTGTGTCACTGAGATTGTCTCAAACACCAGCAGTGGCACAGGCCACATTCGTGGGAATTGTGAGCTGGTGTGCAAGCCAGGGGCTTCACCTCACCTGGAGGGTGGGGGCAGGTCAGAGGGTTCATAGCGACCCGTGGGGATGTTATCAAAAGGAATTATATGTCTAACAGCATCACACGGCATGGTACATACAATACTTTACATTTTGAGTTTCTCATTCCCATTTCAAACTCTTGGAAATAGCACACGGTTCTAGAAGCATTTGTTTTATTTAATTATAATTTTTAAAATGAAAATACTCTCTACAGCCCTCCTCCAAAGCTGGCAATTGCAGACCGCCCTCCAAGATGGGAAGCACCCTTAGCTGGAGACAGAAATAACCATACTATTCGTATCCATGGGCTCCGCAGTCGGGTAGATATCTGAGTGCAACCTGGGGCGAGGGCAGCTGAAAGCAATCGCTGCATTCCCCAGACCAGAAGGCAAAGCAAACACACGACAAAATCACAACGGAACTCTCCTCTTTGGGGAAGAGGAGTTGGTGAAGTGGTTTCGGCATGACAGGTTTGTTCTTTCTTTCTGAGACTGTTGTGCAGGGTAACGCTGACCATGCCAGGCAGACTAACATCTCGTTGAGTTGTCAAGCCATGAGGAGAAGGCCACTCCGCCAAGCCCTTGCCGCTCCCATTCTAGGACTCAATCCTTCTGCTGTAGTCTGAGGCTATTTCCTCTTCGTTCCTTACTGGAGGTGGATTAGGTGGTCACCACGTCTATAAAATAACCCCCGAGGTTCTAGGCACCACAATTATTAACCGGTTCCTCAGCCCCTCCCTCCAATAATCACTGTCATTTTAGCCTTTCCTCATGGCCCTAAATGACCTGGACTCTAACCCTACCCTCTCTGACTCTTCTCTGAATCTGTCTCACCCTAAAGACAACAGAAGGGTGCAGATGACAGGATACGTATACATAGAAAACCCTAAAGACTCCACCAGAAAACTACTACAAGTACCAAACGAATTCAGTAAAGTTGCAGGATACAATAATATACAGAAATCTGTTGTGTTTCTATCAACTCAACGAAGTAGCAGGAAGAGAAATTAAGAAACCAATTCCATTTGCAGTGGCACCAAAAAGGATATAAAGTATTAGGAATAAACTTAACCAATAGGGTGAAAGGCCTATACTCTGAAAAACTATAAAACACTAATGAAAGAAATGGCAGATGACCTAAAACAAGTGGAAAGATAGTTCATACTCATGGATCGGAAGAACGTATACTGTTCCAATGTCCCATATCACCCCAAGCATACAGATTCAATGCAATCCCTAACAAAATATCAATAGCATTTTTTCCCAGAACTAGAACAAAGAGTCCTAAAATTTGTATGGAACCACAAAAGACCCTGAAGAGCCAAAGCAATCTTGAGAAACAAGAACACAGCTGCAAGTATCCTAATCTCGGATTTCACGATATACTACAAAGCTATAATATCAAAACAATATGGTGCCTGTACAAAGATAGACACATAGATTGATAGGACAGAATAAAGAACTCAGAAAATGGTCTCACACTTATATCATCAATCTATGATGAAGTAGGCAATGACATATAATGGGGAAAACCAGTCTCTTTAATAAATGGCGTTGGGAAAACTGGACAGATACGTGCAAAAGAATGAAACGAGACCACTTTCTTAAACCATACACAAAATAAACTCAAAATGCATTAAAGACCTAAATGTGAGATCTGAAACTATTAAATTCCTAGAAGAAAACATAGGCAGTCATCTCTTTGACATCAGCTTTAGCAATATTCTTCTGGATCTGTCTCCTCAGGCACGGGAAACAAAAGTAAAAACAAACTATTGGGACTACATCAAAATAAAAAGCTTATGCACAGCAGAGGAAATCACCAGCAAAATGAAAATGCAATCTAGTAAATGGGAGAAGGAGTTTATAAGTAACATATTCTATAAGGGGTTAACATCTGAAAAACATAAAGAACCTATACGACTCAACACAAAAAAGGAAATAATCTGATTTAAAAAAGGGCAGAGCACCTCAATAGACATTTTTACAAAGAAAACACACAGATGGCCAACAGACTATGAAACGATCTCAGCACTAATCATCAAAGGAAGCAAATCAAAACCTCAACGAGATACCTGTCAGAGTGGCTAGAATCAAAAACATAACAAGTGTTAATGAGGATGTGGAGGAAGAACTGTTGGTTGGAATGTAAATTGGTGCCTTCACGGTGGGAAACAGTATGGAGCTTCCTCAAAATATTAAAAATAGAACCATACGATCCAGTAATTCCACGATTGGGTGTTTATGCAAACAAAATGAAAACATTCATTTGAAGAGATATATGCACCCCTATGTTTATAGCAGCATTATTTACAATAGCTAATAGACGAACACATAAAAATGTAATACACATACACACACATACGTGCATGCACAATGGAATATTACTCCACCATAGAAAAGAATGAGGTCTTGCCATTTGTGACAACATGGATGGACCTAGAGGGTATTATGCTAAGTGAAATAAGTCAGACAGAGAAAGACAAACACCATATGATTTCACTTATATGTGGAATCTAAAAAGCAAAACAAACGAACAAACAAAAAGTAGAAACAGACCCATAAAAGCAGAGAACAAAGTGAGGGTTGCCAGAGGGGAGGCGGGTGGGGGATGGACAAAATGGGTAAAGGGGAATTGGCGGTGCAGTCTTCCAGTTATGGAATGAATGAGTCACAGGGATGAAAGGCACAGCATAGGGAATGTGGTCAATGGCATCTTAATAGCGTCGTATGGTGACAGGTAGTAGCTATGCTTGTGGTGAGCGTAGCCTAATGTACAGAGTTGTTGAATCACTGTTATACACGAAACTAAGGCAACACTGGGTGTCAACTATACTTCAATTTTCAAAACCTGTTTTAAAACCCATTAAAAAAAAGAAGTGAAATCAGTTCTGAATGTCACAGGACAACAGAGGAAGGGAGTGTCTCACCCTGGAATTACGCACGCTGTGACAGATAGGGCTACTGTTCTGTGTCTTCAGAAGTGACGTATCACAGTGAAGAAGATACAGATCCTACTGGATAAGATCCCTGACAAGGCGCAGCTGACACAATGATGTCATTCCCAGGGGAGGAAGACAAACATCCCAGGGTTTGAGACCAACTCCCCAGGGAGATGAAGCCAACAGACCAGGAGGGCACTTGCCAGCAAAAAGCTGTCAACCAATTGAGGCAAACATGAGTGAGGCCTTTTGTTCGAGGAGATTATAACCCTGGGAGAGCTGAGAAGCATCATATATATGTCATGCATCACGGAACTACCATAGAGCAAGGCATATACAGTAAATACGTGCAGTGGTGTCTTACACCTTGTGATGCTTACGCTTCACAAGCAGTAAGGAAACGTATCAGCTGATAACAAGCAACCATTTCCTTGGCCTCCTTGCCTTACGTGAATCTGAAGTCACGTGCTCAGAGTAGAGAGGTGGTAAATTATTCAGGGCCTGTTAGGGTCTTCGAGGGCTCCCAAGAGATGACATTCTTCTTTCCTGTCTGATTGATGAACCAGTTGAGAAAGAAAGCAAGAGAGATGGCAGGGGTGGGCTCTAATATCACCTTTATTAATCTGATACTGAAGACGTAGCTTCTATCTGTGAGCAAATAGGCTTTCCAATACTGAACTCCTGTCACAGCAGCCCAGACCATGCTAGCCTCCCACACTGGCCTTGCCCTGCCCCAGCTCACCCCCTAATTCGTGCCTGGACAGCAGGCTGGCTCCCAAAGAGGAAAACAGAGAGGGTCTGAGCCAGTCACATTGGTTTGTTCTTCGCCGATTTCCTATCAACCAAGTCACTCCATCTTCTCTGAGCTGAGGGGTGTTACATAAAAAGAGCCCCCTCCTCCTGAAAGAATATAGGGAATAAGGGCACCTCGAAAATATAACCCTGGTGCCTCACCTCCCTTATTGGCTACACTTGGGGTCCCTCACCAGTCCACATCCAAATGCTCTTGGCAAGACACCTCTTTAGCAGGTAATAATAAGGTGTGAGTGTCCATGTGTCTCCATGTGTGGGTTTGTGTGTGTGCATGTGTGTGTGGACATGTGTGTGTGGGGGTCTGCCTGAGGTGCAAGTGTGTGCCCATGTGCATATTATTCACTGTGAGCTTGCATGCGAGCAGTGCATGTGGGTGTACACCCATGAGCGAATGCGTGTGCAAATGTAGGTGTGCATCCTACGCATGTGCGTTAGCGTGTGCACGCATGGGTGTATGTGTGTGTGCCTGAACGTGCATTTACACAGGTGTGCCTATAGCACAGGTGTGCGTGTGTGTCTGTATCAAGCTCTGGAGCCAGACACTCAGGTGCATATTTAGACAGACTCGCTTCAACAAACGTTCCTTGAGTACCTACAATGACCAATGCCTTTGACAACCAAGAAGAGGAGTATTATGTGTCTCTAGATGCAAAAAAGATTATAAGCTGGTAGAAAAGATAGAGACATAAGCAACCATACTCAGCACGAGATCAAAGATGCTAAATGCCATAACAGCTCAAAGAAGAGGAGAGTCATTCTGACATGTGGGATGGTGGGGATATTTGAGCACAGCTTGAGAGAAGATGGGAGATGCCAAAAGGGCATTCCAGGCAAAGGCATGGCAGGAACTCAGGTCAAAGGTGGAAATAGAGGGCCTGTTTAACAAGGAGACATTTGTTGTGGCAGGCCAGAAATAATCTGAGAGCTACGATATCGGGTCAGACCAGGGATAACATCTGGCCTTTCTCCACCTTATTTTGCAGGGTATGTGCTGATGAGAGATGGGCGAAGGTCAAGTCATGGAGGATTTTGACTGTTGCACTAAGCAACATGAACTTCCCTTCTTAAGGCAAAGGGAAGCTGCTATGTTGGAGTGGAGATGGGGATTGGGAAGAGTCGTGTTGGAAATCTCGGGGGTAAGAACTTATTGCATTGGCTTAGCTGAGAGATAATGAGGACCAAACGAGGTGATAGAGAGGAGGGGTCATAGAGGGGAAATTTTTACAGATACACTCAAAAGTATTCTATTAGGGTGTAGAGGTTTTCAGACCTGGCAGCTGGCTATACAATGGTGTCAGCAACAGGAGGAGGAAGAGAATGATGGGGTAGGAAAGATGAAGTTAATTTTGAACTACTGCGTCTGCCCTGAAAAACTACCAAAGCTAGACTTGGTAATCCCAAAGCTTACACAGATGTCGACTCTTGGGAATTGTGTCCTCCTGCTGGTGAGGCACCAAGGAATGAAAGTTTTCTGTTGCCACCCTGCTCCTTCTACCTGAGAAAATCATTCACTTCTGGAGGAAGCCCATACCTCTCCCATCCAGAACCTGGGATCTGTAATGAATTTATCTCTACGGCTCTAACTCAAGAAGAGTCTCAGTTTGGGTCTTCGGTGGGAGTTCTGAAGAAGCACGGTTCCTGGAACACAGGAGATACTGTTCTTGCTCTGGTCTGCTCTGCTCAATGCCTAGCAAGCCACATCTGGACACTACAGTAGGCATGTCCGGTGGTTCACGACCTGACATGGGGATGAAGGGACATAACTCACATTGGCTGTGAATAGGCACATTTGTGTGTCCAAGGGAAAGTCTAGTTCCAGTAGAGGACAGGCTGTAGGGTGGCTCCAGTCGATGGATAAGGATCTGCTGGGGCAGATGCAGAAGTGGAACCTGGGACCGTCAACGCGCCACATCGACCAGGATGGGTGGGGAGAAGGTCTTTAGCTTCAGAATTCAGCAGGACTGGGGCTAAAGATAGGATGGAGTTGGAAAGGCAAACACAAGAGTAACCGAGGTGGATTCTAAGAACGAGGAATGGCCAGAAATGGGTCAGATCCCAGCAGTGGGTGGATTTCCTAGTTTGGGGACCTGAGAAGCGAAAGGGACTGAAAAGTCAAAGATCCAATGACACAGTCACGCACGGCTGAGGGGCTGCTGTCTGAGACAGCCAAGTGGACACTGGGGCTCACTGGCCTGGAGCAGAGACGGTGGCTGTTAACTGAATCAGAAGCCCCTGAAAGGCAGAGAAGGCACATGTGACATCTTGGTCAGTAGGCAATCAATAGATACTGGTTGAGTGATTGCTTAAATAAGCTTTTCAAGAGTCTAGCCTCTAAATTGCTACCTTATAGCTTCGGAATGGTGTTGATTTCCTAGTTTCTCTCTCTCTTTTTCCCCTGGCAGCTGTTACTGCCTCAGCAAACTGAAGCTGTTGCTATTTCAGCATCATTGCTAAGAAGGGCATCAGAGCATCTTTATGTCAGGCTGAGCTCACTCATCCAGATTAATTCCTTAGATGTTCAGCATAATTTCTGGTAAAGTCACCTTTCGGTCGGAAAATACAGATAACTCGCGTTATCTGTGAGCCTTCTATCTTGTTGGAAAACCGAAATTCTCATCCCTTCCAATTTTCATGGCAATTCAAGAAATTGCTAGAAGAAGAACCGTGGACTTAGGGAAGATAGGTAAAGCCAGCACTCTGCTCCTCGCTATCCTGTGAATGCCCCACCGTCTCAGCAGTTTCTGATTCGGTTCCATAGGGATTACAGACACATGGTGATTACTCTGTTTCCTAAGCTTCCCACTGGTCTGAAGAAGTGACCGAGTTTCACTTTTATTTATAGAAACCTCAAGAATTATCTCCAAATGCTCAGAGTCCAAGAAGATACCCAGAATTTGTTTGAGAGGACATATGAGGTCATCTCAACCCTTCGGGTGTCACTTGGGTAAACGAAAGCTCAGAAAAGTGAGTCTTGCCTAAGGCCCACCCCAGTGGAACGCTGGCACTTTGAACTGAGCTCCCCAGGTCCTACTGTGTCCCACCTCTTCATTAGCTGCAATACTTGCCCTGGATCCGGATATTAAAAAATAAATGCAAAAAAAGGAAAGGATTAAAAATGTAGCAAAAAAGCAATCCAACCAAAAAAATCAGGGGGAATCGTCTTTAACAACAACAAAAAAAAATTAGCCTTATGGTATTTGCTCCCCAGACCAGGTAATCATTCTGCTAAACACACACAGGCAGCAACAAGACGAAGCACTCTCAAGCTGTCTAAAGATGTATTTCTCAAAAGGTTTGTTATATTCTCTTTTTCTTTAAAAAAATTTTTTTTAATGTTTTTATTTTTGAGACAGAGAGAGACAGAGCATGAGCAGGGGAGGGGCAGACAGAGAGGGAGACACAGAATCTGAAGCAGGCTCCAGGCTCTGAGCTGTCAGCACAGAGCCCGACGCGGGGCTCGAACTCACGGACTGTGAGATCATGACCTGAGCTGAAGTCGGACGCTCAACTGACTGAGCCACCCAGGCGCCCCTATATTCTCTTTTTCTACGCAAAAAATGACAAGCGATGAGCTAGGAATGACAACCCCCAGCACCCAGCATTATGGAAATGCAGGTATATAAGTTTCGAGCTTCATGTTTCTGTGTTTATCCCCCAGAACAAAGGAAAAGTACAGGCGTTGTGCTGATAATGGAAATGCAAGCTTCCCCCCCCCCCCCCCCACCCACCCCGGTTATCTGTTGCTGGGGTATAAGACCACGTGTGCCATAAAACTCGCTCCCATCTGGCTGGGTTTTGAAACTTCTCTGGGACCCAGTTTCTACAGTTGAGCAGTTAATTCTCCTGAACACTCGGGAACTGTCGAAATAGAGGAGACTCCGAAGAGAGTCATTCGTGACCTCATGCCTGTGTGAGTTTTGCTGAGGCGGACATCTTGGGTTACCGGGAGAGAAAATCTACCAAAAATCTCTTGGGTGAACACTTCAACCAGACAATTTCACTCTGAAACTAACCACTCAGTGCCTTTTAGAAGGTATGGTAAGTGGTGTTGCCTCAGATATTAATATTGTTATCACTCTGGATATTATGCTTTTTCCTCAGATCCAGGGCTTTACTACATTTCACTAATTCCATTAGGCCACGCCTATAACATTTGAACGCTGGTAAAAAAAAGCAGGGGGGAAAAAACCCAACATTGTTTGGTATTATTGAAAAAGCATCAAAAACTGTAAAATATCTATGAATTAGCCTAACCAAAAAAAAAAAAAAAAAATCACATGAAATTATGGATAATGACAGTAATGAAGGATGTAAAAGACTACCTAAGTAAACAGAGATACGTGCCAATGGGACAGCTTAGCACAGAACAGATGTTAATTTCCCCTAAATTAATCTCCAAATCCATGAAATTTTAATCAAAATCTCAAGATGATCGCTTTATTGAGATAGAACTGGTACATAACATTAAGTAAGCTTAAGGGGTCCGATGTGATGATTTGATACATGTACGTATACATCGTGAGATGGTTACCACAATAAGCTTGGCCAACACATCCTTCGCCTCAGATGATTACCATCTTGTTGTTCTTGTTACGGTGAGGACATTAATAGTCCATTCTCTTAGTAACTTGTGAGGATACAATACGGTACTGTATTGTACCGTATTGTATAGTCACCATGCCATACCTTCGATCCCCAGAACCGGACGAATTCAAGATGATTTTTTTAATTGGGATTTTTTTTTTTTTTAATTTATAAAGGATAGAAATCCACAAAGAGCCAAGGGAATTCTGAGAAAGGAAAGCAAAAAAGTGCTAGCTCTATCGGATAGTAACCCATATTACAAGCATCAATATAGGAAAGGCAAATAGAACAGGAAGTTTGGGGACAGAACTACATACATGTGGGGAATCAGTATATGACAGGGCTTCCATCACAGATCGGAGGGAAGAAGACAGATGATATAATAACGGATCTTGGAAAATGTGGTTCATTCTGGAAAAAAATAGATTTAAATTAAAAGTGTTTTAATTTAAATGTATTTTTAATAATTATATAATATGCAATTATATTAATGTGCGATAAGTCCAAATATGTAATTAGAAGCGAAATATTTAAAAATTTAGACAACTTATTCAACTACATTAAAAATCACAATCTAAAGAAAGAAAACACCAAATAGTTTTAAGCCTATAAGGCTACTAAGAGGAAATAGAGGAGGATATCTTTACAAGCTTAGAGTAACAAGGTAGATTGGGAATAATAAAACAAAAGACAGAGCACAGAGGATTTCTAGGGCAGTGACACTACTCTGTATGACACTATAAGGTGGTCGCATGTCATGATACATTTGTCCAAACCCACAGAATATACAACACCAAGAGCGAACCCTCAGGCGAACTATGGGCTCTGGGTGACAATGATGTGACAACGAAAGTTTACTGATTATAACAAGGGGGATGTTGAGAGTGAGGGAGGCTATGCATGGGGGGGGGCGGGGTTGGTGGGAAATCTCTGTACCTTCTTTTTTTTTTTTTTTTTTTTAATTTTTTTCAACGTTTATTTATTTTTGGGACAGAGAGAGACAGAGCATGAACGGGGGAGGGGCAGAGAGAGAGGGAGACACAGAATCAGAAACAGGCTCCAGGCTCTGAGCCATCAGCCCAGAGCCCGACGCGGGGCTCGAACTCACGGACCGCGAGATCGTGACCTGGCTGAAGTCGGACGCTTAACCGACTGCGCCACCCAGGCGCCCCAAAAACTGCTTATTTTTTAAATTATTTTTTAAGGTTTATTTATTTATTTATTTATTTAAGGTTTATTTATTTATTTATTTCAGAGCACGAGTGGGGGAGGGGCAGAGAGAGAGGGAGACACAGAATCCGAAGCAGTCCAGGCTATCAGCACAGAGCCCGACGCGGGGCTGAAACTCATGAACCGTGAGATCACGACCTGAGCCGCAGTCGGTCGCTCGACCGACTGAGCCCCCCCCAGGCGCCCCTAAAACTGCTTCTTAAAACGTACGAACACGCCTATTTTGCAGCTACTCCCATCAGGAGGTGGGTGGAGTCTTTTTCCCCCACTCCTTGAATCTGGACTTGGCCATGTGACTTGCTTTGGCCCACAGGGTGTGAGCAATGAGCAGAAGCAGAGGCTGGAACAGCACGCGATGAGTGTGTGAGCTGGGGCCTACCTTCCCCTGCTTCTGGAGACCCTGAGGCCACCATGTGAAGAAGCCTGGGCTGGCTGCCAGGAGCCCGAGAGGCCACGTGGAGGGAGAAGCCCAGCCACCCCAGCGATGTCCCCATCATGGAAGGCCACCACCCTGGACTATCCAGCCCCAGGAAGCAGGCCTGGTCCAGAAGACCCACCCCTTCCCCAACCCACAGCAATTAATCATCGTTGACTTAAGCCACTGTGCTTTGGAGCGGTTCGTTTGATAGCAAAAACCAGCTGGTTTGAGTAAGGGCACAAAAAGTACAAACTTCAAAGGAACAAAATAGAGGGATTTAAGGGCATCCAAAGTCAAGCTCACCCTTCAAACCAAGACCCTAGACAAAGGTAGCACACAGGAGATGTGCTGGGAAGTAGAGTTTGCAAAACTGGGACAAGAGCTTAAAATCCAGACTATCTAAGAAACTCTTGCAAGTCAGCAAGAAGAAAATAGAAAAGTGGGCAAAACTATGAAAAAGAAATTCACAGAAGCAAAACTGGAATGGCCAACAAATACGTGAGGAGCCCCTCAAACTCCTCAGTAGTCAGAGAAAGGCAGACTTGTGTTGAAAACAAGACCCTACCTTCCAACCGTTAGACTAGCAAGAACTGAAAAGCTGTCGAACGGCAGGTGCTGCTAGGGATGTGGGGAAATGGAACCCCTTGCGGCACCACAGATGGGCAGGAGTCCCCTGCTGCCACCATTTTGGGAGGTCAGTGGGGCGGTATTTGGTGAGAACATGCACGCGTGTATGCTTTGTGTGACCCAGAAATACTGTTCCTGGGGGACACCAAAGAGAAACCGAGGGTGCCCCAAGAGACGCACGTCAGCACGTTCGCATAAACATTTCCATGTCAGCAGCTGTAAACAATCTGTCCTTCCGAGGGAGAGAGGATAAGTAAACCATGGCACGTGCATCGATGGAAAAACTAGACAGCAGTCAGAAGCAGTAAGCTTTGCTCATATCAGCAAGGCTACATCTCAGACACACCACAGTGAGTGACAAAGTGAATACAGTGAGATGTATGAAGGTTGAGACCCGGAATGTGTGTTTACAAGAGGAGAATCATATGGGCAGTTGAGGGACGAAACTAACATGAAATCAGAAAATTAATTTTATACTCGTACCTATTGCTTATGACAACATGAGTTTTACTGATAAAGATATGACTCGGAAAGCCAACAACACACACACACACACACACACACACACACACACACAAGAAAGAGCCTCTTTTATGTAAACAGTACAAAATGCAGAGCGATCCCCCCAACATCGACAACATTCTACTGGTACCACAAAGCATCATCATTAATCTGTATCGCTAAATCGATGCCCAGTGCAAAACACGACAGAAGTCATCTTTCCTCTTCTTAAAGGAAGAACCCACGTAGGGAGGCCCCCCAGGCTTGCTGCCGAAATCATATATGAAAAGGCCAGTGGTCCCCTTCCCTCATACCCAAGAGCTGGCCTCTGCTCACAGTGTATCGTGCTCGATGGCGGCCTTGTGGCTTTGTAACAACCACTGCCCCAAATATGAAACCAGGGCCTCCTACTTCATACCACCCTTGAGCATAATTTATTTCATCTAGTTTGCATCCAAAGGTCAAACCAAAGCTATTTCGTATTCTTACCTAAAAACAGCCATTTATGTAAGAATCAAGATGTTCTTTGAGTTAAGAGTTTTTCCCAGCCCTGGTCTTATCACTTGGGTTACATCTGGTTGACTTTCTCATAGCCATTTAAGTGTGTGGACCATAGATCCTCCCCTGCCTTCTCCCCCATCGGGTAACCCATGACAAGATTACGGGTATGAGTGTGGGGGCACTCTGGGTGGGGGCAGAGTCAGGGTGAGGACGGGGGAGTGCCCTGAGCACCCAGGCAGAGTGAATCTAAGCGTGATGGTTAATTTTATGCGTCAACTTGGCCGGGCCACGGTGCCCGGATATTTGGTCAAACATTATTCTGGATTTTTTTTTTTTTGTATGAGTATTTTTAGATGAGATTAACATTTAGATTGGTGGACTTTAAGTAGAAGGGCAGACTGTCTTCCGTATTGTGTGTGGGCCTGAATAGAACGAAGACTGATCTCCAAGAGCAAGAAGGAATTCTCCAGCTTGATGGCCTTTGGATTGGTACCACAACATCGGCTCTTCAACCTGACAGCCCAAGCTGCAGAGTCTGGACTCGCCAGCCAATCAGTTCCTTAAAACAAATCTCCTTTCCATATATACACATCCCATTGGTTCTGTGGGATACAGACTAATACACCAAGCAACTCCCGTAAGGGGCTGATCAGAAGGAGATCAGCCAAAGGGTTTCTGCCATCAGCTTTTGACTTCAGGGTTGGTGGGCTGGGATCAGCGAGAAGTAGCAACTTCAGAAGATCAGAGTGGAAAGAGATGCTCAGATTTCGTGGAGGCAGTGCCCAATTTCCAACAAACAGAAGTGTTTGTCTGAAGGAGACACATCCCTAAAGCAACAAGGACCCACCACCAACCCCAAAGCTCTCTCAGTTTTAACCACAACAATTCACCAGATGGCTCAGCTTGATTTCCCAGGATGTGAGACAATTCTGTGGAGGAAAACTAAACTGATTTTAAACATTGGAAATAACTCAATTACACAGAATGCTTTTTTAAGTTTTCTTAAGGTTGTTTGCCTTTTGCTTTCATCTCTCGGTAAGGCCCACTTGCCAGAATGTAAGAATCCTGTCTGGGTAAGGTTGGATCCCAGGTTAAACGTTAATGAAATCCCAGGAAAATCTCAGGGCAGTGAGTGGGAAGAGAAAGTGGGTCACTCAGGCTGTTGGGATAATAGGACCACAGGGAATATTTCTCCCTGTTTTAAACCTCTAATATTGCTGTCATGAAATTGACCAATAAATAACCTTTTCTAAATTTAAGCATCCTTAGGGACAAACAAACAAACATGCTAATCTTTCCTTTCCATCATGTTCTGGAAAAGCTGGACTCACGCCCCGGGAGACTAGAATCAAAGCACTTTTTCCTGGTCATTCTACACGATTTAACTACAGGCAAAAGAGGACACAAAAAACAATCAGAGCCATAAAAGATGGGGAGATGGAAACAGAATTCTAGGGTTGGAAGGAATCTTGGAAATGTGTTTTGTCCATCCCTCCAGCTCTCGGGCCACACCTAAACTTTTAAAGCCCTTAAGAATTTACCTCTAAAGACAATACCTAATCTGTTTTAGAAACTCATTCTGGAGTCTAAGAATACTTACTGTCAGGAAATTTGGCGTTGTAAGTTCGGGCTCCACTCACACCCATTTCCTCTGCCTCTGAGCTCTGGGAGAAATGGACAGCAGCTGGACACACGTCCTAGCCCACTCAGCGAACACACGTGAGACTTGTCGCCAAAACAGCCTCCCCTGCCCCACCCCCACCCTCAGGTTTCTCTTCTCTGAGTTAAATGGTTCTTTACTCTCTTCTCATTGTTTTCACTGTCTGAACTGAACCTACTTGTGCTTGATCTTTGACAAATAGCCCAGTAGAGGCTTGATTACTGCCGGCTCTAGGGTGACCAACTGTCCTAGTGTGCCACGAGCTTCCCAAGACACGGGACTTTCAATGCATACCAGGAAAGTCCCAGGCAAATCGCGACAGACTGGCCAAGCTGGCTCTCCAAAGAGGAGAAATGTCTCACCCCCACGTTTCAAGGAAACTGCCAAAATAATAGATTCGTGGCTGTGCCTCGGCTGTAATCCTCATGTTTGTATGGAGCCTGACTCCTCTCCCTCAAATTCAGTGCCCAAAATGTGTCCCTGTTGTTGGAAGGGATATGGGCAATGAGCCCTCCTCTGGTGCTAAAAGGAAGCATCTCAATTAATGACATGTCACTGTGCGGAGACAGGAAGATCAATCTTGAGTGCCTCGCTTGTTGTTCTGTTCTTAGCACAGACCTCCGTCAGGAGGGGACGCGGCAGGGCATCGGCCACACCGCGCACGGCATCTGCGTGCGGCCACCTGGGTGAGCCGGGCACACCCGGAGATACAGCACCTGTGGCTAGGGAAAACAATCCGGAGCAAAACCAGGAACAGACACGAAAGTGTGTGGAGGGGAGGAGAAACAGGGCAGGGAAGAAAGTCAAAAATAAAGGCGGGGGGGGGGGAGGGGAGAGGTGGCAGGAATAACCCAAAGGGGTGTAGGGGAGGAAAAACTTCAAGGTTAACAAGAGGAACAGATTGACAAGATTAACAAGAGGAACACCTGTATTAACAGGTGCATCACGTGTGCACAGAAGTGCTCAGTGAGGAGTAATTCACGGGGTAGTTGGAACTTGGGCTTACACAGCATCCTAACAAAAGAACAATAAATGTTTAGAGAAGTAGCGAGACCAAGAAAAGGACTGGGAGTTTGTAGGGTGGCGAACGGAGAAGGTTATCACGTCGGGGGACTAAGGGAAGACAAGGGTGATAGAGGCGCTAGGTAGGTGTGTCTGCTGTGGTCTAGGTAAGGGTCGAGAGTTCTCTCAGGCGGTTCACTTCTGTCCTTCCTGGCAGAGAGGGAAGCTGGGCGCCTTTACAGAGTCTTGTCCTGCGTTTGGATGAAGAGGCGACGGCAGAGAGCTGTTCTTGTATCTGCTTCTTCTCAGTTGCTCTCAGCTCAAAATAATCCTGAGGCCAAAGTGGCATGTTTTGGGGGGGGGGGTGCATATTCTACTGCCCAGCAAGGGCCAGAGCAAAAGCAGGAGAGAGAGAATAAGGTTAGAATCTACTCAGAGAGAGGGAGGAGGGGAAAAAGGAAGAGCATGAGAAGCATGAAGAGAGAGGCTTGGGTTGGTGTGAGAGGTAGAGACACCTGTAGGCTGTGAGCTCATGCCTGTGGGGCATCAGGCAGAATCTTCCAGAGAGCCCTGCCCACCCTCTTTGGATCTCCCTCACACCTTTTATTTATTTATTTTAAAGTGTATTTAGTTATTTTGAGAGAGAAGTGGGAGGGGCAGAGAGAGAGAGAGAGGATCCCAAGCAGGCTCCGCACCAGCAGCTCTGAGCCCAACACGGGGCTTGAACCCACGAACCGCGAGATCATCACCTGAGCAGAAGGCAAGAGTCAGACACTCAACCGACTGAGCCACCCAGGCGCCCCCTTCCCTCACACCTTTTAGAAGAATGGTTCCCAGATTCTTGGAGTTCACGGACCAGAAACGAAAAAAACAAGGGCTAACTTAAAGCTCCCAAGAACATAAAACTAAATGTACCTTCTACTGGGCTCATTATTTCCAAAAGCAAAGGACGTTGTGCATTCTCCGAGGAAGAAAGCTGTCGTTAGCTACCAAATGCTAACACGCACACATGCGACTTTGTTCTTACTTCTCCCGTTTTGCCAAGTTAGGCTGAAAACCCGTCACAGACAGGTGCCGGGTGTCAGCCTGGCGTCCGGGAGGCCCCGTTTCGGTGGATCGGAGAGTTCAGCCGTAAAATGCTTTAGAAAAATGGGAAAAGCTAACAGTTAGCGAGCACGTACCCCTGGCCAGCCCCTGCCCTCAGTTGTCATCCCGGGCCTGTTTACTGTCCTCGTATTCCAAGTGAGGAAACGGAGGCCTGGAAGGATTTCAAAAAACAAAACAACTTGTCCGTGGTCAAGTCATAGAGGAAAGTCTTAGTCCAGGTCACCTGACTCCAGGGCCAACATTTGATTCCTAGACCACGACGCTGCATTTTGCGAACCTGCTCCTCGACAGAGGACGACTTTCCGGACCACCTGGAAGGGTTTTCACAAGTTCTGCGTCCATTCTGGTCACGCTTCCGACTGAAGAAATACAAGGGTCTCCCCAGAACTCTCTTTCCTGAGGCAGAAATACGGGCTTGAAATGCAGTGATGCCCGTGTCTCCTTGGCCCAGCCCCAGCTGGCTTCACCTCTGGGCCCCGTCTCCCTGCCCTGGCTCCCTGTCAGCCCGTCACTTTACATCCAGGGCGGGGCCTGTTCTCTCCGGTTGCTATTCCTATCTGTATTTGTCCAGAGGCTTCCTTCCTGCCTCGTCTTGCTCGTCAGGTCCTCCCTTCTCAGTGCTCGGCCTTGATGTCTAACTCGAACCGAACCTCAACACCAGAACTTCAGCAAGATGTTGTCAGGAGGGGTCCCTTTCGTAATTGTTTTTGTACTGGAGACTTGGTACTCGTGGTCAAATACGTGCTACAGACAACAGCTGACGCCTGTGAGATCATCCGCAGGGGGGTTGGTGACTGGATTGAGAGAACTGGGTTGTCCTATTCAGACACAGGTCTTGTCAGTGTGTGAGTACGTTATCTGTCCACCATTTGTTGACTTGGTTTTATTAGCAATCTGCTAACGAGGGAAGCTTTCATTGTGGCTCCTCCATACCCTTGAGGGAAGCGGTCTGCCTTAGTTTACTGTGCTGCTGTGTATGGAACATCAGCATCCAAGCGGGAAGGGAGCCTAAAATCACCGCCCTCCCCACCAGCCCCCCAACATCCTTCCAGACAGATGAGAAAGGCTCCCAGCTCTAGAAGTCTCTAGAGAAGACTCTTCCACAATCAACTCTTTCAGCCCATCCCAATGTTTAATAATCCCCCATTGCTAGGAGATTTTTCTTGTTTTAATGCAAATCCTTTCTGCTGTAGTTTAAACTTGTTTCTTACAGGGGCCCTTAGTAAAGCCAAAAATACTACCATCCATTTTAATTTTTAGCGTAGACGTCTTATCTGAAGGAGAAAATTATTTGATCTTTCTGCATTTTCCAACCTTTAGAAGCTAACCTTTCTAGCCTCTTTCAGACAGTCGTAGGACTGGGAAGGGATGGCAGGTACATCCTGTTTAGACATTCTCAGACCTAACACTTTAAAGCCCCCTGTGGGTCAGTGCAATGCCAGGGTCCCTCCCCAGTGGTGCCAGATCCGAACTGTCATGAGTGGGACTCCAGAATTTATTTTTAACAACGCCGGGTGACTCTGAAACTGACCTCGTTCGGGCAGTCATCTGGGACCCTTGACTGAGTCCACTTCCTCCTAAGATTTCCTCATGGCCGTCACGTGGAACCCACCCAACAAGGGTATAGTCACTACACCCCAAGAAAACCCTCCCCATGACCAGGGCCCTCCAGTCATCAAAGTCTTTTCCTTTTACTAAGTGAAAATTTGCCTCTTTGAAGTCTCTCTGAATTATACTAGGTGCGATCTCTGGTGTCAGAGTATTCGTAATTCTCTTCATTAACTTTCCCAACCCAGTAACGCCCACATCACATTTCCAGGCCAACGTTAAAAAAAAAAAAAAAAAAAAAAAAAAGAATAAACTGTCCTTTTCTTCAGTAACCAGTCACAGACGTGGGGAAACTACATACCCACTTGTCCAAAAGCCCTGGTTCAGTCACCAGCACATCAGTGAAAAAGGGAGGGGTCAGAAGACAGAGCTCACAGTTCTCAGACTTCGGCGTGACTCAGAATCACCCAAAGGACCTGTCAAAGCACATTCCTGGGCCCCCCCACCCATAGAGCGTCCGCTTCAGTAGGTTTGAGGTGGGGCCTGAGAATGTGGTTCTCTAACTAGTACCCTGTTGGTGCTGCTGCTGCTGATTCCTAGACCACACTTTGAGAACCAGTGGGCGAGGGCATCATTTCTTTCCCTGGGGAATGAGAATCTACTCCATCAGAATCAGCTGGGGAAGCCTTAGAACATATAAATGTCTTGGGGCGCCTGGGTGGCTCAGTGGGTTAAGCGTCCGACTCTTGATTCCAGCTCATGTGATGATCCCACAGTTCGGTTTGTGAGATCTTCGTGAGATCGAGCCCCACGGGGGCTCTGCACTGACAGCATGAAGCCTGCTTGGGATTTTCTCTCTCTCTCTCTCTCTCTCTCTCTCTCTCTCTCTCTCTCCCCACCCTGCCTGCTCTCTCTCTCTCCCTCTCTCTCTGCCCACCCCCCCCCAATAAATAAACTAATTAAAAAAAAAGTACAAATGTCTAAAGGACTCAGGATTCTAGCATTGCAATAAAATTTCCACGTAAACCTTCTTGCTATGATTCAAGAACCCCTCCACTGTGGTTTTGACACTCTTAAAGAGATTTGGATGGGCCTATGGTTCTCAAAGTGTGGTCCCCCCTCAGCGTCACCTGAGAACTTGTTAGAGATGCACGTAACATTTGAGGCTAAGCTCATAGAAAGGGCCAACATCCCCCACGATCCCCCCTGCTCCTGCTTCTTCCCAGTTGTGCGCTGCTTTGTTTATTTTTCCACCAGAGAACATGTTAGTTTATTCTTCTGGAGCTTGCTAAATCTCATGGGGTTGACATACCAAGTGGGGAAGATGACCTGGAAACGAATTCTGAGTTCGAAGGAAGCTTATCTACTATATTATGGACTTAAAAAAAAAAAAAATTTATGGGTGTCTGGGTGGCTCAGTTGGTTGCGTGTCCGGCTTTGGCTCAGGTCATGATCTCACGGTTTGCGAGTTTGAGCCCCGCTTCGGGCTCCCTGCTGTCAACCGGAGCCTGCTTCGGATCCTCTGTCTCCCTCTCTCTCTGCCCCTCCCCCACCCATGCTCTCTCCCTGTCAAAAATAAACATCTAAAAAATGTATTGTGGTAAGATATACATAATATAAAACTTAACCATCGTAACCATTTTTATGCGTAGAGTTCAGTGGGACATTCACATTGTTGTGCACCCATCGCCCTCATCCATCACCAGAACTGTTTCTACATCCCCTACACTGAAACTTGGTTCCCATTAAACACGAATTTCCCATTCCTCCCCACTCAGCCCCTGGCAGCCGCCATTCTATTTTCCGTTTCCATGAATGTGACTGCTCCAGGAACTGTCTGTGAGTAGGATCATAGAGTATTTGTCTTTGTGTGGCTGGCTCCTTTCTGTTAGCGTGATGTCCCCAAGGTTCATCCGGGTTGTAACATGGCAGAATATTCTTCCTTTGTAAGGTTGAATAAGATTCCATTGTGTGTACAGGCCACATTTGATTTGAAATGTTTTTTAATGCGTATTTATTTTTGAGAGGGAGAGAGACAGAGCGTGGGTGGAGGAGGGAGAGAGAGACAGGGAGACACAGAATCCGAAACAGGTTCCAGGCTCTGAGCTGTCAGCGCAGAGTCCGATGCGGGGCTTGAACTCACGGACCGCGAGATCGTGACCTGAGCCAAAGCTGGACGCTTAACCGGCGGAGCCACCCGGGCGCCCCACATTTTGTCTTAGCCACTCATCCACGGACGGGCCTTCGGGTTGTTTCCACCTTTTGGCTGCTGTGAGAGTGCTGCTGGGAACTGTGTGCAGATAACCGCCTGAGGCTGCTTCCCGTGCTCTCCGCTGACCCACTGACAGCTTTTCTGTCCCCAGAGTCCCATCTTGTTCCTGAGCCACCCACAGTGAAGGCAGGAACTTGACTGGTAATCTAGCAGGGTTTACAATGAAGTCCTAGCTCAGGTGTGCGCTCTGGGACCTAGTTATTAATCCTAAATCCTGCTATCCATCCCAGCTCTCCCCCCCAGAATGGTTTTGTTTTCGTTTTGTTTTTTGTTTTCTTCATAGAAGCAGGAGCCATGCTTTCTACTACTGCTACGTCCCCAGCTCCCAGGTCACTATCCAGCTGTGAGAGGAGCTCAGCATATATGCTGAATGAGTGAACGATCCTTAGTGCCAAGGTCCCCCGTAGAGATTTCTGGGTCACAGAATCTCTCCCCTTTACCGAGGGGTCCTGAACCAAGGTTTCATCTCAGCCCTTCCCACCTGCTCTGATAGGCAATCCGGCCTGTCTAGAAGCCAGTTCTCTCAGCTCAGCGCCCTTCCTGTTGTCCTCAGGCCCAGCCTTTTCTTGTTCATGGCAGACCTCTTCCCTGGTCCCGATGGCCATTGGAGTTCTACACGGACAGCCCCCTAGGGGACACTCCGGACTCGGGAGTCCGGAGTCCCACCTCCATCCTCCAAGGCTAGCGGAGCTCCTGCCTTGCTTCGTCTTTGGCCCCTGGGAGCGATGTCTCAGAGGTAACACGGATGAGCTCCCGGCCTGCTCCGTTCTGCTGTGCATCCGGTCCCGCTAATGTCACGCAGAAAGGAGAAGGATAAAACAGATACTCGCTGGGTGACCTGAAGCCCTACGGCCTTAGCGCAGGCAAGCCACGACTTCTGGGCAACAGACAGCTGTGAAGCGTAAAGTCTCCTGGACTTAGACGCTTGAGGTTGGGGCCAGGTGAGACAGAGTCGGGAGGTGCGGAAGATACGTTGTACCACCCTTGGCCCACATCAGCCACTTAAGCCACTGTCCTGGGAGGCCACAAATGAGGGAGACGATATTCACTTTCCAAAGGACACTTTTTTCATTTGCCTTGAATTGGCGGTTCAAGTTTTTTTGTGGAGAATTTTAAAATCTGATGGACAACCAAAGACAGACGGTCCCTGCCAGATCAAATTTACCGTTTCATAAATGCTAAGCTATCACCTCCACTCCACACTCACCCACCCCATCTGCAGCACAAGCCTGATTCTGAGCTATTATAGGTTGAGGATGGCCACGGTCTCCTCGCATGTTGAACACTGTGCCAGTTCATCCAGTCTGGCTCCTGGACAGTTACACCAGGGGGAATCTGGGAGAAAATGTTAAGTGCTGGGGTCTGCCGTAAAGTCAGAGGAGCGTGAAGAATTTAGAATCAAAGCATTTGCCAGAATTCTTCTCCTGATACCCTAGACGCTTTGCTGTATGGGTCTGCTGGGCCAGTAGGTAATTCCTAAAAGCGTTTATTATCTTCATCTTTATAATTATTACAAGCTAGGGATTCATGGCTGAGAGCTCCGGTTATGATGGACACGTATAGCTCATACCTTGCACTGGCCGTGCCAACTTTAAATTGGATACTAAGTGAAAGCAGTGACATTTGTGACTTCGAATACCCCTCCGCTGTCATCAGCACAGTGAAGTATCCAGAAGAATTCACCTGATAGGCAATATCATTGCCTTTACCTTCTATATTGCTGCATATGAAACATTAAGGAAAGCTATATTTGCAGAATTTGCGTGTGTCTTTTCACACACGCACACACGCGGCTTGGAAGGGAGACCAGAGCTGAGGGCTATTTTAAAACCTGTATTTTCAAAGAAGAGTAACTCTCCAAGTGACAAGAGAGCAAATAGAACCGCTTTCAGAATGAAAGGGGAGGGGAGTAGGAGGGGAGGGGCCGCACGGTTTGGGATGATGAATAAGACACAGTCTTTACTCTGAGGCTGGCATCTAGCGGCGTGGGTGCGACCAATGTACGGAAATAGTAGTGGCCATATTTTCCAAATTCAAATCTGGGACGCATGGCTTGAAAAGAACGGGAGCCCTCTAAGGGGACAAGTGGAGCCACTGTTTGAAATGGCGGCAGATTGAGGACACGTGGTTGCCATACTTGGAACAGAAGACAGCAAGGAGACTCTTTAGCAGTGACCTGTAGTGTTCCGTGGCTTCACCAGGCCACACTCTCCTCGGTGTCCCCGAGATGCCGACAGTGCAGCGCTCGCTTCCCGCCGTCCACACTTTGTCTGCCCAGGGGCCGGGGTAGGGGCTGGGGTGGATGTGCTCTGGGCCAGCTGCACACTTCCCTCTGCCCGGTCACATGCGCTCCAACACGAGCTCCAGCTGCTCATCGCCACTTCCCAAATAAAAATTTTAACTAATTCTGGGGCGCCTGGGTGGCTCCGTCGGTTAAGCGTCAAATTCCTCAGGTCACGATCTCACGGTTCAGGGGTTCGAGTCCCGCATCGAGCCCCACGTGGGTCTCCACACTAACAGCTCAGAGCCTGCTCGGGATTCTCTCTCCCTCTCTCTCTCTCTCTCTCTCTCTCTGCCCCTCTCCCGCTGGCTCTCTCTCAAAATAAATCATAAATAAACTTTAAAAAATTAAAATAATTCTTTACGTGATATTTCATACTATTGAAGAAGGAGGAGGAGGAGGAAGAGGAGAAGAAAAGGAATAAGGAGAAGGAGAAAAGGAGGAAGAAAAGAAAGAAAAAAAAGTCTGTTAGGCCTAAGGGAAATTGGTTATTTATACATTGCCAGTGGAACTAAAAATAAGTTTATTCTTGCAGAAAAGAGATCTGGGAATATGTAATGAGATATTAAACCCTTTATACCTTTTGACCCCATAGTTTCACTTTGAAAGGCTATACCTCAAAATGGAAACAATTTCATACAAAATACATAGCACCACTATTTATAAAATAAACAATGAAAGCCATTAATACTCAATAAGGAAACATGAATCCGTAAAATATTGTTAGCTACCAGATATTGGGATAATGTGCAAGTAAATGGAAATGTGTAAATGAAATACTTAGGGAAGAAAAGTAGAATGTGAGATTGTATGTACATATTGACTACAGCTTTGTAAACTGATGTATATTATCAACACATACCCAAAGAGAATTTTTGTGAAACAAATAGCTGTTTTCAGTGTTTATTAGCTTTTTCTGTAAGTTACTTGCACTGGTATTGTTTTTTGTTTGTTTTGTTTTGTTTTGTTTTGTTTGGGGGGGGGGGGAAAGAAAGAGCAAGTGTGTGGGGGAGGGGCAGAGAGAGAGGGAGAGAGAATCCCAAGCAGGCTCTGAGCTGTCAGCACGGAGCCTGACATGGGCCTCGAACCCACGAACCATGAGATTGTGACCTGAGCCTAAATCAAGAGCCAGATGCTTAGGGGTGCCTGGGTGGCTCAGTTGGTTAAGCATCTGACTTCAGCTCAGGTCACGATCTCATGGCTTGTGGGTTCGAGCCCCATGTTGGACTCTGTGCTGACAGCTCAGAGCCCAGAACCTGCTTCAGATTTCATGTCTCCCTCTGTCTCTGCCCCTCCCTCCCCCCTCAAATAAATAAGCATTTAAAAAAAGAACTTTCTAAAAAAAAAAGAGCTGGACCCTTAACCAACTGAGCCACCCAGGCACCCCACAACCTCACTGAGTTTCTTTTTGGTTTATGTTACTAAAAGGCACGATGCCAGTCGTTTGTCATTATTAGTTAAAGTAATGGCCTTTTGGTTTATTACAGTATTTTGACAGGGGACAGGCAATTCAGTCTTGTCTCTAAAACAAAGTCACCACCACGGGCATGTGTTTTAGGATGTTTCTTCTTTTCTTTTCTTTTCTTTTCTTTTCTTTTCTTTTCTTTTCTTTTCTTTTCTTTCTTTTCTTCTCTTCTCTTCTCTTTTCTTAATGTTTAGTCTTTTGAGAGAGAGTGTGTGAGCAGAGGAGGGGCAGAGAGAGGCGGAGACAGAGGATCCAAAGTGAGCTCTGTGCTCGCAGTGCAGAGCCTGATGTGGGGCTCGAACTCACAAACTGTGAGGTCCTGACCTGAGCCGAAGTTGGAGGCTCAACCCACTGAGCCACCCAGATGCCCCTAGGATGCTTTCTTCAGCAGAGGCAGGACGGTCCCACCTCAGCCCCGGGTGTATGCAGGCTCACGGTCCCGGAAGTGTGTGTCACACGTGAATGCCAGTTGCCGTGGGACAGAGGTCAGAACTGACAAGCTGTTGTGATCTTCATACCGGCACTGTTCCCGAAGTATTAATACCGTGCTACCTGATCTCTTCAGTCTTAAACAATCGTTCCGTTTCCTCAGACCTTTTGTAAAGGCCTTCACTGGGGTCCGTCTCATCCTCCTCTTGCCCACATTCTGCTCTGTCGGCCAAAGTCCCCACAGGAGCCAGCCGCTCTCGGCAGCTTCTCCATCTCGGGGACTTCCCAGTTGTAAGACTCGGCAAGTGTTTTCCTCAAGCCGTCTGCAACACTGAGTGCTGGGGGCGGGGGGACCACCTGTCTCCTCAGCACTGTGCCCAGCTCGGGCCCATGGCCGCCTTGCCGACAGCCAGGAGAAGCTGGCGTAGAGACCAGCAAGATAAGGACCCAACAGAGCGGCTTCCCCAACAAGGTGTGCTATCGCTTCTGCCTTCCCGGGGCCACACAGCCGCCCCCACCGCCAGCTGAGAACAGGGGAGGGAGTGGATCCCCTATGGGACTGGTCCCCTGCCAGCCCCACCCTGGGACGCCACCCCCACCCTTGCTGGGCCACAGGCAGGGGGCAGCAGTTTGGGAGACTTCCGACACGGGAAGGACACGACCACGAGAAACCTGTGGAAGCCAGGGGGGCTCAGCCACCCCACCTCCCTGCCCCCTCTTCCTTCCAGTTGAAAGCTGGGCCACTGTGTGGCCAGGCCCTTCTTCAGAAAGTGCTGGAATTCCTCCCTGGAGTCCTCAGCTTCTATCAGTTGAGTGTGCTGTACCTGGAAAGGGTTCCCCTTGGCTTCCTAGAAAGCTCCCCACGACTGCAGAGGCAAAAATGGCTGCCAGCAAGGCTCCCACCAGAACAGTGGTGGGGATGAGGGGTGGCCTCTCTGGCTCCACGGAGGTCTCCAGGGCACCCCTGGAGGACAGCAGGTTCTCAGCTCACAGTTTGCAGACTGGAAGGGGGAAAGCAGCAGACCCCAAGCAGGTTCTGGGCCTCCCCAGCAACACCCCTGGGGTTGTGGTTCTACCTCATGGTCAAGGCTAGTCCTGGTTTAGTGGGATGACCTCAGTTCGAAGGGCAGGGCCCAGGGAGGGACTGGCTGTCCTCCCTGAGGTCCAATGGCTGATGCCCTTGTCACACACCTCAGAGATGTGCCCACCCCCGTGCCTGCGTCCAGCTCTACTCAAAGGCTCATCTCCGTGAGTAATAAAGCAGAGACTTGTCTCTGGGATTCCTGGCTTGACCCTTGAACCTCAGGAATGGTGCTGGGCCAGAATTCCCCACAAAGCCCTGGTCTCTGTGGGCCTTCGGGTAGGACTTGCTGCTGGTGGTGATGATAAGGGGCACCCGGAACAGAAAACTGAGAACAGAAGGAGGGAGCAGGGGAGAAGTGTGTGTGTGTGTGTGTGTGTGTGTGTGTTGGCATCAGAGGGGTTGGTGGGAAGCTGCTGAGCTGGTCCTGCAGCTGGGCTGACATGTGAGCTGGGTAGTGGTGGGCCCCATGACGCTGAGGGAACGGCAATACCGTGGCCTCCACGGACATCCATTGTCTGCCTTGGGACCCTGAGAAAGAGCTAGAAAGTCTCACACATTTAGTTTCCTGGACAGGCAGCCCGCAGAGCAGGCCAGCTGGCAAACGGCTTCCCACCTCTCACCCTCCCTGGCGGATGAGAGCTCCGGAGGGGGCCGTTGGCCCTAGAAGCTTCCTGCTGCCTGTGCTACGGAGGCAGCAGCCTCTGTGACGTTAATCAGCAAAAATGGCTGGAGAGTTTCCAGATCTCAGGGAAGAGCCTGCTCCGGACCGAGCGCGTCCCCTTGCAGATTCACGTGTTGGCATCCTCCGCCCCACCGCGTGATGGTGTTAGGAGGTGGGGCCTTTGGGGGGGCGCCTAGGTCAGGAGGGGTCAGTGCTCTTGTGAGAGACGCCAACCCTTCCATCCGCCATGTGGGGAAGAGCGAGAAGTCGGCCGTCTGCAACCAGCACGAGGGCCCTCACCAGAACCAGGCCATGCCGGCATCCGCTCTCAGACACCCAGCCTCCAGAAATGCGAGAAAGAAGTTTCTGCCGTTTCCCAGCCACCCAGTCGGTGGGATTTTGTCATAACAGCCTGAACAGACGAGGACAGAGCCCAACTTGGGCGACTGGCCCATCCATGCACCCGGCACCCTGTTATCACCTCCTTAGATCCCCCTTTCTCTTCCTGGGATTTCTCCCCCCGCATCATGGCCCACTCCCGGCACTCGGACTGCACCTGTTGGGGGGCTCTCAGCTCTCTTCTTACTTTTCCTCTGCTGTCTCCTCCGTCCACCTCCTTCCCTCTTCCCTGATGCCGGGAACTCCTGGTTCTGACAGCTCAGAGCGTGCGGCTTGCAGCCTGGTGATATCCAGCCCTGGGAAGTTGGCAAAACACGGAACAGACAGAAAGGCACCCCTCATCCCAAATCCCACTGTAGCCACCCACAGCTGTGCGCAGGGCAACTGCAGCGCGGACTGGCTGCTGCCCATCTGCTGTCACCCCCACCTTTCCCAAGTGACATCTTCCAAAATCAAAGACACTGCCCAGCTGTCAAAATAAGCGTGCGTATTTTCATACACAGGACAATGACTGCTGAAAAGAGATGATGTAAACGCACAAACAAACGAAGTGGAGGAAGGGGAGGGCTGGTGGCTTGCCTTCCTCCAAATTCATCCTTCTCACAGAAGCAGGGACCGAAATGATGACCTTCGTGAGTCCTTAGAACAGCAACTGACAAGCACCTCCTCCCAGCCATAAAGGCTTGCATCAAAGGAAACCAGAAAAAGGGATGAAGGTTTTGATCTCCAGAGGAGAAAGAGGGAGCACGCTAAGTGCTCAGGACAAAGGGATGGCCAAGCCCGCGAGTTAATTATTCGTTCTGCCCCAGCAGAACAATGTGTAATGAGCCCCGCAGAAAGCAAAGTGAATTTCTAACAGAGATAACAAGGGCACCGAGACAGGCAACGAGGAAGCCTGGAGGCATAAAGGACGTTGACCTTCTTAAGCATTTAGTGAGGCTGCCCTTCCTTTCTTGAGAAACACCCCTCGTGGACATACCTCCTTGCTAAAATTATATAGACTTTCTCACATCAAACGAAAGGCCTAGAATAGGGCTAAAAGTGAAGAAATTAAGGTCTTTACTCTTGCCCTGTCACCCTGAACAAATCACTTAAATGTTCTCTGCCTCACTTTCCCCCGTTAAAAGACGGGGAATCCTAAAACCAGGATTATTTGGAGGCTCACATGGGATCCCAATCGGGGAAGCCGAGTGTGGGCCACCTGGGGCCCTCCGTGGGGTGAGTGACACTGTATGGAAATGCCAACCCACTGACCACCTGCCAAAGTGACTGAGTTTATTTTTAAATGTCGTTGAACTTCATACAACATCATGATAGCCTGCGGTGGGTGTTTCTCTGTGCCTGCCCCACCCACAACTTGTGTGTCAAAGCTCTCCACCTGCCATCATGCAATAAGGTCAAAATCAGATCCAGGAGGAAAATGCTAGGCTCTCATGCCCTCGCACTCCACGCCGGCCACTAGCGTGGGGAGGCCAGCCCGGGTCATTAGTAAGCAAAGAAGGCTGTGGGACTATGGTCTTTTAGGCCCAGTGGTAGCTACTGAGAGCTGGCCGTGGTGATCCAAACCCATGGAGCTGTAAAATCATCCATCTATAAGCCCAAATACCCCAGAGCAAGAAACTGAGGGGCAGCTCCCACAGGCTCTGCAGGGGCTAGAGCATCATACAAATCCCAGCCTGATAAAAAGGGGCGTGTCTCCCTCAAAGGAGTGTTGCAAGGATTCTTGGTCCCTCAGTTAATCCGGAGACCTCAGAACAGAGCTGGAAAGCCAGGTGGCTCTTCCTGTGGTGTAGGCACCGGCCGCAGTGTGGAATAAATCTGCCAGCAGGCAGAGTCTCCAGAAGTCACATCGAGTAACCAAAAGTCACTGCGGGGCAAAGGAGTGAGGCCACGTGGGGACCCCAAATTCTCCCACTGCCCGCCGGTGGTTAATCTAATCGTGGAGGTCCAACACCGTGAGGCTAGGATGGCGTCTGCAGACTCACGACCGACTGCGGACAAGTCACGATGATGTCGCCACCCCTGCCATCACTGGAGTTTCTGGGCCCAGGAGGTAAGTGAGAAGAAGGTGGCTCTTTGTGCCCATGCAATTTGTCCTTTCTACTTCAGTGTCATATGGTAACTATAGTGGCTGTGCTTACATGAACCATTTAGTAAATGGACTGCAGAATGGAGAGAAATATCTGGAAGGGACACCAACATAACCAGGGATGAAAGTGACTCTGTGATGAGCAAGCAGTTTCTGAAACGGCCCTGCCCTACTCTGTCTGGGACAGTAATTGGCAGTGGCTTTGGATGAGATGCCAGTGTACTTGAAACTATGTACTGGATGGCATGTTATGGGGTCTCTTAAGATAGATGCATGCACTTTCTAGGAGAAGCAAGCCGTCCCCACTTGTAGCCATGTCGTGCGGCCTAAGACACACTCTCCATAGCTGATCAGAACAGATGTGGCCCGATTCTGAGGACAGCCTTAGCAAACTAATACAAGGGCCAGTCCACTCCTCTCTCAGAAATCAGAGCTAAGAGGCAGTCGGTGATGGAAGGGGACTCAGAGATCTGGAGAGGTCTGGAGAGAACAGGATCCGTGAGTAGGTAGGGGAAGCCAGTGGAGGGCCGGGGAACACCCAGGGGAGGGCGTCTAGGGAGAAGCAGAGACGCTCGGGGACTAGGGTCCTGCTGGCCAGCGTGCAGAGCCCCCAACCCCTGATAGTGTCCCATGCCAGTCGTCACCTGTCACGGGTATCCTGAAAGTGAACTTTTTTTTTTTTTTTTTTTTTAATAACTTAAGAGTCTTACTATGAAAAGGGCCTAACTTGAGCAGATAGCATGGGCCCTACTGGTCTAGGAAACGATAATATTCTATGTGGGTGATAGGGATCTGGTGATCTAGCAATTGCCTAGAAATTAGGCCTCAGCATTGTCATCAAAACACACAGGAGCCCTGGTTTCTCAGCATATCCACCCTGAGTACATTTTAATGCCCTAGTGACTAAGATAGCTGCTTACTTTGATGTTCCTTATTCTTGCTATCGTTAGTAAGGTTAAGGGCTGCTTTTATCGTGATTACTGTTTAGAGTCTTCATCTTCTCCAGTAAACGGGGGGCCAGGAGGGGAGAAGGAGAAGGCAAATGCATTGTTCCCTTTCCAGTGTGAAACAATGGCTGGGTTTCTTTAGCATCAGATGAAAAGACAGGAAAAGACAGAAAAAGCCAGGGGCTCCTGGGGACCCAGAGAATGAGACATGTCTGGCCAGCAAGCTAAGCCAAGGTCCTGCGAATTCCCCAGGGGCATCTGTGCAAACCTCTTCAGGCCTCCTGAGCAGGTTCTTTCCGGCTAAAGCCTGCTGCCTCCGTGGGGTTACTTACTTCCAAGCCCTGGTCCGTCTGCACAGCTGCCTTTTCTGCTCCCACGCGCAAGTGTGATTTCCAGTTGGAGGTGGTTGTTAATTTGGAGACTGGAAAAGAGCACGAAGCATCCATCGGGGGGACTCCCTGTGGGGCTCTGGGGGGAGGGTGCCCATAAGTCCTAGCCACGCCCCAACCGGCTTTTTGGGGTGGTGTTGGATGCTCACAAGGCAGGAGTGCCCGGAAGCTTCCCAGACAGGGCTGCCTTGCTGACTGAGGAGGACACTTCCAAAGGGCTCCTGAGCAGGCCAGGTGACCTACTTGGTGCCGTGCGGGGGCTGCAGGATGATCTTCACGGGCCCTGGGTGGCACAGAGCCGCACCACGCCCACCCCCCAGACTCCCGGCTGAGGAGGCCCCTCCTCACTTTTCTGTCTAAATGCTTCCTCCTCTGCCCTGGTGTCCAGGCAGCAGCCAGGGAGATTTCCGACAAGGCGGCGAGCTGCGGGAACGGTGGCGTGGTCACCTGGCCCTTAAAACCGGCTCTCCCGATGGAGGTCACATCAGGGCCACTGGGCCGTTTTGTTCCAGGACCAACCTGCCGTTCACCTCAGCTCTACCTCCTTGAGAGGTGGAGGCCAGAGGGCAGGGCGTATCATCCTGAGGGCTCCGGATGGGTCTCAGAAAACCCATGACCCCTGGAAGCAGCGGGTGACACCTCGTGACCCCTGGAAGCAGCGGGTGACACCTTGCAGGCCTGTGCATGTTTCTGGGAAAAATCCATAGAGTTTGTCCAGCATCTTGGAGGCATCTGTGAGCCCAGAAGGGTTTAAACCACTGACCTAGGGGTCTTCTTGTAGGAAAGGAAAGATGATTGGAGTCCTAGGGTTTTCAGGAATAGGAGGCAGACAAGAGACTCCCGTGTTTCCCACTAAGAAGCCTGGGACACAGGGGAGAGTCTGGGCTCTGGCATCAGGACTGCACCCCTGTCTTGTGAGCCTGGTGTGTCCACTACAGATCTGAGACCCAAAGCCTTTCCCCTGATGCATGAAGCCTTTCATGGTGTTGTGCATCCCTCCTGGGATCCCGTCTCCTACCCTCTCTGATTCCCCAGGCTTCCTGCATTTACAACCTCTTCCCTGAATGTTCTCTTCCCCTTCACGCTCAGACCAAACCGGGCTCGGTCCTGAGGGCACTGCGGCTGGGAGCCCCTCAGGTGATGCCCGTCCTCCCCTCCGGGCCAGCGAGGGCCAGGTTTTCCCATTGCTCTTCTAGGGCTTACCCCTCCCTCCTCCCTAAGCCCGCCACACCTCACCCTTCCCTCCTCGCTTCTCCAGTATGCCTTGTAATAGGGGTCTCCAGAAAGACAGAACCAACAGGATATATGTAGATCTACAGAAAGATTTATTACGAGGGACTGGCTCACGCAACTATGGAGGCCTGCCATCTGCAAGCTGGAGGCCCAGGAGCCCAGGACAGGTCGAGGCCCAGGACAACGAGAGCCCCAGGATAGCTGGGCCCAGGACAGCGGGAGCCCCAGGATACCTGGGCCCAGGACAGCTGGAGGCCTAGTCTTATGTAAACACCTGAGAACATGGGCACCTCAGTTAAATCACACCCCTGCCGGCTCCATGTCCCTGCTCATGTGGCTGCGTCTGCTGAAGAGAGTCACCAGCCCCACAGGGCTGCCTCTCCTTACGCACACAACCGACTACCCAGGGCCCTTCCTGCTGCCCCACACTCGCCCATCTCCCCGGCCCACTCCCTCTCCGGCCCACTCCTGCCTACTTTCCCCTCGTCAGACCCCCTCAAACGCCTCTTCATCCACCCCCCCCCCCCCAGCTGCTCACCAGGTCCTAACTTCACACTACGAGTGTCATTTCCTCAGACTTCATTTCCTACCGCCCCCCCCCCCCCCCCCCCCCCAGCATCTGCGTCACACCCTGTGCCCTCCCTCTCTTGCGGTGCGGGGGCCAACTGTCCCTGCTCACCTTTGCAGCAAGACCCTTCTGTTCACAGTCACGGTCATTCGCTTTTCCCCTCCCCTTGTTGGCTGGAGCCACGCCACTCAGCCTCTTACTCCGCTGCTCCGTGGAAACCGCCCTTGCCAGAGTCACCGGTCGCCTCCTCCGTTGTCAAGCCTCAGTCCTCACCTTAGCGACCTGTCAGCACCCCTGCCTTGAGACACGTGCGTCACTTGTCTTCCCAGACACCACACTCTTCTGGATTTTCACCTACTCCCAGCTCCTTCCCTTCCTCTGTTGGTGGGCGCCTCCTCACCTCTCTGGCCACTGGAGTGAGCCAGGGCTCGGTCTTTAGACCTCCTCTCTGGCCTGTCTACGCGCACCAGCCTGCTGATAAATGCCAGCAATATGGTGATGGCTCCCCAGTGTCCCTCTCCAGCCCGGACTACTCCCCACGGGCCAGACTCCTGTGTCCAACCAGTCAGTCCACATCTCTGTGTGGGTTTCCAGTAGGCCTGCCCTTTGCAGAGTTCTCCCCCACCTCACCAAGCCCATGACCTTCTGAGAGAATTAGTGCCTGAGAAGTCATGAAGTCACCCTTAAAAACGTCCTTGACGCTGGCAGACGCGTAAGCAAGAAGAACAACTCCAAGAGCTGGATGTTGTCAAGGAGAAGGACGTCCTCCCCGAAGAACACTTCAGGTAGAGTCCGGGGGGATCAGGAGAAAGGAAAGACTCCTGTGAGGTGAGGATGAGATCATGGAGGAAAATGGGCAGGGCCTGCCCTTCAGAGGTCAGACCAGAACCTAGTCCGGGAACTTCGCCCTTCCCAGAGCAGGGAACCCTCACAAAGCCTGTCTCACAGGAAGGAGTCTGTCACTTCCCTGGACCAGGGGCTACAGCGCTCTCCCTTTTCTCAACGGGAGTTTCGTTATTTCTACTTCATGACTGCGTGTCGGCTGTGGGGTGTGGGGCAGACCACTTATCTCCCTTAGTGCACTGGTCACCGGATCATGGGGTCTCCAGGGAAAAGAACGTACGTGACCTGGAGATCCTGGATGCGACTTTGGGTTGTCTCCCTAGAGAAGGGGATGAGTATTTCTGTGTGTGGGAAGAAGAATGAGATGGTCTGGTGACCAAAGCGACGTACGGTTGCAGAGACAGTGCAATTTCCCTTCCTCTTGGGCACACAGGAAAAGGATGTTTCCCAGTCTCCTTTGTAGCGGGTGGGGCGGCGTTACAAGATTAGACTGATGTAAGACAGGCAAAGACTGGTCCATAAAAAGTTACCCTTATGTAATTTTCCCTTTTATCCCCTCCCAAGGTGACCTTGGAGGCATATGTTGTGGACGTCAGTGTCACAGGATGGATGCAGCCCAGGTCCCTAAATGACTACATGACACAGAGTCCCTGGATGACCTACTGACCCTCCCTAGCTTCCAAACTTTTTCCATCTCAGATCCCATTGAACTTGAGGTAAGCGAGCAAGACTTTTATTGCATTAGGTCACTGAGTTTTTAGGGTCGTGTGTTAGTTAGCCGATCCTGACTTATATAGAAGGCACTCAATAATTATGGTGACTGAACGTTCTAATTTCAGAGCCCAAGCTTTTAACCGCTACACTCTCTTGACTGGCCTTCTGGATGCTCTCTCCCCCTTTCTTTATAACATTCCTTTCTGAGTTTAAAAATATTGTGTGCTCAGAAACCAACACCACCACCACCACCAACAAAACCAAACTGATTAAAAAATGGGCACAGGACTTGAACAGACATTTCTCCAAAGAAGATGTACAAATGGCCAACAAGCACTTGAAAAGATGCTCTCAACATCACAGCCTATCAGGGAAATTCAAATCAAAACCACCATGAGCTGTCACCTCACCCCGATTATGATGGCCACTCTCCGGAAACCAGAAAATATCAAGGGTCGGCGAGGACGTGGAGAAATCAGAATACTTATCCACTGCTGGCGGGAATATGAAATGATGCCATGCTCCGGAAAAGAGCGCAGCAGTGCCTCAAAAAATTAAAAGCAGAACTACCCATATGACCCGGCAATTCCATCTGTGGATAAATGCCCCCAACAACTGAAGGCAGGGCCTCGAAGAGATGCTCTGCTTTATTTACAGCAGGATTATTCACAATAGCCAAAGGCAGAAGCAACCCAAGTCTCCATCAAGAGATGAAAGGATAAATGAAATGTGTCACACACATACGCTGGAATTATTATTCAGCCTTAATAAGGAAGGAAATTCGGACCCACGCGACACCATGGTTGCCTCTTGGAGACATTTTGCTAAGTGAATACGCCGGGCGCTAAGACAAATACTGAATATCACAGATTCCACTCAACGTGAGGTTCCTAGAGTAGTCAAATTCACAGAGACAGAAAGTACAATGGTGGTTGCTGCAGGTTCACGGGGCGGGGGGTGGGGGTGGGGAGGGAAGAATGGGGAGCCGTTTAATGGCTACAGAGTTCTAGTTTTGCAAATGCAAACAGCTCAGAGATTGGTTGCACAGTGTGAATGTACTTAACACTGCCGAACCGTATGTATCCTTAAAAATTGGTTAAGTGGTAAATTTCATGTTAAGTGTATTTCACCACAATTAAAACTCTTTAAGAGGTTATTATGTGCTGGCTTTTAAAACATAACAACATAGAAAGGAAATTTCAAAAAACGGCATCCTGTCTCACTCCAGTAGAGATTGCCACTGTTGAGAGGCTTTTTATGGAGCCAAAGCGGAGTTGGTTTATAAAACACTGATTCCACAGCACGCAGCGAAAGCCCGTTCTGGTGGAGAAAGAAATCCTGTTATATAGGGTGAGAAGGAGCCCCCTTTCCGCTCGCAGGCAGGCTGGAACAGCTCTAGGATTTCTCCGTCTTCACGTTTGAATTTGGTGAATATTGTCCTTGTAACAAGAAGCTCAGCGGCCCGAGGCAGAGGCCAGCATTTGGGCAAACCAGAATCAATTCTAGATTCAGGACTGTACAAATTGATACCTGGGGCATTTCCTCCTTTCATTTACACACACATTCATTCATTGAATAAATACTTGTTGATCGTCTACACACACTAGACCCTGTGCTTCAGGCTCAGGAGACAGCAGTGACTACAAGAGGATGTTTACCTTCTAGTTGGGGAGAAGAACTGCGTACACGTAAACCAACAGAAATTGCAAACTGTGACGGGCTCTGAAAAAAAAAATGGACAGGGTAGAGATATGGAAAGGAAGGGGGGAGTTGACATTTGAGCTGAGACCTGGAAGATGGGAATGAGCTCCCACAGAAAGTGCTGGAGACACAAGAGGACATGTGAACAGACCAAAGGAATCTGTGGTGATGGGGTCAGAGCAATGGTTGCCTCTGGAAGGGTACTGACTCAAAGCAGGGGGCGGGGGAGCCTTCTAGCCTGCTGGCATCTATATCTCTACTTTGGTGAATATCTATGTACAGAATTATGTAAAAGCTCACTGTGCTGCACACTTTAAAGTGTGTGCACTTTACTAAATGAAGGTTATACAGTAATAAAAATAAAATAAAATACCCCTTCCCAAAAGAGAAAAGAAAGGGCGGAGGTTGGGGGGGGAGGTTCCAGGTGGAAGGAAACTTAAGCGCAAAGACCTACAGGTGCGGCTGGCTTGGGTGGGACAGCAGGTGATCCCAGGTGGAAGGCAGAGGCCCAGGGGCCAGGGGCCAGGGGCCAGAGGACAGTGGGATGAGTGATCACGCTTCACATCAACAGCAGTCATCCCTGGGGAGACAATTAAGATCGGGCTCTGAGACCAGGGTTTTTAACTGTTAACTCTCAACACAAAAATGTTTTTGAACAACTCTTCATGTCTCACATGTATCATTTTAAAAATAGATAAATGAGGCCATTTGTTTTTGCTTTGTTTTTTTCCTGCCTTTCCATCTGCTTGTTCTAAGGAGGCTGACGGCTCAGAAGGGCCTTTTCTTGTCTCCGTCGGGAAAAGATCCAGGGGTGGGAAGCCCTCATGATTTCTTCTAATCAGGCCTGCGGTCCTAAACCGTCCACTCAGAGAATCATCATTTCTTGCTTCTGGGAAGGACACTTCACTCACCCAGCACCGACCGAGTGCTCACATGCGCAAGACATTTCTTGTTCCGCAGATATTCCCAGGTCCAATCTCTCCCTTCTCCTTTCACGATGGAGCCAAATGCAGAGACCGCAAACCTGAGGCAGCTGGGTAGGATCCCGGGGCGATGCAGAAAGGGAGAAGATACCCCAAAGGGCCTGCCTGCCAGTCTGGGCTCCAGGGCACAATCCGGCTGAGGCCCTGGGGATGGGGCTGATGGGAGCAGGGGAGCGTTTTCAAGACCACTAGCCCTGGGGAAAGCTGTGTCTCGCGCCTCTTGGAAAGTGTCCTCTCTCGCCTCCTTGCAGACAGCACTGGCCGGCGCCCACCTCCCCGCCCGGCCTCCAGGCCCCCATTGGCTCCGAGCGAGCGTGCAGGCCGGGCTGGCTCGTCCTCCCGGGCCCCTTCGGCCTTCAGCAAGGGCGACCGCAGGTGGGACCGGGCTGTCGCCAGCATCTTTCTGGACAGTTAGCATCCTCCGTCCTCCGTCCTGGCATTACAGCAGCCCTCGGGGCGGCCTCCTCTGGAGCGGGGAGGTCCTCTGGGCGCCTCTCTCTCGGTGCTACAAGGGGCAGGAGAGGCGAGCAGAGGTGTCCCCGCCCGCCTGGGGATCGAGCCGCGGGGAGTCTCACTCCCTGTGCGCCCACCTCGCCGTTCCCGCAGCTGCCCAGCGAGCCGGGGGACCCCACGGCCCCAGGCTGCCCTCGGGGCTCATGCGACCTCCCCCCCCCCCCCCCCCCCCCCCCCCCCCCGCCCATGGCACCCCCCCCCGCTGGGAGGCTGTGGGGTCGCGACCCCCCCCCCCCCCGCCGCCCGCCCCCTCCTCCAGCCCCTGCGTCCCCAAACCCAGCGGGACCCTCGGTCCCCTGCGGTTCCACGTGAGGGTCTCATCCCAGCGCCGCACTGAGGCCTCCGCCCCAACATATTTTTGTCAAATGCATATTTTCAAACATAGATACTGGAGGAGGAGGAGGAGTTGGAGCCTGAACTTGGTCGCAGGACAGGCTGAGACGACCCTGCGTCCGCCCTTGGGGAGGGCAGCAGTCCTCTGTCCTGTGGGCTCCTTCCCTACATCCCCAAAAAGCCCGATTTCCAGGGCAGCCACACCTCACTCCGTTGCATTCCGGAATCGGGGTGAGAACTGCCAAATTGCCAGAACAGATTCACTGCGGGGCCTCGTTGGCCCCGCAGTGAGGTTCCCGGTCCCGCACAGAGAGGCTCTGGGCACAGAACTGCCTTTTAATACCCCCGGGGGTTTCTTTTTATTCTGTGTGCCTGATTTCATGCACTTAAACACTTATTCTCAGGAGGGGCTGTGGCTTCCCCCCGCCACACTGGACAGGTAGATCACCTAAGGGTGCATGGAGTCTGAGGAACACAGCTAAAGAGCAAGATACCTGTGCTCCCAAACGGCACGAATGAAGAAAGGGGCGTGCTCGACAGTCCTCACACAATCACAACGTCTACTTAGTTTCCTAATCACCAACACCTTAGATTCCCAGCGTCAGGAGACCTGGGTTCTCCCGGCTGTGGCTTTTTGTCTTTAATCCTGTTGAGATCCAGCCCCATCCCTTCCCGTCCAGGGTCCTGTCTCCCTCCTCCAGTTGGCACCAAAAGATCCATCGCTAGAGGAGACGAGCTTTCTACGATTCTGCCACTTGTCAGTGCCACTACCTCTGCGCCCCTCCCCCCTCCTCCCCTTCCTCCCTCTCCTCTTCCCAAGTCACTTAGCAGGAGGTCTCCCCAGCCTCAGAGCTCAGCCTGAGGTTTCCCTACCCCCTTTCCCTACCCTCCAGCAGCACCTGCCACCTGGCCCCTTTCTAATGGCCCGTCCTGATGGCAAACGATTGCTTGTGACAAATGTCCCTCCCCTCCACCGTCCATTTTGCTCTGTAGACAAAAGGGGCAGTGGGCTCTTTGGCCAGAAGAAACGTTCCTTTTTAGTAGAACTTCCTGCCAGCCTGGGGCAGGAGATGCTGTGTTTGTACCAGCACTGTGGGATAGAACTTTCTGCTATAATGGGAATGTTCTCATCCAATACGGTGGCCACTAGCTACATGAGGCTATTGAGCACTGGAAATACGGCTAGGGCAACTGAATTTTAAATTTTATTTAAACATTTAAAAGTTTCAACAGCCATTTTGAGGTATAAAAGGCATCAATGAACTGCACGCGAAGTGTAAAAATTGATGTTTTGACACATGTGCCTGTGAAAGCATTACCACAATCACAATAGTGAATATGCAGAGCATGTCCAGAAGTTTCCTCATGCCACCCCTTTATATCCCTCTGTCGTTGCCCCCACCCCCACCCCCCATGCACACACTCAGGTAAGCACCGGTCCGCTTTCTGTCATTAGAGATTAGTTTGCATTCCTTAGGATATAACGTAAATGGAGTCATGCCTTCTGTATACATATATTTTGGGGGGGGGGGTCTGGCTTCTTTCATTCAGCAAAATTATTTTGAGATTCACCCACGCGGTCTCTGTTGGTTTCATTTTATTGCTGAATAATATTTAATTATGTGGAGATGCCACAAGGTCACCTGTTGATGGATGTTTCGGTGGTTTCCACTTCTTGGCAATGAACACGTAACGCTGCTATGAGCATTCTTGCACAAATCTTTGCAGAGACGTAGGCTTTCATTTCTCTTGGGTAAATTCCTAAAGGTACAATGGCTGGATCGTGGTGGGTGTTTTGTTTACCTTGTTAAGAAACAGGCAAACTTCTCCAAAGTGGTGGTACCACTCCTGCCTGTTCCTCCACGAACTGGCCAACAACGGGTATGATCAGTCTCTAATTGTAGCCATTCCGACGGGTCTATAGGGGTATCTCATTGCGGTTTTTTTTTTTTAATGTTTATTTTTGAGAAACAGAGAGACAGAGTGCGAGTGGGAGAGGTACAGAGAGAGACAGAGAGGGAGACACAGACTCGGAAGCAGGCTCCAGGCTCCGAGCTGTCAGCACAGAGCCTGACGAGGGGCCTGAACTCACAGACTGCACCATCATAACCTGAGCCAAAGTCGGACGCTTAACCGACTGAGCCACCCAGGCGCCCCTCTCATTGCGGTTTTAATTTTTATTTCCCTGCTGTCTCACGACGTTGAGTATCTTTTCATGGGATTATTTGGCATTGGTATATCTTCTTCGGTGAAGTGTGCATTTTGTATTATATTGTTTTCTTATCACAGAGTTTTGAAGGTTCTTTACATATTCTAGATGCAAGTCCCTTATCAAATACGTGATGTGCAAATATTTTCTCCCAGGTGATTACTTGTCTTTTTAATTTCTGAGTGTTTTTCAAAGAGGGGAGTTTTAATTCTGAGGAAGCCCAGTTTAATTTAGTCTCTTATGGGTCATGTTTTCAGTGGAGCACCTAAGAAATCTTTGCCTAGCCCAAAGTCGCAAAGGTTTTTTCACTACGTTTTCATCTATAAATTTTATAGATCTTTTTTCCTTTCGATGTATGGTCCATTTTGAGTTAAATGGACCGTTAAATGCACTACTTTGCATATGGGGCAAGGCGGGGATTGTTCAGTTTTTTCAATACGAATATACAATTGTTTCAGTACCATTTGTTGAAAAGATCACCCTTTGTCCACTGAATCACCTTTGTCCCTTTATTGAAGATCAGTGTTTGGTGTCTGTGTGGGGTCTATAGCTGGACTCTCATATTCCACTGATCAGTTCATTTAAACCTAAACAGCCGCCTGTGGCTAGTGGCTACCAAGCTGCGCATCTCAGGTTTAGACTGTAAGCATCTCAAGAAGGATACAATTGGTAATTCTCATCAGAGAAAGCTCTGCTGTAGGCTCCGGAATAATAATTATTTGAACATTCTTACCATATGGTTGCTAAAGGGGAACTAGACTCCCCCTGTTGCCCAGGAAGTGGACTGCAATTTTCCTCCTTCAGTTTACTATCGGGCTGCAGACCCAAGGAGACGGGAGGGCTCCAGGCTCCGGGGTCCCACGTTCAAATGCTGACTCGGCACCTTACTGGCTGTGTGACTATAAGCCAGCTGCTTAACCTTTCTCTGCCTCAGCTTCTTCATCTATAAAATGGGTATCATAATCATCACCTATTTCAAAGGATTGTTTGAGGATGAAATAAGGCATG